>NC_088717.1:34882522-35229601 GCF_963576615.1 Watersipora subatra
GCAATCAGGTTAATGGATACCACTGATATTGGAGGTACAAACGATTTGATATATGCAGGAGCATAGCTGGTGATGGAAAGATTACAGAAAGGACAGAAAACCAGTGGCAGGAGAACCCAAATACCGGCATGGAAAATGCGACTAGAAAGAAAACTTGAGGAAACACGTAAAGATGTAGCAAAGATGAATAACATCAAAGAAGGTAGGCAACTCATCACAAAGGAATTAGAGCAAGGTTATTGGCTGAAGAAAAAAGGAATAGATCGAGTGATTGAGGAACTTAAACAGAGAGTGACATCAACAGCAGCAAAAATTAAGAGATATTCTGACAGAGTGAATCAGTTTCATACAAACCATCTGTTTGAAACAGACCAGAAACAATTCTACCAAAGCCTAGAAGGTAAACAACAAAAACAGATACCACCGCTTGAGCCCAATGCTGCTCTGGAATTCTGGAGTAACATATGGGCACAGCTGCACACTCATAAAGAATATGCCAAATGGATCAAGGAGGCTGAACATGACTACAAAGAATTAGAGAAACAAGCTGATATGGAGATCAATGTTGTGGGATTAAAAAGAACCCTTGGAAGATTGTCACTATGGAAAGCCGCTGAACCAGATGGAGCACAGAGCTACTGGGTCAAGAACTTCACAGCTCTTCACACAAGAATTGTGAATCAGATGAATGAGATTATCAAGAGAGGCACTCCGACATCATGGATGACAACAGAAAGAACGGTGCTAATGCCTAAGGATGCAAGCAAAGGCAACATGCCATCAAACTATAGACCAATTACCTGCCTGCCAATAATGTAAAAGGTACTGACTGCAATGATCTTGAACAGCGTTTATGAACACCTGGAGAGAAATGAATTAATACCATGGGAACAGATGGGCTGTGGTAAAAAAGTCGAGGAACTAAAGATCAATTGATAATAGACAAATGTGTTATGAAAGACAGTAAGGCAAGAAAAAACAACTTGGTGATGGGATAGATTGACTACAGAAAAGCAGATGATATGGTTCCCCACTCATGGATAATCAAAGTAACGGGTATGTTAGGGAGTTCAGAAAACATTAAGAGGTTTATGACAGCAGGTATGAAACAATGGAAAACAGAGCTGGAAAGTGGAGGGAAAGAACTAGGAAAAGTATCGATCAGCCGAGGTATGTTTCAGAGGGACAGTCTTTCTCCTTTGATGTTTGTGATGACACTGATACCCCCCCAACTGTACTGCGCAATATTAAACCAGCTTACCATCTCAAAAACAAATGTGCAGTTAACCATCTGCTGTATATGGACGACCTAAAACTGTATGGGAAGAACAAGAATGAGATTGAGACACTGATACACACAGTGACAATCGTCAGTGATGACATCTGTATAGAGTTTGGATTAGATAAGTGCGCTACCATCACTGAGATAAGAGGGAAATTAACTGGCAAAGGAAATATCATGCTACCAAACGAAACAGAAATTAATGAACTAGAAGATAATTAAAACTACAAATATTTAGGAGTTATGGAGGCAGGTGACATAAAATAATCTGAAATGAAAGCTAAGATCAAGAAGGAACACATTCACAGGCTTATGAAAGTG
This sequence comes from Watersipora subatra, assembly GCF_963576615.1. Classification (NCBI taxonomy): domain Eukaryota; kingdom Metazoa; phylum Bryozoa; class Gymnolaemata; order Cheilostomatida; family Watersiporidae; genus Watersipora; species Watersipora subatra. The sequence goes on from NC_088717.1 coordinate 34,884,126, forward strand.
CTGAAATCAAAGCTGACTGCTGAAAATCTCATTACCTCTATCAATACATGGGCTGTGTCCTTGTACAGATACGGAGCAGGGATTATTCGGTGGACGAAGGCTGAGGTACAGAAACTGGACAGAGGACGCGGAAACAGATGACAATGCATAAAGGTCTTCATCCAAAATCTGATGTAGATAGAGTATATGTTGAAAGAGACCAAGGAGGAAGAGGATTAATGAATGTAGAGGAAACTGTGAATTACGAAAGTCGCAATCTGAAAAAGTACACAGAAGGCAGCCCAGTCGAATTTATAAGAACACCAGGTAAGATCATAAATACCAACAGTGAAGATGGACGACAAGAGTATAGAAACCATCAGAAAACTGAACGAAAGCAAAACTTGCATGATAAGCCAATGAACGGACAACATCTAAGACACACAGAGGATCAAGCAGCAAAGGAGACATGGCAATGGATAAAGAGGGGATGTCTCAAACGAGAGACTGAAAGCCTGATCATTGCTGCCCAGGATCAAGCATGAAGAACCAACTATAGGAAGGCTAAGATAGAAAAGTCAACAACTGATCCGAAATGCAGATTGTGCAAGCAGAAAGATGAAACAGTGTCCCACATAGTCAGCTAATGCAGTAAGATCGCACAGACAGAATATAAAGGGTGGCATGACAAAGTGGCAAGTGCAGTGCACTGGAGCATATGCAAGAAACATGAGTTGCCCCGCACAGAAAAATGGTACGATCACCATGCAGAGGCTGTATTGGAAAACGAGAAAGTGAAGCTGCTATGGGACTTCAATGTGCAGACAGAAAAGGTAATTGAAGCTAGAAGACTAGACCTGATACTAATAAATAAAGAAACTAAACAGTGTCAGGTCGTAGACATAGCAATACCTGAAGACACAAGGGTAGTACAGAAGGAAGATGAGAAGATTGGTAAATAAAAAGAGCTTGGGTTCGAGATAAACAGACTGTGGAAGGTCAAGACCGAAGTGATACCAATAGTAATTGGTGCACTCGGAACAGTATCAATGAGGCATATAGCATATTTGGTCGAGGTCGGAGTGAACATGTTTTTTGAGACTATACAGAAGACAGCCATCTTAGGAACAGCTCACATATTGAGGAAGGTCCTCTCTTAGTGGAACTGAGGAGGATGTTGGATCCTTTGGCTTTTCGTTAAGACCCGGACTCAACACGGACTAAAACCAGTCACCTACCACCACGCGACTGTGAAAAAAAACTTTTACAAGAATAATAATAATTATAGATACATACATATTTAATAACCACTTTTATGTTTAATATTTGACAGGTGCTATATTTTGTTTGGTAGGTTTGGGATCTCTCCAGATTATTTAGTACTAGCTAGCATTATGATACCACTCCTGTTTCTTTAGAGTAACCAGGCAGTTTCATTACATTTATAAGCAGCTGCACTTAGGCACAGTCAGGTGTTTTGCCAGTAGCTCATACAATGACTACATTTAAGATACAAAAATTTCCAGAATGTCTGTTTTCTTAAATATCATTAAGGACCTTTCTCACATATCATCAAAAATGCACAATAATACAAGCCTGTAAAGTTAAGACTGCAACTGTGCATATAATTTGTTTAAATTGTATAAAATCTGCAATGCTAAAGCACAAAAAGTTGTCTTGATTTACTTAGTCTGTTGTGATGCCATGCATTGTTTCTTGAAAAATGTGCTATCACTTCAAACTTTCCACAAGAATAATAACAACTTGTGCATAATTTATGCTTTCTTTAATCCTGGAGAAAATATTATACAAATCAATAACATTTACCTACCAATGCCAGCCCAAAGGTAAATAATTTTTAAAATACTGAAATTCCAGTAATGTTCTTAAAATTTGTGACATATTGTTGATTCAATATATCATATATTGTATTTTCTGTGTTGGTGGTTTTGATGAAGGCAAACATCAACAATAGCCGCATGATGTTTGCTGGCCATGTCTGACTGAATTGTCTGAAAACTAACTGAGTTGCAGTGTATATGACAGTACTGAGCGAAATGCATAACATACATCATACGATCAGACAATCATACTTTTGAAGTAATGCAGTTGATTTTTTGGCGAGCAAAAAACCTTTGTCATAAACTTACCTTTTTAAATGCTCCCAACAAAAGACAACTACCATGATATAATCACTGATCAGGCAGATAGTTTGTTTTATATTTTTGCTTCAAAGTTTACACTCCCAACCAGGCATCAAAACTCATGTGGTAAAAGAACTTACACTAAGTCATTGTCACAAACTTTTGTTGGAATCCAAAGATATTACAGCATACATGATACATAGCTTATACAGCATATACATTGCTTAAAGATATTACAGCATACATGATACATAGCTTATACAGTATACACATAGCTTAAAGATATTACAGCATACATGATACATAGCTTATACAGTATATACATAGCTTAAAGATATTACAGCATACATGATACATAGCTTATACAGTATATACATAGCTTAAAGATATTACAGCATACATGATACATAGCTTATACAGCATATACATAGCTTAAAGATATTACAGCATATATATTGCTTAATGATACCTTCTCCGTGAATAATTAGGCTAAAAGGATCTCCTTTTTTTTGCCTTTCCTTTAGATCCATCGTCGCATCCTGTATAAATGGATTCCAAGAGCTCTCTAGAATAAGGTGCAGCTTAGCTGTTAAGGTTCCATCCAATTCATTTATAGTAATATAAATTGTGTTAGTCGCACCTAAAAGTTCAAAGTACAAACTTGTAGAAAAATTTTCAAAACAAGTTTGTGACATTAAAAAAGCAGAAAATTAATAATCATATGCAGCATTAAATTAAAAGGTTCATAATTCACGGTCTTAGAAAAAAATTATTAAAAATAGTAGCCAATTTTAGAGAGACCTGTTTATGGCATTTTCATCTAACTTAATTGATGCACACATTTTATTATAGAAATGTATCTTCTATAACTCATATAGCTCATTGAAGAACAAAAACTATTAAAATCAGCTAAAAAAAGACAACCACAACTAAGACAAAATTCATTGTTTTTTAATGATTTTAACAAACAACAAACAAATCTACAGTCCTTGACAAATTAAGAAGTTTAACAGTAATGTCAATATATCTGTGTTGGCAAAAAAGTAAATTATACAAACACATGTTCTAGAAGAACATGTACAAACATTTTATTAGCCCTTTTTTTGCACTTATTGTTAAAAAGAACACTCTTTTTCTTTGTTTAATACTTCTCTCAAAATGTAATTGAAGGAAACATTTTTACATAACATAGCCACACTACAATTTATAACTTGTGAATAAGTAGAACAAAATGCTACAATAAACCAGACATATGCACGGATTAAAATTGCTGCATTTTACCTAAATTATAGCAGAATCAACCATAATTATTTGCTCTTTCAGTCAACGACATTGCTTGCTTAAAGTAACTGTAAAAGTTACAATGTATCCTGATTAACTACTGAAACCTAACAAAATATTTATTTTTAACAGAATTAATCTATTACAAAGCATTACACAATGTATACACTTGAGGAGTTTACCATTGCCCTCACAAGAACTGCAATGAGAAAATTCAAATATGTTGAATCGCAAGTCATGTTTGTTGCTCAACAAATATTTTATTATTTTATCTAATTAAAAATTAACTGCAATGCACTTACTTATAAAGTATCCTTACAGATTTTGTTTTGTATGGCAAATTTAATACACATATAATAAATATATACGCTTAATGTTCATGTCTGAGAGAACGGCGATTAACGAACAGTTAATCGCCGCCATCACGAAACCGCCGTAGATTGGAATCAATTTATTTCTCTGACATTGTCATTACATTTGGTTATTTTTTTGTCACGTGATGTTCTCACGTAAATTGAAAGACCAATAAAAGGCTCAATATGAAACTTCTTATAGGACTAGTCTATGACAAAAACTTCGGGTTTTACTGCAGACCCCGTATCAAATATAGATGCTCGCTACTTTTCAATTTTGTTTCGGCTAGGTCTAATCATCTAGTCATAATCTGATCATGTAACCCATGATTTGCAAATATTTTTTGCAGCAATTTTTGATTATCACAGGTGACCAGCAGGCTTGTCATGTTTATCAGATAATAATATGTATTCCTTCGCGCTAAGATTAAAAAATTACACAAATTTTACGGTAGGTTATAAAATATCAGTACTGAAAATAAATTACAATGACAATAAAATAGACGTGTAAGAACAATAATTATATATATTGTTCTTACACGTATATATATATATATATATATATGTATATATATATATACATATATATAGGCATACATATGCATGAAAATGTCTATACATATATAAAACATATATATGTTTTATATATCCTACATCTTATCTTATATATCTACATCTGTTTAACCTAATTATCTTATGTATGTTACTTATCAGTCTAAAAACATTGAGAATAGTGTGATTATGCTCCAAGTTACACAGTAATAGAACAAACTTGAAGGACATGAAATTACCAAAACCATTAACACTCACTTTATTGTGGCATGCATATCATATTATTAGACTAATATTTTTAAAATAATACAGCCTTTAGATTAATATGCTTCATACAGCATGACGATAAGATTGGTACAAGTTATTAATTTAAGCTTTTCTCTGCAATTGATAATAGAGTACTAAAAAGATTTCGTTACAATTAAAATGGCTATAGAATCAATATAAAGAGAATTAACAAAATATTCTAAAATGCATGGACAGTTTAACAGAGACAGAGTTGACTTATTGGATTTGAGATAGCCAACAATGGCTCTGTACATTGAAATAATTTCTAATTCAGTGTTTAATTTAAGTGTCTCCGCCAACCTTACTCATTAAAAATGTCAGAGACATGTAATCCCCTATTAAGACATAATAAGGTGTGATCATCCATTTTAACAAGTGAGAGAAAACTGTGAGAGGAGCTTTTAAAGAGCTCTAGCGCACAGTGAATGGAATTTGCACAACTGCCATCCAACGAGCAGAAAACTGGGCGCTTTGTTGCATGCTAAAGGGGTGGTCTGAAAAAACCAAACTTTGAGCGGGCTGGTTCTTTGTGTGACTTTTCTTCTCTAAACCAAAAAAGGGCTAAGCCGAGCTTAGCAAAGTTTAGCATGAAAGTCCAGATTCTGTTGTCTGTCTGAAAACAACCATGAGTAGGCCGATAGACCACAGACTGTTTGAGTCAAGGGCAAGCAAAAAAATATTTTAGAAGCGAGAAAACGGGAAGCAGAAAATAAGGTGGGCAAAGACTTAATGGTTTTTGAGCTACGCTCTGTAGAGCAGGTTTTCATAACATGATGAGCCCACTTGTTATACTACCAACAATTACTGTTAGATCTGTATTAAATTGCAGAACTTGTATATGTCAGGTAAAGAAATTCTGCCAAAATGCCTTTAAAAACGGTGAAACACAGAGATTGCATAGGGTAGATCTTTTGACTGCTGATAGTGTTTGAAGCATGCTGTTTGCAAAAAAGGTTGATTAAGTATATGTCCATGCTAAAGAAAAAGATGTTTATGAGCACCCAGAGCTTTTTTGCAGTTGCGGCTGTAAAGTGAGGGACCCAACCCAACAAGCACCAACTAGAATAATCCGATAACAAAACTTGGGGCCAAATAGCCAAGGCATTTGGCTCCAAGTTTTGATAATTTTAATAGTGACACTGTTGTGGCAGAAAACATACCTAGATGTGTTTTCTGCCACAACAGTGTCACTATTAAATCAATGCTGAAAGCCATACACTCTGAGAGCAATAAGCAAAAAATCTGGATAGGGTTCTGGCACATTAACCACTGACCTTTCTACATCTCTGATAAACTGCCAGGTTTATCAAAAAAGGTTTATATGACAGAGATGCAAGCTACTGGTCGTAGTCTAGGTAAGCTTATATAGAGCTATTTGCAAAGAACTCAATGACGTAGTGGAGAATCGGATGGCCTAACGGATTCAAGCAAGATGATGCCCAGTTGCCTTTGCACTCTGAAGCAATCCACAAAATTACAAACACACATACTGGCCAAACTTGGGTAGGAAGGAAATAGTGCTGCTTTCGCAACATTGAAATAGTCGCACTAACAGCAATGAAAAGTAGGCTGGTGAAAAGTTGAGAGCTATTTGAGGCAGCCTATGATTATAAAAACCATTGTGACAAGAGAAGGCAAATGCTACCTGTTAACCAAACCTGGCACAAGGTTGCCGTAAACCTAGTGAGCCTGCCTCCTACAACTCCTCAAGGAAACAAATTGGTGTTGACGTTTAGAGACTACGTCAACAGATGAAAGTGTGCTCTGGCCATAGCGTTAATCAAAGCGCCAAATATGAAAAACATATTGGATGGAATTGTGATTCTATACTTAGGACTGCCTGTGCAAACACACACCAGTCAAGAGGCACCATTGGAAGCCATTTGATGAGCAGGAACTGTGCATTGTCAAAGGTAAACAAGTCACTACACTGTCATTTATTTATGGACTAACAGATTGGGATTAATGTGAAGCTATCTACCAACTGGATGAACCAGAGAAAACCAAATACTCTAGACCATCATTTACATATCAATTAGGTCCATGAATCAAGTAAAATTAACCCGTAAAAGAGCTCAAGGTTTTGAGCGGTATTCAGGGATATACAAAATGCAGCAGATATTTATGGCTACATTTCAGGCAAAATTTTGCTATATTTGTATGCCCTTACTCTCGTGACAACATCTCATAAAGCAAGTTCATGCAGTATATTGGAATGCACAATAAAGAAAGGCATTTCACAAAGCACAAAATAGAATATCTAGTTTAATTCACTGAATTTGGAAGTATTCTATCAGAAATTGGACAGAGCGTGCAAATGCAAATGGCCCCATAAATTAACTTTTTCACCACTAAGCACAAGGGCAACAGAGCTAGCATAAACCTCTTGTCTCCGCTGTTAACTCCGCAAGGGAGATGCTACAGTTCTGCAGTCATATGATGGTGATTGCTTGTGGGAGACAGTGACTAGCAATTATTTGGACTAACAGATACCCAATTGATTTCAGGGTACCTGGTAAATTATTTAGGAGTTGGAGAGCTATGTAAACTATATTTTGAAAATCATTAACAGAAGGATCTAAGCAGCATATAATTTCAAATGCATTAACATGAAGTAAATAAATTATCTAGTTGATGTATGTATGTTACAGCAAGTCGCACTAACCAGCATAGCCCTTTCCTGAAAATGCAATAGATTGTGTGCCTAATATTATTAGCATCCACTGCATTCTTGCACAGGTTGTCAAATTGCTAACTATTTACAAATTCTATCTCATATTTAGCAATGCAGTATATATTTGAAAGAAATCTAAGAAATTTGTGGCATTTATAACTCCTTCCTATTTAAAGTGCATTGTTTGTGTAGCCTACATATTCGATTATTAATTGAAAACTAAGTTGACATCCAAATTACTTTTTTCTAGCTATTTAATTACATTCAAAACAGAAACACTTTTTTGTAACAAAACTGCTGAATATTAATCAAAATGCAATGTTCATATATTTTATAAACTAAATGCTCTACTTTATGTCATTGTGTTTTAGTATGTACAACCTGAGTTCTTCAAAACAAATAGTACAATTATTTACATTGTGACAAATAACAATGTTACTAATGACACATGAAAAGTGCATACGATATGGTTCTTTATAAAAAAGAACTGCAGTGGTTTTATTTAGAAAAACAGCTTAATCATGTGACACAGAGAACTAGCTGCATGTACTTTATGTCTTAAGGCGCGTTTTTTTTTGGAAAAATGCAAATTGTTGAGCAGTTTATAAAGGAAACTTTTTGCAACCGTGAATATGCATGATTCTGTCATTTTAACATTTCATTTTTTAAATATAGGATAGACAATATCATTTATTTGGTACATGTCATGTTTGATAAGGCACTAAAAGTGTTAGGCTGAGATGCAATAATAACAGCATTGGTATATTTCAATGTGGTGCTTTAAAATGATTAATACAAGTGTTAGCAGAAAATTCAAACTCTCTTATTTAATGGTTTAGCATAACGTTATTATCCATTTAAAGTTCCTGTATTTGTCTTGTCAATAGTTTTGTTACAAATTTCATTGCTCTAACATAACTTTCCTCAAAACATTTGCTGCACAACAAACTTATTGAAGTGCGCAGACCAACTTCTGATAAAAATGTGTTTCTACACAACATGTCAATATTGTTAGCATGCAGTAAGTAGAAGCAGTTTGAATGGTCGCTATTTCTACCTGTTTACCAACTACAAGCAGTTCAATCAAAAGGACAAAGTGCTTATCATTGGTCTTCAATGTACACTAAGTACTTTTTCTTTTACACAAATGAGGTAATTTGGCTAAAATTGCTTACTGCACTAGAGTCAGCTGGTTAAAAACATTAATCAATGTGTACCATTAGCAAAAATGTTTTGCATAATGCTTTGAGCAAGGTCCTTAAAAAAGTTTTTTTGCTTTTATTTTAAGCTGGGCTTCTTGAAACCTAGTAAAAATGGCCAATTTAATTTAAAAGTTAAAAAAAATGAACATTTGTTGCCAGGTGTAATCAGTGGTATTCTGAAAGAGACGGAGACATGTTGCGTTTGAAGTGATATACTAAGGTCTACTATGACAAAGTGATATGTCAATTATCGATTATACTTGTGAACACATGCTTAGTTAATAGCTTTCATGTGCCATGATTTCCATCCCTCAAATTCCTTGATACATTAACGAGGGCTCTATGAGGCACACTTTGGCACACCTTTTCTACATCTGTCATTTGATAGCTGTCAATAAGTCAAAGTCTGCTATTCAATATCTTAAAAGCATATTTTGTAATATTTCACATTTCTGAAACTATGCTTTTTTACTTCATGATGGTCTTCCTTCTAGACAACTGTAAGTCATTAATTAATGATGATGGTGAGCATCTTAACCAGAAATGCGCGGTCATAAAAGAGGGTACCAAGAAAAGTTGATACAGCGTTTGCTTGTAAACTTTTGCTAAAATATGCAAAGAGACAAAACATCAAATGAGTTTAAAAGACAAGAAAAAAAACAAATGAAAATAATTAAAACTACAAATGTGAGGTTTTTGAGCTGTGTTCTTCTTAACTGCAGTTTTGGTTGCCTACCTGCGTCATGGCCTGTATTTGAAGTTTGCTATGTGGATACATTTTGCATTAAAACCCACATTGTGAAAATTAATATATATCAAAGGTGAAAGCCAACCAGCTTTTTTACACTAATTAATGATGCAGTTTTTCAATTTTTTTTAATAATGTGGTAGTTAATATGGTTCATGAAGCAAAATTTTCTAGAAAATTTTCTGCCCCATGTAACCATAAATAATTTCTGAACATTATCTTTAATGTCGATAGTGATCTAAAAGTCTACTGAATGTGTTGTACTTACACTTGGATAGATGCAAAATGTGTTTGTGTTTTGTGGAATCTTTAAAAAAATCTGCAGCGAAGTATACAAATTTAAACCGTATTGTTTTACAATTTTATATTGTAAAGTTTATGTAGATTGCTTTATACTCACAGTTATTTGCAGAAGGGATGATTTTAGTAGAATAATTAAAGTTGAAACTATTCATGTTAGTTTTACCAGAGTTATACACAAGAGAACTACAATTAGTTGTACTAGTTGTACTCTTCTATCACACTAAATTTACGTTAAAATGCACTACAATTTGCTACAAAACATACTGCCTTGACAGAAGAACATGTAAACTTCATCCATTCAAAAAATGTGTTCCTAACAAATGACAACCAAGCTTGGACCAATAAAGACTTAGCAAACATGTTTGATGTAACAATGAGAAGTTTTGACGGTGAAAAGACATGTAAATAAATGGGCACCTACTTATATTATGCTTACTACCTAAACACATCAGAAGCATTAATGGATTTTACAAAGACAACGGCCTAGCCTTATGCAAAGACACCCCACAACAAAAAACGCAAAAAAACATATCTGCCAAAATTTTAATAAAAACAACCTAAAAATTACATATATATATATATATATATATATATATATATATAATATGCCTACTGTATATATAGCTGCCTACTATGTTATATATATCGGATATATAGCGCAGTTAGTAAGGTATCTGTACAGTGATCATTAGGTCCTATGTTCAAATCCCAGCAACTACTTTTTCTGGTAGTCCTTAGACAAAACCTCTGGCTTATATAATGGTTTTCAACTTCTATAATGAGTGCAATAACCAAAGCCATGATGGCTCAGACGGTCAGATCTAAAAAAGATAATGATTTGTGAGTTTCTAGCCCGCAGTTCCTAACTCGGTTTGAAAACTGTGTAACTGTGTTGGTGATTATATGTAATCAGTAGTACCATGGACGTAATAGATTTATTTAAAAGAAATATAACTGTTTTGTAGCTAGACTAATATTTGCTGAAAAGTCAGGTTTCTAATATGTATTTAATAGAAATAGAACTGTTTTGTAGCTAGGCAAATAATTGCTAAAAAGTCAGGTTCAAGTTTGTATCATAATTAGAAAAAAAAGTAAAACGGTTTTGTGGGCAAGCCAAAATCTGCTGTAGTCATACAAAATAACCGTTTTGCAATGTAGTACATACGTAATAGTTTGTAATAATATTATCAAAGTACCGGCTCTATTCAAAAATATACTAAAAACTAATTACAACAACAGCCTACTACAACTACTCAGTGCAACTAGCATTAGCAGTTTTGTAGTTGCGTAGAAACGACCTTATTAACGCGCAGTTATATTGTAGGCGCCGAAATTAATTTACGTGTACATTCCACAACCGATTTAGGAATTGCGGCTAGAAACTCACAAATCGTTATCTTTTTTAGATTTGACCGGCTCAGACGTCGTCTTGTCTAACAAGGTCTGCTCTGCATTTAGTTTGACCATGACAAGGCAGTGAAAAGTTGGCTACTGGTACAAAGTGGATAAAATGGACTCGAACTGATAACATGGACCACATGCAGTGCTACTTTATGAGTGAACCTCAAAAGAGGGGCTAAATGGGAAGGGTGTGTCGACTGGATAAACATGTGCCCTGCTGTACCGTCAGACTGCTAACATAAGTGACTAGCTCATATATCCTATTTTAAAGTAAACTGAAAAAAATGTATGACCAAGATACTTGATTTTCCAGAAAGTACTGAATTACAAATATATACGAATTACGATTACAAGTTATGCTTGTGTATTGGTACTTGCCTTCTGGATCTGGAAAGTGGTTTCTTATGACTTAGGCATAATTGGTGCATTTATTGACAGATTTAGGCACATGGTACATGCAAGCTATTGACTCTCTATTAATGAATAGATTGTCTGTATTTATTCTCATGAGGTAGATCGTCAAAGAAGAGGTGGCTGAATACTGGCAGGATGCGCCAGTATTGACTGTAGATCGTTGTATTTCCTCTCTTTGATTGGGAGTCAGTTCTGGAACATTGCCACCTAGATAAAAGGTATGGGTAAAACTGCCACTTTTTGGGGAAGTTGGTTCTATAAGTATCGAGTTTTAAATGTCAGTGTGTAGTTAACTTTGCCATTACTTTTATACTGCAATCTATGTAGCTGGTGGACTGTGGGGTCTCCAGCCTTCTTGCTTGGTCTTATGCTTGGCAAGTAAAAACTCGAGAGCTTCTTGAAATGTGTATGGTCTAGTGGTCGAACTGTGTAAGGAGTTAGGCTTATTTTAGCACTCTGCATAATTACAGCATATTATCTAAGGGTATACACATCGTACACTCTCTTCCGCCCTATGCAATTGCACATAGAGTCACGCTCCATTTGGGTTTGGCCTGCCACTGAGGAATTTGCGCAAAATTGTCACCTTGCACTAAATGGCCAGTTGGAGGGATGAATTAGTCACAATGGCATTCCTATTTTGATATCCTCAACCATCACTCCAAAGGACAATATCTCAGATGTCTGGATGAGAGTCAAGGTGGTTACAGAAGGGCTGGTTTTGAATAGAGGCAAACAGTTCACTGCTCAGATTGCCCTCTGATTCATTCAAACTGTAGCAGAACCCCTCTTTGATAGATAAGTTGAAGAGGGTGAAGTTGTGCATTTGTAGCTTTGTATTATAGTACATAGCGCTAGCTTTGGTGTTAGGAAACAGAAGCACTGCCTACAGGTCCATTGCCCAAACAGATGTTGAGGCATTTGCATTATCCTTGTCTTTGGTTTTCTCAACTCTGGCCTCACCTTTCCCTTGATGTGCAAAGGATTAGATTCATTGTCAATGTTATTGTGCTTGGCACCTACACAGGCATCGCATTGATCTTTACAAGCCATATTGATCTGTACAGTTTCTAAAAACTAGCCATCATCAAAGATTCACAACTCTCAGTCCTTCAGTTGAGAGTTGTTACTACATCTATACCAATCAGGTTCAAACTATGGATGACACTGGACATGCAGAATTTGGGTCAGTTTACAACACAGCTTGAAAACCAACCGTAGCACCAAAACACAAATTCCAAAGCCAAGCCCCAAAACTTATTCATTTTTAAAATGGCTCGTTGTGAATAGATAGTGCCCCAGCCATGTCAATGGGCCCGCAGTTGAGAAAAAAATCAAAATAAGTACTATTCCTAGTAGTCTACTACTAATAGGTACTAAGTAACAGATTCTAACTAATAGCTTACTACTAGTTTGACAACAGTGCTGGGCTTACCATCAACCTTTTTTAGTATTCAAAACAGTTGCGTAAAAATAGAACTAGTTCTACTATTACTAAAATAATAGTCATTGCCATAACCATTGACTGTCTCTAGTCTCACTGACTCAAATAAACCAGTAGGCCTACTAGGCTACTGCACTACTACTACTACTACTACTATTACTACCACTACTACTACTACTACTACTACTACTACTACTACTACTACTACTACTACTACTACTACTACTACTACTACTACTACTACTACTACTACTACTATGCTACTACTATGCTACTACTATACTACTACTACTCACTCTATCCTGCTCGTAACTGGCAATCATCATCAGACATCATATCACTTACTCAATCACTCACTTGCCTGTTAATAGTGGTATTGGCTGTGGGAAAAACATATTTTTAAATAAGTAAGTGGATTAAGTCTGCTAAAACTATTTACTCACCAGAGGTATCAGTATTTGAGGCACTCTCATTCCCTTCTCGAGCTAACATCCCAAGAACATTAGATGCTTGCATGTTGATGTTGTCATTCGTGTGAGATCACCTATCACTTATCCTTTGGGTGAACATGCCACTCACATATGCCTAACTCACATCGATGAGATAGACATTTCACATATATTTCTGTAAAAGACATTTTGATTGGATGCTGGTATAATGAGTTAAGCAGAAATATTCAGGCAAACATAATTAATAAGATGTATATTTCATTTTGAATTTTGGGAAAGTGAGTTAGGCACTTATGTTAGGAGTCTGACAAAATTGCTCAAGGGAGCAACTTATCATTCACCGTGAACACGAGATTACATCAGACCCTCAGCTTCATCTCCAGTCATATATTAAAAGGGGGTCACATGTCTCCTTGTTATCTAAGCCATATTCATTTAGCCTGTATTTCTTTCTCCTAAACGTATTACACTATGAATATATAACCCACCCTTTTTTCAAGACCACAACGCTTAATCCAAATACAAATTCTAATTTCGATACACTCAAGGTTCACTAAAGTGCAACCACTATCATCAGAATAAATGATCTCTTATCAAGCAAGATTAAATTCAATCAAGCAGGGTTATCAAGCCAAGCAGGTTAGATAATCACAAGAGAGTTAAATCATATTTAATCCCAATCATAGTTACCAAGTTTTCGAGATCAGATTAATATATACAATTTTTTACTCATCCATGATTCTGTTTGCGTATGCGTATTTTTTTAATCATTTAACAACTCATCTTCCTCCATACTGACTAATCTCCTTTTTACTAATCAGTCTTTCTACGTTTCACATTCAATGCCACCGGATTACCTGTAACTTTTGGCTCAGGACCAAAAAACTGATCATCATTGCTACTTCTATCTGCTTTCCCTATTTATTTTTCTACACTCTCAACCAAGCTTTCAGGTTGGACCTCCTTTTTTGGGGTTCCTCAATCTTACCCTCCACACTACTAGCATCTCTGCTGAAACTACTCTCTCAGTAAAGCTTTCAGGTTGTATTTCCTCTTTGGATTCATCAACGTTACTCTCCTTTCTAGTATCTATTTTAGGAGTAGCAGTAACAAATTGATTTATAATACTCCATATCATATTTCAGAGGTAGTTTACTAACTCGACCTGAGCTAGTGACAACAGGTTCTCTACTAACAGGCACAAATCCATTTCTAGATTTTATTCTAGGCAGATCATTACTATTTCCTGGCACTTCTCTATCATCAACAATATGAGTTTCCCCCTCGTGTTCAATGACGCCAAGAGTTTCCTTCGCATGCTCAGCAACACCAGGTGTTTTCTTTCCCTGTTCATGGACCTCGAAATTAATAATCATGTCCTCCTGACTTTCAGATAAATCGTTAGCATTATTTACTATTTCAGAGTCGCCTTCTTTTGAGAAGTAACTATACAAAAGAAAACAATTATCAACAGAGCCCTCAGACAATGTATTGACGTCATCAAAATTTAACAGAAACAAGTGATTTTTATTTCTGCGTAGTTTGCTCATGCCTACATTAACCTAGTAACTTTCAGGGGATTTACTCTTTCTCAAAACTATACTATTTGAACCTACATTAGCAGGGGCTTTTCCATGTACATAAACCATTTGACCAGGTTATAACTCGTCTAACTTTGAAACTTTATACTTTTTATCCCAATAATACTTAATTTATTTATACGTCCAACTTAATTTTCCTAAAACAGTTCATAGGTTACATTACTTTCAAATGGGAAACCCAAAACTTATCAAATAGCTCAATCAAAGATCAGATAACTTGTCGGTATCCTAAAGACAAAGGTTTAGTACTATATGCAAACAAAGCCTCATATTTATCTTTGCATTTCTTCCATAATCCTTTAACAATTTTCACAGCACATTCTGCTAGACCATTAGAACAAGGATATTGTGTTGTCTACTAGTAGACACAATAAAAGCCATTTTCTCACCAAAGCTTTGAAGTTCTTTATTAGCATAACAGGTACCATTATCAGACCTAATAACATTAGGTATACCAAATCGAGAAAACAGGTTCTTAAGTACTCAAATTATCTCTCTAGCATTTTGAGATTTTATATGCAAACATTCAATCAATTTCAAATAATTTTCTATAGCAAATAAATAATATTTGTTATCAAACACAACTATGACAGAATTTATCACCTCTCATGGTTTGGAAGACATTTCTGCTTCATTCAT
This sequence comes from Watersipora subatra, assembly GCF_963576615.1. Taxonomy (NCBI): domain Eukaryota; kingdom Metazoa; phylum Bryozoa; class Gymnolaemata; order Cheilostomatida; family Watersiporidae; genus Watersipora; species Watersipora subatra. The sequence continues at coordinate 34,899,598 of NC_088717.1, forward strand.
GGGTTGGTGTTTGACTTGAATATGTATTGTACAAGCATTACATATGCTTATATATTCTGAAATCTCCTTACTATAACCAGGTTACCCAAAAATGATGTTGAGCTTGTCTACGACATTCTGTTATGCCCAGATGACGTTCATGACAAATTTCCAAATACTGTTGTCTCAATGACTTAGAAATGTACAGCCTAGAGTCATAAAACAATATCTTTTCATAAATACTTATTCTTTTTCTAAATTCATATAAACCTATCATTTCTTTACTAAAACTATCCAATTCAGACAGCTATCCAGAATACAAGTATTCTATACCCTTTAGAGCGTCTGAACCTTAACTACCCTTTTTCCTAAGTTTCCATTCCTATCCATCTCCATATGCAGAAGAGGAAACTATCAAGTTAACATAAGCTTCTATCTTAATACATTTAGTTGTACTTACCTCCTCACAAACAGCACCACGGTTTCTGTGGCTAAGCAAATCAGAAGTAAAATATATTTTTCAGAAGTATGGAAAATATCATAATCATATATCATTAGTCTTAACTTGAAATGTGGTACCCTTACAGATAACTTAGACAAATCTTTTTTACCTAATTTTGCAATAAGGCTTATGGTCAGCTTCTATTTAAAATTTTCTACCAACTAAACAACAATTGAATTTCTCACATGCTCATGTCATAGCTAAAGATTTGCTTGACCATGGCATGTTTACCTTCAGTTTCAGTCATTTTTCTGTAAGCATATTCTACAGGTTGCCACGCACCTTCCTTGTTATACTGTAGCAAAACTGCACTTAGTGCATTTTTACTAGCATCAGCAAAAACTCAATTTTTAGCATTTATCTGGAAAGTACATAATATTGGACTATTAGAAATTTTTTCTTCACAGTTTTAAAAGCTTCTTGTTAGTAAGGACCCCAAAACCATTCCGATTTGCTACCAGTTACTCCATAAATTGGATACATAAGCCAGCTAACTTTTTATTAAACTTCATCAAATAATTTACCATTCCAGTAAATCTCATGCCCTCCGTTTTGTTTCTTAGAGGCTTCTATTCAACTATAGCTTTTATTTTACTTGGGTCTGGTTTAATACTAGAACTTTTAACTAAATGTCCTAAAACTTCACTTCAGTACATCCAAATTCACATTTTTCTTTTCTCAAAGTCATTCCAGACTTCTCAATTATTTTCAAAACTTTACATAAATGTTGTCAGTGTTCGATTACAGTTTTCTTATAAACTAAAATATCGTCCACCAAACATACAGTACTTTCTAAACTTTTCAATATATTTTTCCATTTTCCTCTAAAAGATTTCAGTGCTTAAGATATTCCAAAAGGTATTCTTTTAAAACAAAATCTACCCCATTGGGTTACAATAGTCATGAACTATTGCATTTCTCATCAAGCCTTACTTGCTAAAATCCAGATTTAGCATCAAGTTTTGAAAACATAACTCCTTTTGACAATTTACTCAACATGTCTGGAATCTTGGATAAAGGACATACTTTCCTTCTAACACATTTATTCAAATTGGTCAAAACTACACACATTGTAATCTTACCACCCTCATTGAAGCAAAGGACTAATCAGTTGCCTTTTTATAGGTTGTATAACCATGTTTTCTAACACTTTATCAATTTCTTTATTAGCTGTTTTACGCAAACTTGCTGCAATAGGCCTAGGTTTGTTACTCTATTCTGCTATTTACTCTTAATAACTACACCAGTTACTCCTAAAACATCCAGTCTATTTCCATCAGCTTTATTAAAAATTTGCTCGAGTTCTTTTAAATTCAAACCAAGCTTTCTACTAGCTTTTTAAGTCGAAGTAGACATGTCTGCTCCTGTGTCAAAAGTAAACTCAATATATTTACCATTTACAGATAAAAGTTTGACAAAGTTCTCGCCTAGTCAGCTGCTATTACTAGAGTCAGAAAACCTTACTCTGAGAGTGGGACTTATTCTGTCGTCACTACTTCCACTACTATCATACCTACCTCCTCTTTGATTTTTACGCAACTTACAGTCTTTAATCGTGTGCCCTTTTGTATCCCAAAAGTAACATCTTGCTTCAGGACAAAATCTGATTTCATGACCTCTCGCTCCACAGCCATAGCATTTATCTCTCCCTAAAGAGGGATATCGTCAATAGCTTTTGCTAGACCTATTATATCCTCTCGGAGAATACCTATATCTACTTCTCCAACACCAATCAAGTAGTCTTTCTCTACTGAAATCTCTAGATGAACCACTATAATAGTTCCTAAAGTTCTTTTTATCCTTGCTATAATCTTTACTATATTTACTTAACTTCCTATCTTCACCATAAGCTCTAGATTTATGTTTATTTTTAGAAGATATTTTATGGAGTTCTATTTTATTATCCGAATCAGAGTCAAATTTTAGTTGATTATTGTTGCTCTCCAATTTGTTTTCTACTGCATCCACCTCCAATTTTACATTAAAATCGTCTGCCTTAACAACTTCAATAGTCTTTTCTAAATCTCTAGCTATCCTTTAGCTTTCAAAATACTTGAAAACTTAATCCAATTCAAATCATTTTGTTGCATTAACTGAGATTGAAAAAAAGATTCTCCCAACCCATTTACTGCAATAGCTAAAGCGAATTCTTGTCACCAAGCATCATGTTCAGCTACAAAATTCTTTTTTTCTTTTTAAATCTTCAATTCGTAATAAACTAGAAATTCCCCTGTCATACAGCCTACGACCAAAGTGATAATGGAAAAAGGAAGGGTACTGCCAGTTGAGAAATGCAATACTAGCAGTCAAATGGCACTGCAGTGCAATAGGAGAACTGCAATGGTAGCTGCATTGGTAGCTGTAATGTATTGGGTGTTATTATGTACAACAAAGAGCAATAATGAATAGAAAAAATTACATGTTTATATCTCTCCCCTACAATAGGAGAAATGCAATATTAGAAATAAAATGGCAAGCTTCTGTGTAATATACACCGGCTGGGGAAGTTGTACATCATTGATCGTACCAACCAATTTTAGGAACATGTGATATTTATCTAGATTTTTGTATCTATATCTCAAAAACTATGCTGAATATAAAAATCTAAACAGATTTTAGCTGGTCGTCAAAAAATAGATGTATATCTAAAAGAAAATGTAAGCCTATTACTTAATTTTGCAGATATTTAAAATGGCTTGGCAGTACCGCGATATTAGGCACAGCCGCAGTATCATCAACAAATGTTTAAAAAAAATAATAATAGTAACATATTGCACACCATTGGTCGCTATATATTTCGATCTCGTAAATTCGAATGAATATTCTTATAATTAAATCTTATAATAATTCTATAAAATCAAATAATCATTCTTATAATTAAATATTGTTAGAATCGTTAGAAAAGTATCATCATCATTTCCTTTACTTTTACTGCTTTGGACATCAGTTGGAATACCAAAGTACTCATCATAGGTGCCAAAATATCAGAGTTAGATAGAATTGGCAAAAAATAAACGATTATTTTTCAGTACTTCTACGCTAATTACAGAAACCTTCAGCAATTGGACAATGCCATAGACTGGTGAAATGTGCATCTTTTTCTCGTGAAATGCACAAGACTTAATGGTTCTACTACTTGTCGCGGGACCTTATCGGCGTTTCAATGGCCGGTCCTAATTTTAAATAAAAAAATCTTCTCAAGTTTTTATCGCGATTCTAGGCCAAATTAATTCGTCTATTTATGGATAAACCGATCAGATGGGTAAGGTTTAGGATATTGCAGAACTTTCTCAAAGACTTAGTAACATATTTAAATATGTTTATATGTGATTTGTATCATTATTATACTTAAATGACTCTACACAAAAATGGTTTAATTTGTTGATGAGATTTTGGTACAAGGGTTTGGTCACAGCCGTTAGTGGATAAATTTTTGGGAGTTGTGTGCACATATGCATTTATCATAAATCTCCAAAACAATCGCTTCGCTCTTGTTTGGTCGTGGGATAAGCATTTTCATTTTCTCCTATTGCCTGAGTAGCATTTAAAAATTTCATTGTTTCAACATAAACAGTTTTTTCAGATTCATATACAGTTTTCAAAGGTTCCATAGCACCATCATATGTAAAAGTCACACTTTTTTATCAATCCCCACAGAAGTAAACACTGCTCTACCTGATTTACCCACTGCATTCAGCAAAGATACTATTTTCATTCTACCTCTAAATACATCAAGATTTTTTTCAATACTACTGTAACTTTTTCTTTACCTAATTTCATAGTCATCATTTCAGCACTTAGTTCAAACTCAGCTAACTAATTTTTCCATGATCTACCAACATCATCACTACTAATTACCAATTTTAAAAATGCATCAAAATTCATACACTTAGCCATAATCAAAACAGTTTCTACTGACCTCCGAACACTCTTCATAACCTATATAACACTGTATAATCACCACTTGCCTTGTATAATATCACTCACTTACCAATACACTTACCATACACCACCGAAAATCACTAAGAGCTATATTACCACTATCGATCGCCGATATCACTAGTTATTCACCACTACACCACAATAGATCATATTGTCACCAATGGTAGTTCTCTTCAAATAAGACTGCCTACGACGTCATGATATATTGCTTAAAAGAGCAATTTATCATTCATCATGAACACAAAATAACAGGGGACCCTCATCTTTGTCTCCAGTCACTATATATTAAAAGGGGTCACATGTTTTCTGGTCGTCAAAGCCGTATTCATTTGGCCTGTAGTCCTTTACCCCTAAGCGTGCTACACTATGACTATATAACACGCTGAATTGCCACTAACTACTAAACAACTTGTATCTCAGAGGAGTAACATATTCAAGTGACGCCTCATATCAGAAGTTGATGTAGATAAAACTAGGTAACAGTTCATCCATGTAACCTTGACCAACGAAGAGTGCACATCAACACACACAGCCACACATACACAATCTTGTGTTGATTCAGGGGTTGAAGAAGACATGCACTTTGACTTTGATCAAAGGTGAAAGAGCTTGCAGAAAATATAATCAACAAGATGCCAGCTGCTAATGATTATGAAAGCAGCATACCCCTACAGAGAGTTAGCAAGGCCATCCCTAAGAAGCTGATATAAGACATCAATTTGGCACTGAAGTCAATCTGAATGGGATCGATCGGTGAGACTAATGCCCTAATCTACTGCAACAGTGCAGAAACTGTCTTAGAGGTGATTAAGCCGCAGTCAACAAGGCTTCAAACAAGTCCATCTAAGCAGATTAGGCAACAAAACAAGTTCAAAGACTTTGCACCAGAAAGCTAGTAGGCTCAGTGAGAGATCTGATCACAGTTTGGAGCATCAAAAAAGGGAAGACTCTATGAAAGCTCTAGAATCTGCTAAACATCAGCTAGTAGCACTCTCACGACAACTGAAGCGGTACACCGAAGAGTGGGATCACAAGAGAATGAACCAACTGTTCACCAATAATCCATTGAGAGTGTATTTCCAGTTCAAAAGTGAACTACAGCGACCAACGTCAGATCCTACCAAATCCAGCTCGTCAAAGTTCTGGAAGGGCATGTGGTTAAAAGAGACCGCTCATAACACCACTGCAAGTTGGTGGAAGAGGCTCAAAGAGAGCCGCCAACACACTGTGGCTCAGCCAGGACTTACCATCAGCGAAGTGAACATCAAGTTCAGAGTCCTGTGTATGAAAAACTGAGCAGCACCTGGCCATGACATGGTTCAAGCTTTTTGGTAGAAGAAATAGACATCACTTCACACTAGAATGGCTAAGCAGTTGAATGCCTAGTAGAAGAATGTGACCATCTGGAATGAAAGACCACAAGCAGGGACTAATTCCCAATAACTATTGACCAAAAACATGCTGCCTACTACCTAGAAACTGGCATTAAAAATAGTTGCTGGTAAACTGGAAGAACACATGAGTCCCTATATAGCTAGTGCTCAAAAAAGAATTGGACGCAACACCCGCTGAGCCAAACATCAGTTGCTGATGGTTTGGACAGTCTGTCAAGACAGCAGGAGAAGGCATCCCAATCTTTTCATGGCTTGGATTGACTAAAAAAGGCCTATGACTCAATTTCCCATAGTTGGATACTTGAATGCTTACAGTTGTGCAGCGCTCACCTTGCTCGTGTGGCATTCATCAAGAGTTCAATGGCTAAATGGAAAACGCAACTGGCTACTAATGGAAAAAGGTTAGTGAGTGTCAAAATTAAGTGAGGCATCTATCAAAGTGGCTCCTTATCCCCGCTGCTCGGCCGCATAGGCCTAAACTCTCTAAACAATATGTTGGTGAAGACCTAATATGGGTACCAGTTTAAGAGTGGCACCAAGGTACACCACCTCTTCTACATGAATGACATCAAGTTGTGCACTAACAAGGAAAGGGACATTGATTCGCTAATACACATTAATTGGGTATACAGCAAAGACATCAGAATGACCTTCGGTAATAAAAAATTTGGAAAGATAATTCTTAAGAAAGGCCATTCTGTGCTCACAAAAGGCTTAAAATTGCTAATTGGTACCATACAAGATATAGAGGAAGAGTACAAGTATTTAGGGATTGTGCAAAGCAACATCAACCATGAAGCCGAAGTACGTCACAAAGCTATTACCAAATACAAGAAACACGTTCGGCAGGTCCTATGAAGCCAACTCAATGCCAGGAATCAAATCATGGCAATAAATACCTACGCCCTGCCAGTAATAAAATACTCAGTAGGCATAATAAACTGGACTGAAGAAGTCATCAAAAAAACCAAGAAAGTGAAAGAAAAGACCAAGAAAGAAAGAAGTCATCATATGTGTCATGATCACAGACACTATGGTTAAGTCAGGATTGTAAGATTTGGAGCTATCTGCACTAGCAGAAGAAGTTTCTCACAATTATTATTATAGCAACTCGCAAACTGCTGACCATGCATAGAGCACTTTACCCAAAATCCTATACTACTAGATTGTATCTCGATCGGAAAGATGAAGGGAGGGGAACTCAAAAGCGTACAGCATACAGAGAAAAGGAAAAACAAAGCATTAAAGCCTATGCAGCCTCCATGGCCACCTCAGATCGGTTAATAGCTGAATTTCCATCTGCTGCTTTTACAATGAAGCTTCGCAGTGATGATGAAGAAATTGACTGGCACATTAAACCTCTTCATGGTGCTTACCACCGACAAAAATCTAAAGTTGGCGATTTCCACTAGACATATATGTGGCCTAAAAAAGGAAACCTAACGGCCAATACAGAGTTGTTACTCATGGCAGCCCAAGAGCAAGTTCTCTCAACAAGGCAACTCCAAACAAAAATCTATCACACTAAAAACGATCCTACATGCAAACTGTGCAAAGATGCCCCTGAGAGCATCTAACACAACATCAGTGGAGGCAAGCAGCTAGCATGAAACGCATACACCGAGTGGCATAATCATGCTGCAGGTGTTGTGCACAGACGTCTATGCAGTGAATACAGCCTTAATAAACCACAACATTGGTGGGAAGCTCTTGGTAAGGTCAATGAAAATGACTGCGCAGTGTTCATCTGGGACTTCTACATCTGGACTGACAAGCATGTCCTAACATACCACCCGGATATAGTGGTGGTGGACAAGGAGAACAAAAGGGCTACTATAATAGATATAGCAGTACCCAGTAACAACAATTATAGGTCCAGCAAAAAATGAAAAGTTGAAAAGTATCTACCTCTTAGAGAAGAAATTGAAAAATTCTGAGATGTAAGAACAACTGTAATTACAGTAGTCGTTGATGCACTGAGTGCACTAACACCGGTGCATAAAATGTGGCTTGCCCAGATACCGACAGCAACCAACTCAAGTGGGTTGCAGAAAAGTGCGCTATTGGGAACAGCTAGGATCTTGAGGCGAGTGCTCAAATTCCCAGGTTTCTGGTGGGAGACCCGAGTTAGAGCTGAATTTACCACTCAAATGGGTTAACTGGAATACTAAAGCGGTTACTGCAGTTAAAGTCACACGTTTGAAATTAAAACTGCAGATTTGAAAATTACAAATATAAAAAGAAAAAGAGTAATGTTTAAAACTTAAACAACTTTTAAAAGAAAAATAAATGCAAAAAGTAATTTATATAAAGGGAAGAAGCAGATATTTTTGTATTTAATAGCTGTGGAGCTCAAGGTCAGCACCAAGAAAATCTTATTAATTTATGCGCTATAATCAGAATCAAGGAGAACAAAGGGTAGCTGAAAACAAGTTTTTTGGGCAACTTAAATAAATTAGGAGGCCAAATAAATGTAGATGTGAAACAAATTAGCAAATATGTAAACTAGAAAACAGATGATTTGGTAACGATACAATTAATACAAAATGAAAAATCAAATATAAATCATTATTTCATTGTAATTAGTGCAAAACATTGCCAAATCATTTTCCTTAATACCTTACATAACTTATATCATTCCTAAATAAAATATTTAGGTGATGTATTTTGTATTTAAAGGTTGCAAGCTGCTATAAGAATATAACAAATGACTAATTGGTTTTTGATAAAATACGAAGGTTTTTGATAAAATATTGTGGTGGATTTGCCACCACGTAAATAACGTTCTTTTTATAGGGAGTTGTGCCCTATTTTATTTTTATCTTTTTCCGAGTAGCTACGCCCTCGTGGGCTGGCCTTATGTTCCACTAATTTGCATATCTTATAGTATATAAAGGAAGGCATCAGCCTTATTATTTCGTTCTGAAATACTTGTTGTTCCATGAACCATCTCTCTCTTCAGTTTTTCTGATAAGGAGAATTACTTGATTTATTGCAAGTATCTCGGCATTTTGCCTCTAAGCGCTGCTCGGTATATCAGGACAAGTCGACCTGTCGACCTGTCGACCTCTACTGGCTGTCGACCCTGTCGACCTTGCTGTAGACTGTCGACCTGTCGACCGGGGGTCGACCCCTGTCTAGAGACGAGCGATTGCGTTGCCTATAGCGTAAGGCGTCTCGTACGCCGCTGTGTGTTGGTGACGCAATCTAACGTAAGGTTGCCCGAGTTGGTGACTTGTTACCTGTAGCATAAGACATTCCATATGCCGCTGCGTGTTGGTAACTCGGCCCAACGCAGTGCTACCCGAGGTTAGTGATTTGTTGTAGTGTAAGACGTTTTGTACGCCGCTACGTGTTGGTGGCTCAATCCAACACACTGGTGGCAGCAGTGGGATTAGACTGCTGTAAAAAGGACTTTTAAGACAACCTTTGTAACCATGCCAAGCAGCCGACGGACTGCTACCAGACATCTGGCTGAGGCAGAGCTACAACAGGTCGACCAGATTGGTCAGATGACAGAGGCTATTACTAGAGCCTTACAAATACCTAGGAGGGAGGCTAGCTTCAAGCCACCGAAATTCGATGGGAGTGAAGATGTGGAACTATTCATCTCCCAGATTGAAGAGGTTGCAGAAGCTAATGAGTGGAATGAGAAGGCCACTCTCCTCCACCTGCGTGAGACATTGAAAGAGGGGGCCAGAGGTTGCAGTCGAGGAGATTCACCTGCCTCCATCTTCTCGGCCTTACGCACAAAGTACGGACTTTCCCCGAGAGAGGCTAAGAGTAAGCTCCACCTCAAGAGGGAGCCAAAGACTAGCCTCCAAGAACACGCAACGGAGATGGAGCGCCTAGTGAAGATAGCATACGCTGACCTTCCGGACTCCTACCAAGCTAACATGGCCATGGATGCGTTTTCCCTGACTCTAGGAAACACGCACCTCCAACGCCATCTTTTGGCAGTAAGAGCCTAGAGCTTAGAGGAAGCAGTGCAGGCAGGAAATGAGTTCCTGCAAATTCAGCCCACTCTTCCTCGGCCTGGTGCTCGACCCCTAGTAATGACAGTGGAGAATGAGGAGACTACCCCTGCTACAGTCGCCCCCATCCACTCGGATCCCCCATCGGCCACCCTGAATGACGTCCTACTGGCTATAAAAGGGCTAACAGATGGACTAAAAGAAGGAAACCGATTGGGGCGGCGAGGAGCAGAGCGAAAGGAACCTAACTGTTGGGGCTGCGGCCAGACAGGGCACGTACAGCGCCAGTGCCCTCAAGCTATCCAAAGACAACCACCTCAAGCCACGAGGTCGGGAAACGGTTCCCATCCACAGCAGTAGGGGGAAGTGCTGACTGTGGATCTACTATACCAATGCAAGACCAGTGGCAACGGCCACAACGGACTAGGCAACACAGGCTCCCCCCTGGTCGCCACCGGTCCCCTTGCATAACCAGTATCAGCCCTTACCTGAGTGTGCAGGTCTCCCACCCTCAGAAACCAAAAAAGAAACATACGTCTGGCCAAAGCCGTCTCGGCCTTCCAAAAAAGGCCCCCAGAGAATGAGCGAAGCCGGACAAACTCATGGAGATGAATTGTGGAAGCCACATATTAGCAGCTATTTCTTGTTAGGTCGCATCAGAGGGCAGCCCGTCCAGTTTCTCATGGACACCGGATGCACGTCTAATCTGTTGGAACGGCATGTTTTTGAGCGCTTACCCAAGGATGTCAAGAGCCGATTAGAGGTTCGAGAAGACTATGGGCGGATGGTACACGGCTGCAATTTCACGGACTCATCACTCTCCCAGTCAGAGTCAGGAGTGTCCAAGTCACTGTATCTCTAGTGGTGTGTGCCCTGAAAGAGGATGCCATCCTGGGCATGCCATTCTTGGTCGACCACCAATGTGAGATGAATTTTCAGCAACCCACGTTGGTGTTAAATGGGCAGAAATTGACTTGCACTGACAGAGAGGGTCGACCCCTGACAAGTGGAGTTCAGATAATGCGAGCCACAACGCTTCCTCCTCGAGCCGAGGTCCTAGTTGCTGGGCGTCTCATGTCCTCATCCTATCAGCCAGTAGGGCTGATCGAAGGAGTAATAAGCAGTTATATGGTGGCCGCCAGCCTACATCAACCCGGTAAAAAGGTAAGAGTGGCCATCCGCTGTATGAATCCTATCGACCATCCAGTCAGCGTGACGGCAGGGACAATTGTGGAACAATACACTGGAGTAGGGCCGGACGAAATAGGGGTTCCCTGAACAGCAAAGGAGGATGTCGAGACTTCTAAGGAACATTCTCCTTCACCTTCAAGCGTGCCCTCCCACATGCAAGAATTGCTCCAACAAGCGGCGCAGCATTGCTCGTCCCCTACCGAGCACAGATGGATGGAAGACCTCTTGGTTCGTTATGCTGATGTGTTCAGCCAAGGAAACAAAGACGTGGGGTGTACCACCCTGGTACAACATGAAATTCCCCTTCTCCCAGAGGCACAGCCCATCCGTCAACCCCCATACCGAGTAGGACATGAGAAAGAAGCCGAGATCGAGCGACAGGTTTCGGCTCTTGAGAAACAAGGCATGATTGAGCCTGCTCACGGGGCCTAGAGCTCTCCGGTGGTCTTGGTGAGGAAGAAGGACGGGGCGTGGCAACTATGTGTGGACTATAGAAAGCTCAATAGTGTCACTCGCCAGGATGCCTACCCCCTTCCCCGAATCGACGAGAGTTTAGATGCCTTGTCCGGCAGCAAGTTTTTCAGTACCCTGGATATGATGAGCGGGTATTGGCAAGTACCTCTCTCTGCTGAGGCCCAAGAACGGTCAGCATTTACCACACGCAGTGGATTATGGAGATGAAAGGTGCTCCCCTTTGGGCTGACCTCCGCTCCGGCTACCTTCCAGCGGCTAATGGAACGCGTCCTCCAAGGGCTACACTGGAAAACTTTGCTGCTATACCGAGATGACATCATCATCATGTCGGCAGACTTCTCTAGTCATGTAGCTAGGCTGGCAGAGGTGTTGGAACGATTGAGGCAAGCAGGATTAAAATTGAAGCCATCTAAATGCAGTCTGTTCCAGACCCAAGTCAAGTACCTGGGCCACATAGTCAGCGACCCTGGAGTGGCTACCGACCCTGAGAAGATTCAGGCTATCAGTAAATGGGCAGCACCACAGGATGTGACTCAATTAAGATCGTACTTGGGTACCACTGGGTACTACCACCGATACGTACCTGACTACGCCTCGATCGCCAAACCTCTCACCCTGTTGACAAGCGAGGGGGTCCCCTGGAAGTGGGGAGAAGATGAACAGGAAGCTTTCCTTAAGCTCAAGTGGTCACTGACGCACGCTCCAGTGCTGGCATATCCTGATCCCTCTTTACCCTCCGTGCTCGATACTGATGCTAGTAATGTACGGACCGGAGCTGTGTTATCCCAGGTCCAGCAAGGCAAGGAGCGACCTATAGCCTACTATAGCAAGACCCTCTCCCCCGCCGAACGCAACTACTGCGTGACTAGAAGAGAGCTGCTGGCAGTCATGCTAGCTGTCTGACATTTCCGGCCATACCTATATGGCAGAGAGTTTACCATCTGGACAGATCATGCCTCCTTGGTTTGGCTGCACCGGAGAGAGGAACCCTCTTGCCAGGTGGCTGGAGAGCCTAGCCAAGCACAAGTATCGAATCATCCATCGAAAAGGCGTTAAGCACGGTAACGCCAATGGGTTGAGTCGACAACAGTGCATCGACTGCCGGCAGTGTGCTGCCATTGAGAAGCGGGATCGGGGGCCAACTAGGTCACAAGTGTGTGACTCTCTAGTACCCCCAGGGACTAATTGGGAAACTACTGTACCAGTGGACCAAGTTCCAGTACAGCCACCAAGAGGTACAGGAGGACCCAGTCCTAGCGCCCACCAGTTGGACGAAGACGAATGGCCTCGACTACCCAGCAGCAGACATACATCAGGGCCCTGCCTCTCGACTCCCACACCAGCTAGCCTAGTTCCAGTACGGCTGCCATGCGGTGCGGGGTCACCCAGAGTGTTGGACAACCCCCTCAGAAAGTCTCAAAACCCTCGGTTTTGGGCCATAAAGGTGGCAGGTGAGCCAGGACTCGTTGTGGAGACTGACCAAGTTACAGTACGATCAGACGCTAGGGCTACGAGTTTAGATTTCTCACCGCCAGATGCCCCAAAGGTCCCAAAATTGTTGACAGTAGTACAAACCTCACTAGATGAAGTACGAGCATTGCAACAGAGACTCGCTACCGACCTAGGGATAATTTACCAGGCCGTCAGGAACCGGAAAAGAGTCGAAGAGGCAGTATTGCAAGTAAGCAGCTCCGAGTTGCAGCGGTTGGCCCGGATGTTCCATCAGCTCCAGATTGATGAATCAGGTGTATTGACTCTTCATCTCATTCAGAATAGGCGAGAAAGGGTGGTGGTGGTGTGCCCCCAAACTCTGCGACAGGAGATCCTGTGGAAGGTCCACGAACAAACTCACTGCGGTGTGGAAAGGACCCTGAAGCGCGTCCAGTTGGATTGGTACTGGCCGGGCATGACTGGAGATATCAGGAGGGCAGTTCTCTCCTGTGAAGTTTGCCAGCGGGCTAAGACGGGAAAGGCCCGGACCTCCGGAAATCGACAACGGTTGTACGCTGGGAGGCCATGGCAACGTCTAGCAGTAGATTTAGTGGGACCCTTACCTCAGACACCTCGAGGAAATAGCTGGGTGTTGGTACTCACTGACCATTTCACTCGGTGGTCGGATGCCTTAGCTATCCCTGACGCTACAGCTCCAACGGTGGCCCAAGTCTTGGATGAAAGAGTATTCAGTTACTTCGGTCTGCCCGAAATTATCCACACCGACCAGGGGAGCCAATTCGAGTCCTCTTTGCTTCAAGAGCTATGTGACTTGTGGGGAGTCGATAAATCTAGGACCACTCCGTACCACCCCGAAAGAAATGGTGTGGTTGAAAGAAACAACCGAGTATTGGGTGACTCCCTACGAGCACTTTTACTGGGCAGAGGGCAAGAGGACTAGGATCAACTAGTGCCACAGACCATGCAGACGCTGCGAGGGCTACCGCACTCCGCCACTAAGAAAACACCCAATTATTTGATGTTGGGTCGAGAGCTTCGTCTTCCTGACCAATTGCTGCATGGAAATAGGTTGGAGTCATTTACTAGCACACACGAGTATGTTCAGACTGTTCACAACCGGTTGATACAAGCTCACACTCTCCTCCGAGATAGACAGAAGGAAATTGTACCAACCGATGTGAGGGAGCCCCCGCTGTTAAATGAGGGTGACCTCGTATGGTTGCTAAGCAAGCGGAGAAGAAAAGGCGAAAATCCGAAATTAGCGGCCAAGTATGTGGGGCCCTATCGTGTACTAAGGAGTCACGAAAATCATACGTACGAAGTAGAAAGATATGGACAGCGATCCACTCAGGCCGAAGGAAGATTGAGGCTCTGTCGCCCTAGCCCTGTGCAACAAGGTCGAGCCCCAACTGAAGTCGAACCTGCCAGACGTCCCAACATGAGAGGTTATCCCCGGAAACGAGTATCACAGAAAAACGGTAACCCAGATGCTGTTATTTCCAAATCACTTCTGCCTAGTCGATTAATAGATTTACCAATACTGCAATCGCCAGGAAGATTGGAACCACCTCGGCTCCACAACGAAGATTTTTTGGTCTCTCCGAGTGAACACAACTCTGACTCGAGGGCTGGCCTCGACACTGGCTGCGAATTGGTGACCGAAGAAACAAGAGCTACGGGGAATGAAGGAGTCCAGGCTAGTACCACTGGGACCGGAAATACCACGAGGCCTCAGCGAATCAGGAAACTCCCTGCCTATCTCGAAGATTTTACTGTTGGAGGGATCCAATCAGGAGTCTCCTCCTTACGGCAAGGATATTGGGCCAATAAAATGCTGAGATGCCAAGCAGTAGTCTCTTTCTGTAGTCGCATCGCAACCTCGCCACATCACACAACTAATATGGAAGTCACGCAAGAAACTGTAAAGGAGTCGACCCCGCTCCCCCGCCGACGCACTTCGAGCAGAAACCACTGACCTCCGGAGAGCCGCTCGTCGGTTAGAGGAGTTGGCCAACCACCTTTCACCCAAGACCCACAGACAATAAACATTACTGTATCTACTCCCCTTGTATTGGTTTATATACTCATATGCATATTCTTTATGTTCATTGTTATTATTTCATAGCCGTACCCGTCTATAGGGGCGGCGAGTGTGGTGGATTTGCCACCACGTAAATAACGTTCTTTTTATAGGGAGATGTGCCCTATTTTATTTTTATCTTTTTCTGAGTAGCTACGCCCTCGTGGGCTGGCCTTATGTTCCACTAATTTGCATATCTTATAGTATATAAAGAAAGGCATCAGCCTTATTATTTCGTTCTGAAATACATGTTGTTCCATGAACCATCTCTCTCTTCAGTTTTTCTGATAAGGAGAATTACTTGATTTATCGCAAGTATCTCGGCATTTTGCCTCTAAGCGCTGCTCGGTATATCAGGACAAGTCGACCTGTTGACCTCTACTGGCTGTCGACCCTGTCGACCTTGCTGTAGACTGTCGACCTGTCGACCGGGGGTCGACCCCTGTCTAGAGACGAGCGATTGCGTTGCCTATAGCGTAAGACGTCTCGTACGCCGCTGTGTGTTGGTGACGCAATCTAACGTAAGGTTGCCCGAGTTGGTGACTTGTTACCTGTAGCATAAGACATTTCATATGCCGCTGCGTGTTGGTAACTCGGCCCAACGCAGTGCTACCCGAGGTTAGTGATTTGTTGTAGTGTAAGACGTTTTGTACGCCGCTACGTGTTGGTGACTCAATCCAACACAATATTCTGGCTTTATTTTATTTTTATTTATTTTATTTTTATTTTATTTTTATTTTCTCGTTTTTTATTTTTGAAGGGTTTTTAGGTTTTCTTATTGACAACTACCTGCTTTTTCAGAGATATTTTACTCATTGTAATAATGTTCTTGATTATAGTAAAAGTAAAAATATGTTTAGGAGTTTACGATTGTCAGTATATGAACAAATTAACTTATTTAAACCAATAAAATATCTATATGACATAACAAAACATTTTACAAATTTCTAAAGAACTTAAGATTTTTTGCTGCCGAGACAAACATGTAATGTGATTCATAGATAGTTAACAAAACAATGACATACTCAAGAATGATGTTGGTGATAGTTATTTTAAGCACTCAATCAATTGCATTCTCAGGAAGGACCCATGCTGGTTAGTAGAGCTTGCTGCAGAATACTGCATGTTAATATGACTATATATGTCATGAATGTAAATGCAAAAAAATTAAAAAAACATGCGTTTTTGTTGTGTAAAAGAACCTACATTCTGGCTAGTTCATCACTGCAATGTTTGGGAATCTTGGCACTTAGTATATCAGCAAAATTCAGAAGTACTGTGTTTGCAACACAGAGATGTTGTAGCTATTATGTGTTACTTATATTTACGAACAAACATATTATAGCATAAACTAAAGTCAAACCCAAGTATTGCTACAGAGAACTCAGGGATTGAGTATTTTATATCATTAGATTTGGAGTAGGCTCTGCCCTGTGCTCAGTTACCTGTGCATATGTGACACCAGCCCGCTAGTGATGGCTTGGGTGGCTGGCTAACTGATTTTTGCTTGACTGATCATACAAACGTTATAGCAGCTGGCTGTGGTGGTTTAAGCCTGGTTCCCATATCAATTGCAAGACTGGCGGTAATTTTGCTCAGCAAAATTTTTGTGGCGTTAGGCTTTGCGGCTATGTTCACATACAGCTGCATCACTAATAACGGCCTAAAAATGCTCACTTTCCATGCTATTTCAATAATGCTGACCTTCACCTGTACATTGCATTTGAGAAAGTTTTGCCTGCGGCTCTTCGCAAAGTTTGAACAGCACTAAACTCTTGCTTTGCTGCAGGCGGTCCTCGTGGGTACACGTCACGTAGGTTCCCATTTCACCGCTGATAGCCTGCGGTGCTATCGCCAGTGCTTTTGCAACATATATGGAAACCAGGCTTTAGCCAGCTACATAGTTAACGGTTAGGGAGCGAAGCAAATATTGTTTACTGATCATCTGGCTGACTTTCAACACGTTTTATCTTTCATTAAGAATTATGTCATTTATAATAATCCACCAGCAGTAGAGCAGAATCTGTGAGCGTTCTTAGTGTTGCTAGCTCAGTGATTTAGTCTTTTCATTTTATTCCACGCCAACTTTTGTACAAATCCAAACATCTCATATTTGCTGTCAACCTGAGGTTTTATCAAACATCTTCCAGAGAAAAACGATTTACAAAACCTCAGATGACATAGGCAGTGAGAGGAGACTTGGTATGTTTAAAAAGAAGACTCTTCGACATACAGGCATGGCCAAAGTTGCTACACCATCTTAATGACCTTCAGTAGCTCCCTCTCGATGACATAGGTAATGTTTTTCTTGCGATAGTCAGTTTTACTGTAATGGCAAGGACGCATTCGTTTCCATCTTGTTTTTCTACCAGAACAGCTTTCACATTGTTTCTGTCTGCAACAGGGTCCACCACATAGCTCTCCAAGGGTAGAGATACCTTAAAACAGAGGCTATTTGAATGATGGTTCTGTGCTAGTCCAATATTGTCTGCTCATCAGCAGTCTAAACGCAAGATTTTCTCTTCTCACTGGGCTGGGAAAGGGGCTTTGCCGTGGAGGCAAATTTCAGAATATATTGCTATTAATAATCAATTGAGCTAAGCAACTCTTGAAACTTCTGAAACACTTCAAAGGTTGACCAGCTGCAGATTGCTCCTTCCTATGTAGGATAAGTGGCTAGCCTATTCTGGCTAATCATTTGCTCCAGAAACTGGACTTTTGGCTGCAACATCTCACATTTAAAGAGCTTGAGTTTCCGCATAGCTTTCTGTAGCTGCCAAAATGCCTTTCGAGCCGCTAAAGGCGCATCTCAAATTCGCGTGTAATAACTATCATGTAATATACATTCAAACATAAAAAATTGTTTGCTAAAAAAGGCTGTGCAATACATGCTCCATCACCTTTGGGAAGGTTGCCATAGCAGAAAGCAGGCCAAAGAGAAAAACCTCCCATTTCCAGATGCCAAAAAGTATTGTGAGAGCAAACTTCTCTTGAGCATCTGAGTCTGAGAAGGTTTGCCAGTAGATCCTGACCAGGCCCTATGTGTTAAAGAAATTGCTACAGGACAGAACATCCAAAATGTCATTTAACTGAGAGGAAGGTTTTGTGTCCTGCTTGGTCGTGGTGTTCCATTGCAAATAGTTAATAGAAAGTTGCCACTACACACTTTTTTTCTAGACCAGCACTATTGGACAGCTCCAAGCTTTTTTAACTGGTTCAATCCTCGCTTTTTAAATAAATTTCTTGCACCTGCCTTCTGAGCTCAGATTTTTTCTCAGGCTTGAGTCAGAGTGGAGGCAAGAATATAGATCAGGTGCTCTTCTTAACTAGCATGGAGTGTTTTACAACTCTTCAAATTTACACTACCCAAACGTCTCTAAGATATGTTTTGACAGTCACAGTTCTAACTTTATATAAGTCACTAGAATTATGGCATTCATCTTGGGTAAAGGCTTAATAAAATCCAGCATTTGATTCTCTACACCAATATTATAGGTAACAACGGTTTTGCTCGATCTTAGTTACAGGAGTTGTGCTACTAGCTTGAGACATCTTACGATAACTTGACATGTCAGTTTTTTCTGATTCGGGCTGATAGCCAATAGGACCTTTTAGTGAGCCCTCTATCAGCCCCAAGGGGTAGTAGTAAAAGGTAGTAGTTTGGCACCGAATAGGTATTTCTGTCTGGCTTTCCCAAAATCCTTCATTCCCTGTACATTGCTTTTTGGCAAGTTGCCATGCTAATCTGTGCTAATGACTAGCTTTCCATCTGCCCAGGCCGTGGGCCACTAAAACTTTAGGGAAAACTGATGAAACACCGAAAGCAGCATCTCCAGAATTACATATCTGGTGACGTGGCTCACGAAAATCAATGTTTCCATCTAGTTATCTCTCAAGCCAAGTTTTATTGGCAAATAGCACGTTACTATCATTCTCTTCTGATTGCTCCAGCACTTTTTGGGAATATTTTCAAACACTTGCTTCCTCAGCAGAATAGTAGTGCATACATTGTGGGTCAGGAGGTGCTTAAGGTAGCCCTCACACTATCTAAGAGAGAATTAACTGTTGGAGTAAAACTAGCTGAAAGCTCGCGCCAGAGCCAAACTTTCCCCTCATGTTTCTGAAATTCTAAGGGCATCAAGCAGTGCGTCGGCTGGGTCAGTTTCACTTGTTCAAGGGTATGATTCTTTTTTGTTCTGGTTTTTTTGCGCTATTTTTGCAGATCCAGTTACTTTTGAGACATGCTCAAAGCCTATCGGTAGGTTTGCGGTTTTTTAATAGAATTTGGGTTATATCTGCCTATATCATTTTCTTCTTGTTTCTTTCTTTTGTTGCAGTGTATTCTAGCAAGTGTACGTGGTCCATCACATACCTTGAGTTCTGAAACCGGGTTTCAAAAATGGGTCTGCAAGTATTTGGCCACTAGGCTCTTTGAGCCAGGTTGTATCTTTGGTTCTATTATGGGCAATAGTAGTGACTGCTAGCCAAGAGCTATTCCTGCTTTCAAATCATTGGTGTGCCAGTGCTTCTGGGTAGTTTTAACTGCCACCATTGTAATTGTCTTATTTTCTCAGCTGGTTGTAAGGTACCTTAACTAATTTTAAGTGCTTGAAGAATTTGAGCAGCAAATAGCAAGCTCTACTTCTAATTGTGTCGTTTTACAGATCAGATTTTCGTTGCCAAACCCTTCGTTGACTCATTTTAAGCTACAGGTTAACTTTGATCATTTTGGCTTTCGACATTTTGAAAGCCAAGAGATTTTTTAGCTATGACCTTTCGACATTTTGAAAGCCAAGTTTCTTACCAGGCTTTCTCTCTTGTGATTGAAAATAGAACTAATTATTCACAGAATTTAATAATTCGCGGAATTGACTGCTCACGAAATCGCGAATTTTTATAACTAACAAGTATTTTCATCCTGTAGGGTATATATATATATAAATATATGCCGATTCCCAAGAACTATCGACCAATAACATGTTTGCCCATCACCTGGAAACTACTCTCAGGAATAGTTGCAAAAAAGTGGAAGAGCACATGAGCCACTATATGACCAGTGCTCAGAAAGGAATTGGGCGCAACACCCGAGGAGCCAAACATCAGTTACTGGTTGATCGGACGGTCTGTCAAGACAGCAACAGAAGGAATACAAATATTGTCATGACTTGGATTGACTACATAAAGGGCCTATGACTCAATTCTCCTTAGTTGGATACTCAAGTGCTTCAGTATGCACAATGTTCACCCTGCTCTTGTGGCATTCATTAAAATGTCAATGACCAAATGGATGACGGAACTGGAGGCGAATGGCAAAAATCTGGCGAGTGTCAAAATTAAGCGAAACATCTATCAATGTGACTCCTTATCACAGCTGATCTTCTGCGTATGCCTAAACCCTTTAAGCAATATGCTAGAGAAGACTCAATATGGGTACCAGTTTAAAAGTGGCACCAAGATAAATCACCTCTTTTAAATGGATGACATCAAGCTGTATGCAAACAAAGAAAGAGACATTGATTGGCTAATACACTTCACTCAGGTATACAGTAAGGACATTGGAATGACCTTCAGTATTGAGAAATGTAGAAGGCTAATTCTTTAGAAAGACCATTCTACGCTCACAGATGGCCTAAGAATGCCAAATGGTACCATCAAAGATATAAAAGAAGGGTACAAGTACTTAAGGATTATGCAAAGCAAAATCATCCACGAAGCCGACGTACGTCCCAAAGCCAATACCGAATTCAAGAAACACCTTTAGCAGTTCTTACGCAGCCAGCTCAATGCCAGGGATTAAGTCATGGCAATAAATACCTATGCACTGCCAGTAATAAGATATCCAGCAGGCATAAGAAAGTGGACTGAGGAAGCCATCAAGGAAAAGATATAGCAACTCGTAAACTGCTGACCATGCATGGAGCTCTCCATCCAAAATATGATAATACTACATTGTATCTCGATAGGAAAGATGGCGGTAGGGGACTCAAAAGTGTACAGCAGACAGTGAAAGAAAAAGAACAAAGCATCAAAGCTTATGCAGCCTCTATGGCCACTTCAGATAAGTTGCTAGCTGAATTTCAATCGGCTGCTCTGACAGCTTAGCTTCGCCCTGATGATGAGGAAATTGACTGGCACATGAAACCTCTTCATGGTGCTTACCACTGACAAACATCTAAGGGTAGCGATATTCACCAGACATGTATGCAGCTGAACAAAGGAAACCTAACAGCCAATACAGAGTCGCTAATCATGGCAGCCCAGGAGCAAGTGCTTCCAACAAGGCAACTCCAAACGAAAATTTATCCCACTAGAGACGATTCTAGATGCAGACTGTGCAAAGATGCACCTGAGACTATCCAACACATCATCAGTGGATGCAAGCAGCTAGCAGGAAGCGCATACACTGAGCGGAATAATCATATCGCAGGTGTTGTATATAGAAATCTTTGTGATTAGTATGGCCTTAATTAATCACAACACTGGTGGGAAACTCTTGGTAAGGTCAATGAAAATGACCGCGCTAAGATTCTCTGGGACTTCTACATCCGGACTGACAAGCATGTCCTAGCAAACCAACCAGATATAGTAGTGGTGGACAAGGAGAGCAAGATGGCTACTATAATAGATATAACAGTACCCAATGACTACAATATAGCTAGCAAAGAAAAAGAAAAGGTAGGGAAATATCTCCCTCTTGGAGAAGAGATTAAAAAATGCTGGAATGTAAGAACAACGGTGAGCCCAGTAGTCATTGGGGCACTGGGCGCAATAACACCGGCGCATAAAATGTGGCTTGCCCAAACACCGACAGCAATCAACTCAGGTGAGTTGCAGAAAAGTGCGCTATTGGGAACAGCTAAGATCTTGAGGCGAATGCTCAAACTCCCAGGTCTCTGGTAGGAGATCCGAGTTAGAGCAGAAATTACCGCCCATACGGGTTAACCGGGGTGAGGAAACAATTTATATATATGTATATCATTAAAAATATATATTAGCCAATATAATACATTGTTATATTATACAAGTGATAAACTAAATACCTAATAACGTTGAGTAACTTACCTGGTAAGCAAGTACACGTAAACTATTTTTACTAAAATGATTGCTGTGTTCACAGCCAACTTAATAATCGTTCCGTTATTAATCTGTCAATCGACTTAATTAATTACCCGAAGCAGTTAAAGCAAGAGTATTTTAATTGATTTGATGAATATATTCACTACTAATCAATTGCTATGCTCAGTCGGACACCTACTTTAATGGCTAAGCTTGTCCTCTTCTAGATCTATAGAGGCTCCACGATAAAATCAAGTGTTATTTTAATCACTGCAGCTGAAAATACACACATCATATAACTGAGATTTCTATATATATATGCTATATTAATAGGTACTGTATGTGTATACTATATATACTACACTTATAGCCTATATACACAATATATATATATATATATATATATATATATATATATATATATATATATATATATATATATATATATATATATATATATATATATATATATATATATATATATATATATATATATATTTGTGTGTGCATGCAAATGTGTAGAGTAATGTGAAGTTTCTTTGTTGCATTAAAAAGTGACTAGTGACAAAACTTTTTAATACTTTGAATCTTCAAGATATTTTGTGAAAACATAATTTATTCTATATATTTACAATAGCTGTTTTTTTCAAATGGCATAATAATTGTGACTTAACTGAGATATGAGATAGCAGTATGTGTGTTCATGAAGGACAGATGAACAAAAAAGTCTTCTCTAAGCTTTCATTGTTAGATAGTGTTTTAGAGCTGCTTTTTGGCAATTGTCACAGCAGATGGTTAGTCTGACACTCATATGCATTTGCACAGTGCTAATACAAAAGCTGCAAATTATTAGACAGTTGTACAGCTAGGAGTCAACCAATGAATGTGGACAAAATTCTAAATGATGCTGAAAAAATGAAAAGGTTGATCGGATTATTTCAGCGATGATCCCAGTTTCAATTATAAATTTAAAAAGAGCGTTATTTGGTACACTCTGATATACAAAATTATTGCATCAATATACTGAAACAGTTCCATTATTCTACTAGTCTGTTTTAAAGCTGAAGAAGTTCTATAATTGTACTGGTTTTTTTAGAGGCTTAACTGTTCAAAGCTGAGCTGACAATTTTAGTCCAGGTTCCTAAAACATAGTTAAACAAATGAGTGATGCATATATATACAGCCCACAACATTAATTTTTCATTGTTTCATTTTCTACATTCAACTCAATTTTGAATGTGTACTCGCAATTTATTAGTTACAAAAAGTATGTTTGTTAGGTAAAATTTTGATTGCGTTCACTACTTTCAAACCTAGAATAAATTTTCTTATAAAATTTGTAGCTCTTCGTACAAGCACTGTCTTTACTATTGAGCCATACAGTCATTTGGTTTTGAAAGATGTCAGAAACACAGTGTCGGCTTCAAATCAGTTCGATCAGGTGCTGATATTCTTTATGAATGTAGCAGGGCTGTACCAAACTGAAAACATTCCAATTGGAAATTCACCAAGTTTGGAGTTTCCAACTATAAACATAAGTCAAACCCTTTATATATATTCTTTCTCACAGAATAATCGCAGTCTCAATCCTATCAGAATTATATTTAACTCTGGTATGTATTGCTTATATACAAAATATAGTTTTCCTTATTGCTATTGTCAGATTTATTTTGAAATAATTGCCCAAGAAGGATTTAGTAACAAATTATTAATTTTCCACCAAATTTAAGTGCCCATAAGGCACACTGAGTATTTCCTGTTTGTTTCCTTTACAACCCATTTACTCATGAAGGTCATGTCAAAATCTATGTTTTAATTTTTGATTGTCTATACATTTCCTCTACTAGTTTTTAAGTTTTGCATGCAGGAATAGTTGCGAGGTAAGTTATATCAACATGTGTTCCATGTGTGTATAAATATAGATATAAACAATAATAAAAGAAATATTGTACTCGCTTACATATCAGCTCATACAATTAAAATTACGATTTGAAAAACGCCAAGGATGATATTGCACAACCTTCGGCACTCAAGAATTCAACTACAGGAGGTTTGGTCATAAACCTTTGTAGTCAAGTCCTGGCATGATCGGTAAACATTTTCCTGCTGTCTTGACAAATGGTTGATTCATCAACATGGGATGTTTGGCTCTTCAAGTGATGTGCATAACTTCTTTCCGAGCCTCGTTCATATGCTGACTCATTCTGTCTGATGTCCTCCACCTAATATTTTGCAACTATTTCTTAGAGCATTTTTATGTGGCAAGCAAACATGTTATTGCCCAGTAGTCTTTGAAGATTGGCCCATGATTTGTGTTTTTATCTGAGATATAGTTTCTTTTTTTGGCAGCCAGTTTTGATGGTCACCCTTTTCTATCAAACATATCATATGTGTTACTGTTCCAGTGCACAAAAATGTCAGTCTACCACTTTTGATTGATTAAGGGTAAACAATTTGTTCATTGTTCATTAAAGAAACTCCAAAGCCCATCATCAAGCAAGTGTTCTGATCAAAAAAACCGAAATATCGCTGACCTCTGACTTACTCAAACAACCTTTGGGCATTCTCATGGTACCCTTCATACCATTCAGTGTAGCATCAGACAATGGTATTGCCAATTGCCAAAGTTTTACTCTTCATATCTATCACATAATCTGTTTTTAATTAGTAAAATTATTTTTTATTCATTGAACTATTTACTTTCACAATCAACTCTACCTCTCTATCTACTGTCAATCTATATCTGTTTGTCTAACACTTTCTTAGTTCCTACTATCTAAAACAGAAATTAATAATCAAGATAACTGCAGTCAAGTCTTCGGGCTACCCTGCCGCGACTGCAATACCTAATTGCACTGATACTTCCACATCATTAGCAAACACAATATTAACCAAAAGACTTCTATCATATTTTTAACTTCTGGAAACTCACCTAATTTTTTCCTCAAATTGACTCTCAACTTTCTTAAAAGCCTATAATGCACTATATATATACTCGGTTCTAACACTTACTTGGTATCTGACAACACACTTCTATTTCTTATTTCTATTATCTTTCAATTAGGGTTTCCAAACACCCTATTCAGTTTCCTTCATCAAAATTCTTCTCATGCCTTAATTTCAACAGCACAGCCTGTTCAGGCTGTAAATATCCAAACTGTAGCTAGCACTCAAGCTAAAACATGACAAGCTGCACTTCAGCTTTTACTTTTTCATTAGCTCATTATTCCTACAAAAATCTTTAATGATTTTGTACTTTATGATATACAGGCTTTATTTGGTTTCTTTTTTTACTGTGATTCCAATTTCTATTTCCATTTCGTCTCTCGCATTACTTTAATAGTGACAACCATACGCGTGGTTTATGTAACTGATTCATAATTTTTTATTTTTCCAAAACCAAATTAAAATCGATATAGATGCAATGAAAAAATAATTTGCACTAGCATAACCAACTACTATCAGATAATTCTGGTTTGGTTAACCATCCGGATGACCTCTATCTAGTTTTAAAAATAACCAATAAACACTGCAAAACACTCTATTATACTAAATCATGCAAAATTCTAAGTTTTCAAATACCTTTCAGCAATGTGCTGTTGACAAACTGTACATAGTTCATCCTCTGGTACTGTATGTTATCCTGACATTAGGCAAGGTTGCCACACCATATTTCTAGCACTATGAGTAGTCGTGAAAAGGTTCTGATGCTCGTCATGCAGTGTTCCCAGGTGCTTTCCAGAGACCAAATAGTTTAGGTACATAAATACTTGAACTGATTACTGCCAATTCTGTCACTTTGCACAACGTCACGTTTCCTCTCCTCATCTTTTTTATCTGCTTTTTGAGCGCCATGTTTACCTTCTAAAATCAACTCATATTCAATATCCTTTTTCGCAAATTTTTTCAATCTTTTCAGAGCTTCACCGGTTGTTGCCGGCAAGTGTTTCAAAGCGTGGTATGCAAATACTTGCAACCATCACATCATCTCTCATGGTAGAAGGAATTAATAAAGTTTATATTGTCAGCATGTCAGCATAAAAACTTAGATTAATTTCTCACTAGCCACTTCTTTGAGAAGTATTAACAATGGTTTATGATCTGACCTAATCTCAAAACACTTCTTAACCAGGTGCAAATTAAATTTGTCACTTGCCTACATCAAACAAAATACTTTTGTATCTGTCTATATTTTTATTCTTTTTACATTGCTTTTCTTGAGTTATAAGCTACCAATTTCCATGACCATCCGGGACATTTTCTTACAATGCTGGTTTTTTGAGGAATGTATACTGGCCGACATTTACCACCACCTAATGCTTGCATTTATAATCAAACACTACCAAAGCTGAGCACCTCGCTGTCTCTATCTTCATTTTCCCAAAAGATTTTCTTTTGCCTCTCAATTTAACTTCCGAAGCTCTAAAAGCAGAAGCAATTTCTGCTAAAATATTTGATCTTCACAAAAAACTTTGCGAAATTTTTATCTTTTTGGTTGCTGACATTTTTTTGCTCTCTTTCTTTATCCATTATCCAATTGTCATTCACTGCCTACTATCTACCTACTAGACATTACTTTTCGTACTTAAGAAATGACCAAAAACCTTTGCTTTTTTTCACTTACAGTAGTCTTATTTCAAAGTCATACTACACCGGTCAACTTTTTACCACTATTTTACATTGCTCATTGTGTTTTTCCTTGGTACCTCCTGCAGCTAGAACATCATATTGGCAACACCTCACTCATGACTCAAAATCCTTGTAATGTGCATTTGAAAAAACAGCAGTGCGGTGGAAATCTCAAAAGGCTTCTCAAAATACTGATTTCTATTAAACATGTTATGAAAGTAGTAAGTTATGTTGATCTATACCAGCCAAACCTTAATTGTCATCTATTTTGCTGAAAAAAATAAAGCCCTCAAGCAACGCAAGAATATTCCCTCAAAGGAGCAGTAGAAATATTCTTCAACGACACTTTTATTCAATCAAATTATCATACTTCCATATTTCTTTGCCATTCATTGTTGACACTTTTAGCATTTTAGATTTACTATTTTTTACATCACTCCTAGTCCCTCATTTTTTTTTATTTGAATTTAATTCAAATACCCACCTGCACACTTCCTACTTACCTTAAGCATATCTCTAAAAATATTACTTTTTGTTGTAGGCTCAAAAAATAGTTGGTGATCAATAACTTGCCACTAACCACATTCACTAACCACATTCTATGTCTTCAGAGCGTGTCTATTTTTAGCATTATTTAGGCGCTTCCTCTAAAAATGAAGGCCTTCAAATAACTTGACTTTTATCAGCGCCTGAGAGCTGTGTCACTTCATTTGCCAACAAGTTTCATACAAATGCATTTCTCCATATATTCAGCAGTCTTTACATCGACTCTTCCTTTTTTGCTACTGCATAATGACCTCTCATTTGCTACTGCACAATGACCTCTCATGTGATGGTTACTTAATCCTCTTCTGAGTTACTATGCTTATTATTTCTAACTTTTTCTGCCTAATTGGAATCATCTTTACCTTACTGTTCACTCACTTCTCCCTTTGCTCTGTCCATCTCTCACTTGCCTTTTTTTCTGTTGGTAATTGCTGATGCTCATTTGCCCGCCCAGACCTTGTATGTTTCACCTTCATTCTACTCAGTTTGATTTCTCGTTTGTTTATCCATTGGCATATCATTTGTTCAACGAGCATTTCCTTTAAGGCAACATGTACTGTGATACTGTGCAATTGACACTCAATATAATAATCTTAACCACACTCTCCAGTCTTTCAACAAACCTTTCAGTGCAGTGCTTTCTTACATTTTCTGCTTTTTAAGGGCCAGAGCTTTGTAGTCACTAGCGCTTACTCATTGTAAAGATGGTTGAGTAACTTCTATTTCAGCCTTTTATCCTGCAATTAATCTACGTTAATTTTTGTGAGATAAATATATTTATGTTTATTTCCCTAATGCTTTCTAAAATAAGGCTTCCCTTTTTTGTAATCTTTTGTTCATTTTAGCAGGAAACTGTTTTAGCAAGATCTAAGGAAACATTGCAACAGAGAGAAGTTTTCCTAAAATGGATCTATCATCTACAGACTACAAAATTTCGATTTAACTTGCGCTGAACTGTACACTCTATTCACTTTTACATTTGATGCTATGTAATATTGTGGAACTCAAGTGCATCATATATATAATTTTTTTTCTGTTTTTATCTATATTACCAATTTTTTGTTAGTACTTCTCCACACTTTGTATCTTTGTCTCGCATAATCTGTGTCATAGTCACAGCCGCTAAAGTACATTGTAACTCATCAACAAAAAACACAAGGCGGTGGCAGAAAAGAGGCTTATCACGAGTGGCTAGTATTTTGAGTCAAGTACTCAATTTTTAAGTTATTTAGAAGGATATCTCTATAAGCTTGAGTAGACCTCACCACCCACATAGACTAACTAAAGTTAAAAAAAATTCAATGTATGCCGAAGTGAATAATAATTTAGAAAATAGTTTTAAGTAAAGTTAAAAAACCTACTCAGCACTAACTACAAAACTCCAGCTTTAAATACTATATATAATAGTTAGCACTTAGTTTCTCAGTCTTGTCAATTTTAAAGATGCAGGCTATTCTTTTATCAGACTGTACATTTGCAGGAAAACAGCAGCATATGGCAGTTAATGAGTACTGGAAGTAAGTGTGATATCAAAAAAGATGTGTATATGTTTTAGCTTGTCAGCTTTTAGCTTGTCTTTATAGTCATGTTGTCAAGTGTTGATGGTCATTAGATAATTGGTGCGAGAAAGCAGAAGTTATCTGTAGCTGACTCATGCGGATATCTTCTATTTGCTACTTTTTATATCATTGATCAAAATAACATAGCAAGATTATTAGGTATATCTGCTATTCAGATATCATGTCAGGCTTGTTAAGGGCCAATTTGCTAAGTATGCCTAGTTGACAGTTATGGTCTGTCAGGACTAAGCCTATTGCACTTTGCTGTGCGTTGTAAAATAACTGCATATAACAAATATTTACATCACATAAATATTTAAAATAAAATGCGACTTTTTAGGGTCTAAACCAAGAATATACAGATTTTTAGATTGACCCACTAACCATCTGGCTTAATCAGCCTATTTTAAGCAATCAAATAATTTTGCAAGTTTTCATTCTTTATTCTTAATGACAGAAAACGACTTACAGACTAATGAAAAATGGCAAACAATAACATAGATACAACCAGTTTAAAATTAAATAATTCTACCAACAAGTTCGAATATCGCTTTCGGTTGATCATACATATAGAAACAAAAACTTCATTACATTAATTGAATGTTTATTTTGTAGACGAGCCGACCATTCAATTAAGGAGTGCTGCTTGGAATCAAACACGATTGGTTATAGATATTAAATATTTAGTAAACCGAGAAGACATGAATCAGGTCGAAGTCTTTTGTAATTCAACAACAGCATTAAGCTTTGCAGAGTCATACTTTGGAAACCAGACAGTCTCATTACCGATGTCAAGATTGATGTTTGACCCTCAACTGGAGTTTAGTGGATCAGTGTTCATAACAGCCCTGCAAGTAAATTATGACAAATGGGGGTCTTTTAGAGAACTATTGAACACATCAGTACACATACGTATGTAGCCATTTTATTGCATATTTTGGTATATTTTATAGCCTAATTTTTGGTCAAGTTCTGCTTAGAAAATGTTGAGGTGTGTTCAAGTTAATGACAACTAGCAACTTTCTCAAATTCGTTAATTCTCAGCTTGACTCAGTACCAACTTGTAGCCATATTTAGCTTGTGTATACATGTATATGTACATGTATATATCATTTGCTCTTTTCAAATTTTCATAAAAATCTTATGCTTTTACTTGTGCATATATATATATATATATATACATACATATATTTATATATATATATAAATCTCAATATGTGCGTGTGTGTGTGTGTTCGTTTGATGCGGTTTGCCCAGCTATAGCTATCAGAATCTTTTAATGAAGAATCCGTATTGTAGGAGATTTGAGCTCTGAACCTCCCATTCCCCAGACAATATGCTAAACCCTTCATTTATAAATTTGTGGTATATGTTGCAACATGGGTAAAAATGCACTTACTGCTCAATGCAACTGTGCAGTGTCATTTTATGCTTGTTTTCACGGCGCTCATTAATAGGTCTGGCAATACTAGCTTCCTCAAATAAACCATTGACAGTGTGTCAGGGTAATGACAAGTGGCAGGCAACTAGAGTACCTATTCACTATTTATGGGCTGATTTTTTATAGCCATGCAACACCGGACATTGCGCTAGTTTCTCAATATATGTATAGAAAGTACAGATTCGAGCAATAAGCAACCCAGTTAGTTAGTAAGCTTTGTCTCTTTTTGAGCTCGGCTGATTATATGCATGTGACACGGCTTTCGTCGTGATTGCGAGGTTGTCTTTAGCTTGGCCGGCTTCTGCTGTGCTAATTCTGCTTAATCAGATTGCTAAGCTCTTTTCATTTGGCTGACTGCACGTGCATTCAGTAAGATAAAAATGAATGTCCTATTAGAAACCTTATTATCTCTAACAACTCATTGACATTAAAATGGCCAGCCTAACAAATAGTTGTTGTTCCCAGATTTGTGCTCCAATCTTATTATTTCTTGTCCAGAACAATATTCATACCGATTTGACTTTTCGTGATCCGTGCCAGCTCGGGGTTGTGCCACACATGCTTAAGAGCTGCTTTTGGTGTCCCAGCAGGCTGAGTTGTTTGATTTCTAGTTTCATTTTTTGTGACCTTTCATGAATCTCTATTTAACAGTAGAACTGTCTGTAGCAACATCGCCTCGAGGCTTCTTTTTCTAAAAAAAAATGTTTATTCCACACTGGTGGGCCTAATTTCTTTGTGGTTTACTCATTTTAGGTTCCAGAGCTGGTAGGGTTTGAACTAGCTTCAGCAAGCACAATACGGTTTTAACCAGTTTTTGTTTTGTATGAATGACTGTCCTTTTTGTTCAATCAAATAACTGTGATTCCGTAAGACTCGGGTGATCTGATAGGATCTTGCAAATTTGGCCTGCAGTTTGGTATCTTTTTCTTTTTTTGTCTGGTCTGTTAATAATTTATACCTAATTTCAAAGAACATAGAAAGGTAGCTCCACTTTGTCCCCTCACCTGATGTCTCTTTAAGGGAAAAAAAAGTGGGTACCTTCTTCAGCTTTGTGAGTGATTCCGCTACATCCTAATATGACATTAGAAATTCCGTCAGTGAACTACGGTATAACAGGCGCAGCTTGTGTCTGAGCATTAATATGCTGGCCAACTTTTTGTGACTAACTTTGGTATACCCCGGTATGGCCTCATCAGCTGTAAATGCAACATTTGCCTTCATTTTGGTCTCTGTTTACTAGTGTCATTCTGAGTGGGTCACCTAAAAGCTAATTGTTGTGCTTTAGTACTCCATTACTGTGAGAGTGGTATGGAGTGGTGTATGACTTCTCTACACACCAGACTTCTCACGAATCATTCATTATATAAATCTCAAATTGTGCCTCTTATTTTGTGTATATCTGTTCCAAAAAAGTCCATGTAGCAGAAGACTCTTTCTTCTAGATCGCTAGCTACAGTATTGCTGCCATGGTTTCTGAGAAGGCCAAAGCATCCTGCCATTGGTAAAATGTCGGTTAACGCTATTATCTGCTTATTGCCCTTTAAAGTCATTGGCGGTGGCCTCATCAAGTCTATTGCTACCTTTGGCAAAAGGCATCTGGGGTGCAGTCTCTGCACCCCGGATGCTTTTTGTCTTACTTTGCAGCTTTGCAGCTTGGCACATCTCACAAATCTTGACCAATCTCTTCACTGCTGCTGTCAGTCCTAATCATTACTATGTCAGAAATAGACAACTAGCCCCCCTGTTCACACCAGCGTGACTAAAGGCATGCTCTTGTCATACAGTGGTTTCTCGTACAGCCGACGAGCATAGTGAACACCATCTGGATTAGTTGTGGAGTGATGTCTAGGCCTCTAACAAAAACAGCACTCGTTTAGCCATATTCGGAAAAAGGTCGACTTTTGTGTAGTTTCCAGAGCTCTTGCCTGCTTCAGCCCCAGTTGCTCCCTGGTCAGTTGCTCTCGTCTGAAGAGTGCTCAGTACATGATGGCCACGGGTTCCTGGCCTGTTGCCTGCATCTTTGCCAGTTCTCTGTCAATTTAACCTTGTGACTTCTCCTGAATCATGCAACTTATCTTAAGAGTGGTTTTGTCTGAACTTGGCCAACCCTCAGCTGCCGTAATGACAGCAGGTTGGCCCATATGACAAGCCATTTTACGCACAGTCTTTGCAATTCCTGACTCCTTTGTTGGACTTTTATCCAACCTGCTTAACAAGGACTGATTTTTCATGATTAGCTTTATTTGGGGTCAGTCCACCATCCCTTATGTCAGTGAGCTCACACTGCTAGTAGTTCTCACAAGTCATTTGCCATTTTGCCACTTAGTTGAACAGCTCCTTTTTTAGTTCATTGTCCAGTCAGTGGAGTAAGGCTACGTTTGGTTAGAGTAGAAACTGTTGGCCAAGTTGTAGTACCGTTAGAAATGCTTCACAGTCGAGATTACAGCCAGCAACTCTCACCGTGATATGAAGTATTTATTTTTAGTAGATGCCAGGATTTTGTTAAAGTATACAATTTCTGCTTCAATACAAGTTCTGCTTCTACTCCACACTTGCTCACATTCATGTTTAATATTTACAGTTGACTCAGATTGTAGTATCACAAGAAGGGTGAAAAAAAATTCATTCTTTTTGTTACCTCAAAGGCAGCCTGCTTTACCTCTTTTATTTTCACTTCATACTTTTCCCATCAACTTGTATAAGTGCTGTGATGTAATAAAAAAACTTGTCATGTACTGATGATAGTAGCTCGCCATGTCTAAAAATCATTGCAGTTCCCAGAATCTTCTTAGGGACATCTATTTTTAGACTGTTCTAGTTCTATTAGAGTTATGAGCCACACTTTCAGCTTCAGCACATCATTCAGGTAACGCAATTGTGATTTGAAAAGGTTGCAATTGGCTGATTTGATCCTAAGCTCAGTTCCCCTCAGCCACTAGAGCACTCTCTTTAGGAATTTCAAATTTTGACGCAATCACTATGGTGTCATTTAGGTGGGAGGCTAGCTCTTGTCAACGTAGCCTATCCAGCACTTTCTCTTTCACCAGTCTAAAACATTGCTGGCAGAAGGGAGTTCAAATAGTAGAATCTTCGGTAACGGTGCATCTTAGGCCGGTAAAACCCGCATACAAGACGAATACAATGCATGCACAACGCCCATACAAGGCGCTTGCTATGCACACACGTTGTGGATACAACTCCGACACATGTGATTAACAACACATTAACAACAAAATATTTATATTTATAGTCTGTTATTAAAACAGGTTTAAAACATTACACAAAGTGTTTTATTTATTATCTGTTTTAAAACAGGTCTAAAACATTACAACTCCTTTGTTTATGGCCACCCTGAGCCCTTTGGTGCGTTTTTTTTCGTTTTGATGCTAGTGTATGCGCGTTGTATCTGCAATGTTTGTGTGTTGCTAGTGCCTTGTATGTGCGTTACTAGTGCATTGTAAGCGTGTTGCGCATGCGTTTTCTGCACGTTTTACTGACCTAAGATGCACTGTTACCGAATCTTCTAGTTCTATGACCCACAGTGAGTTGTAAAGGCTTAGCACTGACATTTAAAGGCACTTGTCACTAGCTACTGCTAGATCCAGTATGACGCAGAACTTTCTGTAGAAAAAACTATCAAGGTTATCGTTCATTTGTGGAAAAAGGTAGGTGTCCTGTTCTATGACAGCACCTCTTCAGCAGTAATTAACACAGAGTTTCCATATCTTCGTCTGGACAACCAGCACATAAATTTAGGTGCTTTTAGCAAGCACAATGAAAGCCTTGTTGATTAACTCTCCCACATATCATTTTGCCTCGACTTCCTCCTCTGGTCCAACCCAGTGGAAAGATTAACTTAAAGGCCTGCTTTCCTCCTTTAGAGAACTGAGTGTTCTCCCATTTCCTTTGTCTGTGCTGAACGTGCTTTGACAGCACGTTAGCAGCTTCATTACCTGTTCACCTTTTCTAGGCTTTGTACAGTTCTGCTTAGCTATCTAGAATAGGTTTTTTTGGTGGGCTGGCAGTCCTGCCTCAGTATAAACCCAAAATATAAACCGTGTTTATAGTGATCATATGCATTACCACAATAAATTATGGTTATACTGTATAATTATAGTTATATAAACATAAACATATGCATAGCTACACACCTTGGTCATAATAACTACGCAATTGTAGCATAAGATTTGGTAGTTGATTTTTTGTTAAAATCATGCTAGTCAACATTTTTATTTGTAGCGTGTACGTTAATATTTTTATATAAAATGCTACATAACATGCTGTTGTTTGATATTCCTACTGTTTTCAGCTCCACAACCTCCAACTAATTTAAAATATTTACTCAAAAAGCTTCTTTACATTTCATGGGATTTGCCGAAGATTAAATATGACTACCTCCTCGTTAATTGCACTTCTAACTGCTTAAACTCAACCTTTACAAACTTTGTAAGTATTCCGATCATTTGCGTAATCTCAATGCATCTTTTTAATTTCTACAATTTTTTTTGTCAGACTTTTTGAGTTTTGCTAAATGATTTGATCAACATTTTTCTGTAGACATACAGTGATAATAAAACTTCCAGTCAATTTCAAACAAAAACGGGAGTGGTTGTACAAATAAAGTTTCAAACTATACGCGATGTTAATGTAGGATCTCCAGAAGTGACTTTACAAATTATCATACGTGAGTAAAAACATCTGAAACTACCAGCCGCTAAAGTCACAAAGGCTACAAAATAATGTATAAGTATTAATAATAATAATATTAATAATAATAATAATAACAATAATAATAATAACAAAAGCAATTGTCAAGTTAGAAATGGCTTTTGATCTATGTACTCAGACCTGCACTGGTTAAAAGTTTGCTGCATTTCCAATAATCATGGAGTTTGTGGTTAACTATTATTATATTTTTAACAGCATTTTCTTTTTAGTTTATACATTCTGCAGTGCTTTTTAGCCCACGTATTTTAGCCACATCATGATGGATTCTGACTGTTAAGTATTTAGCAACAATCAAACTACCTGCAATGAACTGATTGTGATGCATATTTATATTGATGATTGTTACCACAGTTAATTTACCAACTAAGGTAGAGCGACAAGATATTACTGCAAGAGCCACCGATGAAGGTAATGATGCAGCTGGTCTGAATTGCTTACAAACGCCTGCTTTCTCAGAATGAACAAGCATAGTGATAGTGACTTTCTGGAACTCGCTGAACAAACCGCTTTTTTACTCTCACACTTATGAATGCTGTAAGAGCTGACAACTGCCTTTACAAATGTGTTACAAATAAACTTGAGAGATTGCTGGTACATCAGTGTGCCAATCAAAGTAATGGCTCCAAAGGCACTTAACAAAATACAGGCGGTTCAAAAAATACCACCAGCAATCTTACTGTGATGCTAGCTAACTAGCATCAAAAAGCCATCTGATGCAGAAGCCATCAGGTTCTACGAAAAAAGCAATCTAGCTGAGGTCCACCCTTTGCTGGAGCTGGGCAAAAAAGGAGACATCTGTAAATGCTGCTAAAATAAAAAAGGTTGACCCAGGGAAACAGAAGTAGATTGCAACAGTAGAATCTGCTGCTGTTTGCACCAATCAATCTACCCATTTT
This sequence comes from Watersipora subatra, assembly GCF_963576615.1. NCBI lineage: Eukaryota > Metazoa > Bryozoa > Gymnolaemata > Cheilostomatida > Watersiporidae > Watersipora > Watersipora subatra. Next base: position 34,935,441 of record NC_088717.1, read on the forward strand.
CCAACACACAAACCAAATTACCTAAGACTGATAGAGACGAACAAAGAAGTGTTATATCTTTAAAAAAAATGAGATGATGAGAAAGCGAGGGGGAAAACACCAGTGTGACGATCCATTATCACTATTAGACTTAGAAGAACCCTGCCTTAACCCGGCCCCAAAACTGGACCAATTAGATGTCATCATACTCACCTACAAACAAGCAGGTCAAAAACTGTGACTAAAAGATACACTAGAGAAACCATTTCAGTTTCATACCAAGTAACGCATGCCAAAAAACAAGGCATGTCACCTGCTTTGAAAGTGGCGAGGAGTTTCCAGCTGCTGGGTTAGTCAGGCTCCCGCTCCAAAAGCAGTCAAACCCAGCATGGCTGGCAGAAATTGTCTGGGGAGGTTCAAACTAGCTTTGCTTAGGCTAAAAAGTTAAAAACCTGATTTCAAAGTGGCAGGACTAACTTTCAGTCGACTCATAGGAGCCGACTTACAGAGAAAAAAAGCAGATATGTTTATGGCTATGAATTACCAAGCTCTGTGACTTGGTTCGATTATGGTCCAACTTCACTATGGCTTCATGTCTCAACAAATGTTTGGAATGCTTATCCATCCAAGTTTGTTATTCAGCCAGTTTTTGTTGAACTCCAACTCAATGACAAAGATGATGAGTGAGCAAGTGTTTGTTCATTTGCCATAAACTGCGCAAAACCGAATCGAGAAAAATGGCAGATATGGTCTGCTGACAGATGAGATATTATCCCCATTCTACTGAGTAATCCGGTTGGAGGAAATATTGAATGACCTGGCCCAACTTCAACTAAGCAGGCACAAAGCAGGCATTTTTCAATGACAAAGTATGGCATAGCATTTACACAAAACATCTGCATGGATCAGTGCAACATTTGCTGGTTTGCCTTATGCAATCAGCATTTCGAGCATCAACTAATGCAATGTATAGCCACATGTTTCTCTATGTGTGTGTGTGCGCGTGCGTGGGTGTTTGTGCGTGTGTGCGTGAGTGCGTGAGTGCGTGTGTGCGTATGTGCGCATGTGCATGTGTAGTGTGCGCGTGTGCGTGTGCATGTGTGTGTAGGACAACACATATCAGAGACCATTTGCTTCAACACAAGATATGCCATGAGACATGATACTGAGCTGGTAGTTCATGTGGTGGACTGGCTAAAGTGGCTCTGATTTTTAACCTCAAACTCCAAGCCCCAGAGCTGGAATCACAGAAGCCTGAGCCCAGCTGGCATTTTCTACTAGATTTTAGTTAAAGATATGAAATGAAATATCCAATGAATAGTATGCAATGAAATAGTGTGTAGTAGTAGCCAGCCAACAATGTGGTCAGGATATTGTTTTTTGTTTAGTATATTGGACCATACAAAAGAAGACAAAATGCAACAAAATAAAAGCAACAATCAGCTCACAACTGAAAGCTAAGGTCAAGCAAACGATGTTAAATATGTATATTTTTATAAATTTTTATTTTGATTTTTGCATGTGTTCTAAACATCGTTTTATTATGACCCTTATTACCTAAAACACATTAGTAGCATTTGCTTTATTATTATTATGAATATAACTTCTAAACTGATGGTTTTTTACCATGTGGTAGCACGAAGGGCACTATTTAAACTCGGTGTTCAATGGATAAAGGATTATAGCTCAACTTCTATCGCACATAAAAGCCTAACTATTACTCAGAACTGTTGAAAGCATATTAATCACTGCAAAGACTTAATATACAGCTTTATATACAGCTTTATATACAGCTTTATATACTTTATATACATAATCATGCTCTGTGTTATTAAGTATCATCATCCTAATCTGAGCTACATGTACATCTTTCAAAAATTGTTGTGGTCTGACCACAAATACTCTAATCAATAGTAAGCATATGTTCAGAATAACGCAATCTGCTTTCCTCAGCATCTTGATATATTGCTTCTCTGTTTCTGCTAATGCTCATTAAGCAAAAAACGAATGTGGCAAAAGAAGGTGATTTGCCTTGTGTGCTTTCAAAAATGTTATATAGCTTAGTATGAATATGGATTCTGACTTAATATCTGCTGAAATATAGAAAAAAGATGTTGCTTGTTGATAAAAACTTTTTTAAAGAATTTACCATACCAGGAAACCTACTAAGTTTTTTCTTGCTCAAAAAATCTGAAACATTTTGGCTCGCAGTTTTTCCATTTTTGACACTTCATTTATGAGATGCTCTAAAATAGCATTTACTGTGGTTATTACACGGCCTTAAAAAATTATCTAGTGCTTGATTTTACTGCGCTATGCTAGATAGCAAGTTTAACAAATAGCAGACAACTAAAACCAAAATTACTATATCAGCTCAACAACCAAGGAAAGACAGTGATGCTTTACTTGTAATTGCTGCATTACTGCATTCCTGCATTACTTGTAAAGGCATAACAGCAACACTTACCAAGTCACCTTAAATCCCACAAATAACTAAACTTTATTTAAATCATTGTATCATTTATAGCATTTAGTATCATGGATTATAAATAAATAGTGCATTATAAGAAAATTAAAGTCATTGGGAGCTGCATTCAATTTTAAGCTGACATATTATTTCTTTGGAATAAATCCTAAATGCTATTATCTATATTCATGATTAAAATGAACTGTAGAATTTTTAGCTGTCTCCAATCTCTTAAGCCAAGACATAAAGTTCAACCAAAAAAATGAATCATCTGAACCACGTGATACCCGTTTCATCATCACTCTACATGCACTTACAAAGACTAAAGCAGAGTTTGTGCGTGTTAATGTCTGGATTTACCACTTTAGTCTAACAGATGACTCAAAGTCACTATTACAGAATTTATCTTACAAAAGTAAGTTTTTATCTATTGCAACATAATTAGATTCTTTATCATGTTTGTATATAAGTTTTCTACTTACATATAATCGAGTTAGTTTTATTTTATGTTCTTCCACGTTTTTCTCTTGTTCTTTGTTATCATTTTTTAATTTGTCCCAAGGCAAGTAAATGTTTTATCCTGCACATATACCATTCAACCAACTTTTCCTTTTGCTGCCGAGCTAGTTTTGAGGCGCTTTCCAAGTTATTTGCAAAAATATGCTTTTGTTCTGTTTGCATTCTAGTATATATTTCATAACTACATAGTGATTCGTATGGTAAAACACGCTCCATCTGTATAAGCAAGAATTTGGCAGATTCATCGCATGGTTAGAATGGTAATCGTGTGTCAAGTCTGGAAATAATGTAGGAGGTGCTGATGTTTAAGGTGAAGATTTTAACATGTCTTTACCAACACAAAACTCAGGAGTTATTTCAAGAAGCATTGAAGTGAACATTATCTCTGAGCATAACTCATCTGCTCTTCATCATCCTGTTCCTGGCCATAGTTATCTACTTCAGACTCAAGTAATCGGCGCATCAGATGGCGAAATAATAGAGACAACAGCAACAATGGGTAAGCTCTATGGATATTATAGCTTAAATAAGGCGTAAAAACTGTTTGGTTGATTCACCAAAGCAGATAAACAATAGTTTTTATTCTAACAGACCATTTTAAAAATACCAATGGATTGTTGACAGTATGATGTATATCACTCTTTAACAGTAACCATGTGAGATTTATTAGGTGCTTGCTGCATTATATTCTTTTTCATACAATTTTGAAACTATATTAATTAAAATAGATATTTTTTATTGCCACCATATAGATCAGTACGATTCCTTTTTATAGGTTTAAAGAAGGTTAACAAAAGCTCTGTCCAATTACCTAAGATACAGTTTTTTTCTCAAATTCTCATGCTTGATATACTTTACGCTGATGTTGGCTAAAAATATGTTGTTTCATATGTAAAATCCTGGTAATAAATTACCGCAATCTGTTGGATAGCCACAACACCTAACCAAGTAATTTTTGTGTTTGCTTAGTACAGGATGCTGCCTAATAGCCATATTGCGGTGAAAGAAGCCAGATGAGTTGGCTGGACTCACTAAGAATCAATTAGCCGGCTAGACCATCACTAGCTGGCTGCATACAGGTCAGTCAAGTGAGAAGTACACTGTAATTTGCCAACCAGCTATGCACAAATACCACAACTAAAGCTAGGATGGCTATTATAGCTAGAGCTGGTATAGCAAAATCTGGCACTACTATTACAATTAAAACATTGCTATAATGGCTAATGCCAACCCTGCTAAATGTGCTTTTTAAGCACATTTAGCTGGGTTGGCGCTAGCCATCCCCGCTTCTAGAAGGCGCTCAGGTAAATGGCTAAACAAGGCAGCAGGATTGTTGCACTGACATAAAACTCTGAAAGATAAGCAGTGAACTGCAATCGAACTAACTGGGTAGAAAACGTCATTGACGGGCTTAGGGTTTAGTTCAGTCTTTCTCCTAGGCAGGATCTTTTTGAGCTTAGTTCCCAGAAAATAGCCTTGCAAAACAGCTGTAGGAGCAGGTTGATTAGGTAAAGCAGCAAAAATCTGTAACGTTTGGCAACCTGCTGGATATTCCCCTGGCCAATATCAAAAAGAAAGTTTTCTTCAGTACACTGAATGCTTGTTGTATAACTACTACAATGACCAACATGGTATAGAAAAGCACTGAGTTCTTCTTGCGTTTCGGCATGCTGAATATAGTCACCGGCTACCGACAATTACCTTTATATGTCACACAAAAAATTTCAGCGATTGCAACCAACTTTGACTTGTGGAAGCTAAAAAACTGGCCTTTTCGATTTTTTTCTGCTCTAGCATTTTTAGAGACTAACGAAGCGGGTATTGCATGACTTTCATTGGTAAACACAGCTACTCTACTTGGACGACAAAAAAGTAATTGCCCTAAATGTTGACACCCACTTGCACTGAGTAGAGGAAGCGGTTCAGTGACTAAAAAGAGTGGTTCACAAACCCAAGGTCAAGTCAGCCAAGTACAAATTTGTCTACGCACAAGTATGCTACCTGGACATGTTGTCAGCAAAGAAGATGTGGTTACTGAGTTTGAGGAAACACGGTAGGTTTGATAAAAGCTGACCCCAAAGGAGCTCAAGACTACTGGTAGACTACTACCATTAATACATATGCAGCTTTGTCACCACAGAGCAGCTTTTGCAAAAGCTGACAGGAAAATGGGAAGATTGTTATGAGAAGAGGTGAAGCATGCTGTCTTTTATAATCTGAAGAATCACATTTCCTTTGCACTTTTTTGGGGTACTCTAATCTGATTCAGCGGTGTATCTTATATAGAAAAGAGTATATGTGGTGGAGGGGCAGTATTGTCTCAAAACCAAGATGAAGCAGACCGGATAATCTTACTGCAGCAAACGCTACCGCATGTCGAAAGAAACTATCAAATCACACGGCGGGAGTTACTGACTATTTTCAAAGCTGCGAAGCCCTTCTGACTGTATGTATATGACCGTCAGTTCCTATAATAACCGACCATGTTTCACTATGCTGGCTGTGCTAGAGGATAGAGCCATCAAACCAGGTTGCACTATAACTGGAGACCTTTGCAAAGTTTCAATACATGCGAAAACTCTGGGCTGGGTGCCCCATGTAGTAACGCTAATGCACTTTGCCTGCAGACCTGTAAAAACTGCTGGCAGTGCATTCTCATCAAATTGAGAAACTATTGGCTAACCCAAAAGTAACTTACTATAGAAGACTAGCCATGGTCGTGTAAACTTGGAAAACCCCAACAGCAATGTCAAGAGTCACCAAGAACGTGAGACGGCTGTCTATTTTGATCAATCTGCTCTCCTTAAAGTGGTAGTTAAGGAGATTGGCTAAGGGCCAGCCGAGGCTACTTTGGGATATTGTAACATAGGTTGAGTAAAGACTAAATGTGAAAGCTAGGCAGGCCCTAGAGGCAAAGAGCGGGCAAATATGCAGGTCACTGGCCCAATACCTGCAAACTCCATGTAACAAGCGTTTTTAAGGAGAGAGGAACTGACCAAAGAGCAACTAGAGTTGAGCAGCAAAAAGTTTGAAAGTTGTACAAAATCTGGTGGTGTTTTGAGAAATGGCTTTCTTGAAGTCAAGAGTTCTGAAAGCTCAGACTGCCTGCCAGCTGTCGGAGAAATTATCATTTGGCAATTGTAAGCCTAGGCTTACTCTGTGGTGGGCAGGACAACCAGTAGCCTCCATGCGCCATGATACTGTTCAGGTTTAACAGTGACTGTAAGGAGACTGGTCAAGATTGGCAAGACATACAAAGCTGTCAAGCACGGTTGGATGAAGACATCCAGAAAAGGCAGAGGCTATTATATGTCAGAAGCTCTAGGCTAAAGGTAGCAGCAAACTTGATGAGGCCACTGCCAATGACACCATATGGTAATAAGTAGATATTGCTGTTAGCCAACCCTTTCACCCAGTGGCAGGACGTTATTTTCTTCCCAGAAGCCATGGCACCAACAGTATTCAGCACCTTAAGTGAATGAGTCTTCTACTACATTGATTGGCCAAATTAGATTTACTCAGACCAAAGATGTGTAACTGAGCTATGCAAATTTTAGCGTGAGGAGAAGTCACACCCTACCATATGCCACTTCCAGTCAAACAGATTAGGAGAGTGCAATAACGGGCAACTGGGTGACTCACTCTGGGTGCTGCTACTAAACTGAGGCTATGAAAAAAGGGATGTGTTGATCTCCTAGCTAATGAAGCTGTACTAGGGTATGCCATAATCAACTACAGAAGAAACTGCAAATTTGCTCATACTCAGATGAAAGCTGAGCCTGCCTGAGCAGCTTGAGCACAATCATTGGCTAAAGCCGGCATGACTAAGGCCAGCATAAATAAAGCTGGCACCACTAATGTTGACCATGGCATCATGACTTAAGTTTGCAAAGATAAAGTCAGCACGATCAACACATACACACAATCACCCTAGCTTAAAGAAAGGCAGATTCCTGTAGTATATAAAGAGCTACATGAGAGAAGAGAGTCCGAGAACTGAAAAGCCCTATTACCTGCAGTTGTTTGTTATTGGCAGTAGTATATAAATAAATATGGCAAATTGGCTGTATTTATTTATATCCTTGATAGAAATATTTATATGGCCTTATACTCTAAATTAGTTTTCTTTTTTAAGTGGTACAGGGTCACAGCAAATTATATAAATATAAACCTCTCTGCAGGTCTTTTGTATGTAATCATGGGAACTTGCCAACGAGTGAACTAGATATTGCTGTAAAGAACATGTCCGTGTGTGAAACTTTTTATAGACTTTTAATCAAATAGCATTCTAGTCTAAGGTATTGTTGTTTTTCCGCAGTAAGTCAGTGATTAGTGATGTTAAGTTTACACTAAATACACGCTCAGCGTATCTTTACCATTTTAGCTCCAGATCCTGTTACCAACTTAAAAATAACAAGCATCACATTATCTCCAGAGGTTGCTTTTGCATGGACTCTTGACCATAAGAGTTATCATGACTTAATTGTGCTCAAAATCTGTAAGGAGGGGTCCTCAGCTGACTGCCCAATTATTGAAAACCTAAGCCCATTAGAGACTAGCTGGCAAACATTTGAGCTGCCAGCTGAAGGACTGTACAGTATTTGTTTGGTCACCAAATCGAAAGGCGTAGAAAGCTCATGTGCTGCTCTTCCACTTGAAATAGGTTAGTGACTATGGATTATGTTTATTGGTATTATAAAAAACTTCACTGCTTGGTTTAAGTGCCAATTAGCTGAAACTAAAACAAGGTAATACCAAAAGTTTAATATAGCATGATTACTATATTATATCGAAAAAAAAAACTTTGTTAGTTACATAAATGGTTACAACATATACATTCAAGAGTACTAAGTGAATATATATAAAACTATTTTTAGGCAGAATATTTAAAGCGACTGACTAATTGCCTTTTTGTTATCCTGGGATTACCCTTTCACTACATGACGGTATACAGAGCTTCTTTTATATCAGATTTAACTAGCAATAAGCACAGAGATTTTTAAATTTAGTGTTTGCTGATTGAAATTAGATTTATTGAAATTTTTTTTACGCTAGAAAGTGTCATACAACGTCAAGGACAGTTTCTAGTTCAACTCTAATTTATTTGTAAGATCACTCAAGTAGTTGTGTTTCTTGTGGCTGACAGAGCGAGTGTGCAGCATTCAACCAAAATATTGTTAACAACTACAGCAGACATCTGAATTTTCAACAGTTATACTTATTGTTACTTGTGAGGGCCTGCAGTAAGTGTGTGATTTAGTAGAGTATTTTATTTTAAACATATTTCTAGTTAGAAGCAGTTTTTATATTTAGGCCCAATTAGATTATACAAGGCCCAATTCTTATGATACACTGTATATTCTATACTAAACTAGATGACAACAAAAAATTACGTCGCACAATCTATTGCAGCTGGTACGTGTTTGGCACCAGATATTTTACGGGGAAAGCTCGTGAACACTGATCATCCAGACTTGGAGTTGAAATATTACAAATCAAACCATTATTACATGTTAGTCTGTGAAACTAGATCTAAAACGATAGTCCTTAAATCTGAAGAGGAGCTGTGGTTCTGTGATGACGGAGATTGGACAGAGGGAAGCCACTGTGCAGGTGAGAAATTTTTATTAGAAAGTCACTAATTAATATATTAAACCAACCGAAGTCTATAAAATCAGTGTAACCTTGCTGTGCAAACGAAATGTCATAACTCAGTGATTAACGTATGTCTTCATTAATAACTGCCAGTTGCGTAAATAAAAACGTTGTATATATGATTTGAATCTAAGTTGATTACCCATTGCATTCATACAAACCAAAGGCTAATGTGAATAATTTTGAAGCCTCTTTATGCTTAGCTACCAGTGCACTTCAACAAATCTCTAAAAAAAAAATTTTATTAAGCTAAAAAAGTCATATACATGTATATGAGCATTGAAAATGTATTTATATTTTATTTTTTAATGCTTGTATATATTTATATACATAAAATTCTGAGTTATTTATACAATCTTTTATATAAATATTTGTATATGTTTTAAATATATATATTTTTAATGTATATATACATTAAAAGTGTATATTTTTTTTATTTGCGCTAATAAATATTTATATACATGAAATTTGGAGTTATTTAAATAAATAGTTATATATATGGGGCCTATATATATATACATACATACACTAATTGTGCTACTCGGCGTTGCCCGGCATTAAAAATCAGAATATTATTAGGATTATATAAACTTTCATAACCTCTCATTATAAACAATGAGAGGTAATGAGGGTTGTCTGCCACTTGCTATTAGCCTGGCACAATGCTACTAGATAATTTGAGTAAGCTTAATAATAAGAGCTATCACTTCTCATGACATTACGTCATGACCGAAGGCAGTAGCCTATTTGCTCTAATAAAGCAACATATATTGTTCAGCGGATCTATGAAGCTTGTGTGACTTTGTAAGGTGTCAGACCGGCGAATGGGTGGTTCCGAGATCAAATCATTTTCTTCCTAGATTCTTTATACCAAGATTTTAATAGTTTTAGCTTTACATAAACAATGATGGACGACTAACGTTGAAAAAAATATACATAGATATATTTGTATATATACCTAATTTTCTGCTAACTTATCTACTATATAAACAGCAAAATTTTTGAGTGCAAATGCATGTGTGTGTGTGCGTGCATGTGTGCGTGCATGCATGTGTGTGCGTGTGTGTGCTTGCATATGTGTGTGTGCGTGTGTGTGTGCGTGCGTGTGTGTGTGTGTGTGTGTGCGTGTTCATGTGTGTGTGCGTGCACGGGTGTGCGTGTGCTTGTGTGTGCGTGTGTGTGCGCGTGAGTGTGCGTGCGTGAGCGTGTGTATTTTTCCACTTTTTATAGTGGTATTTCCTGTTTTCAATTCGGTCATACGAAGCAAACTGAATTAATGAGTAGTAAATAAATTATAGGGAGGTCTTTCCTTTTCTTGATTTGGTCGCACAAAGCTAAGTGAATTACATGTAATATGACTAGAAAACAAATAAATAAAATTAGATAAAAATTACTACTCATCAATTAAATTTATGTGTAGGAAATTTACTTAGTAAATGAGTAGTAAATTATTATTTTCTGCCAAAGAAAGGTCACGTGAACGTTTGTTTCTTCCGGCCACATAGACAATTGTTTTTGCTTAAAAAATTACCTACTAAATTTCTACACCAAAAAGGTAAGTACTTCTCATTCAAAGTTGCATCGTCTATGAATTGCCACATATCTACTGGCAATACTTTAAAATGTGGCATTTGCCACTGTTGGTGATCGTAAACATGTTCATTTCCTTTCACGACTGAGTTACTATTTTTTATTAGCTACAAGTACAACAGCTACTACAGAGCTTGCACGGGTATTGCTACTGTTTTACCTGCTAAATTTCTACTTCAAAAAGATAAGTACATCTAATTTAATGTTTTATTGTCTATGAATTGCCACATTTCCACTACTTAAAAATGTTAGATTTGCTACTTTTGGTGATAGTAAACATGTTTATTTCCTTTCGCAGTTGTTACTTTTATTTTTTCTAGCTTAGAGTACTACAGCTACTACAGAGCTTGCATGGATACTCCGAGCGTTGCAATAGGCAATGGTGAGAAGCAAGAGAGCAGCTGGTATTGATTTCCAAACTTTAGGTTTGGCCACCTGTACGTTGCCTGCTCAAAAGTAGGAACACGCCAAAAACTGTTTGTTCATACAGCCGACAGAAAATAAAAAAATGTTGTCTATTCGCAAGTGTTGTGTTGAATTAACATTGTGCTATTGTTATGTAATGTTTGCATTGAATTAACATTATGTTATTTTTATGTCATGCTATGTTTTTCATGTTCGCTATAGCTACATATTATCTACATGCAGCATTTTTTAACATATTTTCCAGTACATATATTTTCATGCATTCGTTTTCCTCATTGTATCTCATAAAAAGTTTATCATGTTGGCGTTAGAATTTATTATTGTAAGGTGCTAATCCTGTATTGGCCATGACATTATACTGCCTGTGCTGTTATACATATAGATTTTATCAACACAACCACATTACTGCTGCACTGCTTGTTTACACCGTGTCAAAACACATGCTATAGACGAAGAACTGGTGAGCCACGATTAGTAGTTTTAAGCATGTAGAAGTCTCTATTCAATAAATGCTGGCGATAGCAAAATAATTTGTAGAATTTCGTGAAAGATGCAAAGATTTTTCAATACTATCAGCTTTAAGAACTTCCGTTTGTCTAGCAATGTCAGTTTTATTATCAGTTCTCTGTACAAAAATAAGACAACTCCAGTTTGAGTGGTTTGAGACTGATGCATTGTAGACTAACTGTTAAACACATTGCAGATTTTTATTGTTTTCTTTAACATTATTGACATGTATGACTGCATATGTGTTTGCATACATTGATCAAGGCAACAATTTCGGTAGACTGCATATTTGGAGTTATTTTACAGTATGAAAGACAACTCTCAATAAATACCTTGCTGTAAGTGAATCTGTTCCCGTAGATGGGTAATGCAGCTATCATATATATATATTTACTAGCTGTGCCACCTGGTGTTGCCCGTGTAATAGAAGAGTATTTGGACAGAAAATTGATTTGTATTTAACATATTACAACACTTGCCATTCTAACTACATATCATGAGAAAGGTTTTTTGTCTTATAAACAATGAGAAGTAGTGAGAGTTTTGCTATTAGGCAGTTTAATAATATGAGCAAACAGCTTCTCGTGACGTAATGCGAAGACCCACGTCATATGTAAAGCAGTTAGGTATAGCTCTGATATAATGCCTTATATTGGCAGGCTAGCAATTCAACTTCCATAGTCCAGTGGGCTAGGCGTAAGACTTGTTAATGGCTTGGTCTGAAATCGATTCTTTTTCAGTATGAAATATTTGTTTCAAGATTTTAAGATCTATAGCCGGATTTCCGATGAACACATGAATGCATGACACACAGACTTTGAGAAACATATATATAGATATATATAAATAAATATATATACTCATGCTACAGACAGTACTGTTTCGGCTATTGAAGCCTCATCAGTGCAGCTCAGCGCTTAGGCAAGGGACACAAATCCCACTACCAATGAAAGTTGACTTCCTGCCATGAAACAACTGGGTTGCCTCACAGACTTTAAGAAAGTCAATGTGAGTGCTCAAATCACAAAAGTGATGAGCTTTGCACAAAGGCTAATGTTGCCGCACCTCTCACAGAGTGCTCAACCAAACCGAAGTGAGGGAGCATATATATATATATATATATATATATATATATATATATATATATATATATATATATATATATACCAACTGCGCTATCACAGAACAGATAGCGCAGTTGGTAAGGTATTGGGATAGTGATCATCAGGTCCTAGGTTCAAACCCCAACAACTGCACCCTTCTGGCAGTCCTTAGATAAGACCCTTGCTTGTATAATGTCTGCAACCTCTATGAAGAGTGCAATAACCAAAGCCATGCCGGCTCGGACGTCCCCCGGTCAAACAAGGTCCGCGCTGCCTGTAGCTGAACCAGGACAAGGCAGCAAAAAATGGGCTGCTGATTCAAAACGGATGAAATGAAATCGGACTAATAACACGAACGTCATGCAGTGCTACTTTATGAGTGAACCTCAAAAGTGGGGCTATATGGGAAGGATGCGTCAACTGTGGATAAACATGCCCCCTGAATTGCCACTAACCGCTAAGCAACTTGTAGCTCAGAGGAGTAACATAGTCAAGCGCATATCAGAACTTGAGGTAGATGAAATTAGTGTACAGTTCACCCAAGTAACCTTGACCAACGATGAGTGCATATCAACATACACAGTCACAAATACACGATGTTGTGTTGACTCACGAGTTGAAGAAAACATGCACTTTGATCTTGACTCAAAGGTGAAAGAGCTTGCAGAATATATCATCAACAAGATGCCAGCTGCTAATGATTTTGGAAGCAGGTTCCCACTACAGAGAGTTAGCAAGACCATACCCAATAATCTGTTAGAAGACATTAACTTGGCACTGGAGCCGATCTCAACTGGATGAACTGCGGAGGCCAATGTCAGATCTTTCCGATCCAGCACCTCAATGTTCTGGAAGGACATCTGGGAGAAAGAGACTACTCATAACACCACTGCAAATTGGCTGAAGAGACTTAAAGAGAGTCACCAAAACACTGTGGCTCAGCAAGGACTCACCATCAGCAAAGTGGACATCAAGTGCAGAGTGCAACATATGAAGAACTGGGCAGCCCCTGGCCATGACATGATTCAAGCCTTCTGGTTGAAGAAATTTACATCATTTCACACTAAAATGGTTAAACAGATGGAATGCCCAATAGAAGAAGGCGACCATCCGGATTGGCTGACCAAAGGACGAACTGTACTTCTGATAAAAGATCCAAAGCAGGGGCCGATTCCCAAGAACTATCGACCAATAACGTGCTTGCCTACCACCTGGAAACTCCTCTCAGGAATAGTTGCAGACAAACTGGAAGAGCACATGAGTCACTATATGACCAGTGCTCAGAAAGGAATTGGGCGCAACACCCGAGGAGCCAAACATCAGTTACTGGTGGATCGGACGGTCTGTTAAGACAGCAGGAAAAGGCATATCAATCTTGCCATGGCTTAGATCAACTACACAAAAGCCTATGACTCAATTTCCCATAGTTGGATACTATGAGAAGCTATATATATACTATGGGAAGTTATATATATGTATGTACAAATATATATATGTACAAATATATATATATGTACAAATATATATATGTATATATATATATATATATGTATGTATATATATATATATATATATATATATATATATATACATGTATATATATATATATATATATATATATATATATATGTATGTACATATATTTATATATGTATGTATTAATTTATTTACATTTAATTTACTGCCAAAAGATTCATTTCAAATAGAAATGTTTTTAAATATGCCATACCATAATAAAAAATTTAGCTACTACAATTAAATTTTTGGTTGGACATATATATATAGTGTCACGTATATATATAGTGTCATGTTTCATGTTTATTGCAAAATATTTATAGCTTGCTTAGTATCTGTAAACTAATGTATTTTTAGACTGATTTAAATAAACATCTAAAAACTATTTAAATGAGCTCCAAATATTAATTTAAACATTATATAACAATTACCAAACAAAAAAATGTACCATAAACCAGTACTTTAACAAAGTGAAATTTATAAATTTATATATTAAAATGTTGGCTAAATAATCATAAGCAATTAGTTTGATAGTTTAATTAGTTTTCTCTGATTGTCATGTGCTCATTGTCGTTGATCTAGGATAATGATGAACAAATGTGAGGGTGGTTTTTGTAGAAAGTTTGAATTCAAACTACTTTTTGGCAGGAATAATAGCAGTGGTGATTTTGTTGACTGCTCTGTTGTTAATCTCCGTGAACTTTATGTGAGTATTCAAATAGTAGTGCTCTGACTCATAAAAAAATTTCTATTTTCTGCTTCCTGTTTAATTAGAAATATAAGTACTGACTAACATGAATAATCTTGCCATGATCAGTTGAAAGTAAGCTTGGTAAAAGATGTCAGTGCTCTACTAAAAGGAAGTGATACATTTAAACACTAACTTTCTTGAATTCTGTGTATTATAGTTACTTGTCTGTGCCGTGTCTGTGCTATCTTCAACTGTTGTTAAATAAATCGTGAGGTTATTTCTTTGAATAAGTAATTAACTGATTGTTTTGGCCAACAAATAGCAAACACGGCTTTGTATCAAATTCCAATAATTGACTTATGCATCTTTAGTTCCTTTGGAGTAAGTTAATTTAGATAAACAGTTAGCTAATTTAGTTGTATGACCAAGTTTTTTCTTTTATACAAAGTTTTATAATTCAAATTTAACTTCCATTCATAATTTAATTGATTTCAACTTTTGATGATTGAAAATAATTGAAACCTAATTTTCTACATGTACAAAAACTTTTCAGAACTTTGCCAACAACTGCCTTAAAGTTGTGCTGCATTTCTTTTCTATTGAAAGCACTATTTTTAAATTTGATAATAATTTTTTTTATTAAACAAAAGGACAAAATACCACTAGATACTTACACTGTCATTACTAATTATGGCCAAATTTGTTTCTTATAGAGCTAAAAAAAACATTATTTATGGAAAGAGTTAGCGTCAAAGTACTTTTGAATGAATCTCTCTACTTTTAGTTACCTTGCTAACAAGTGAACTAAGGTTAACTTGTTAACTCAAAAGCTTGCAAAAGTGACAAGAGTAAAAATAATTAATGAACACAAATCAAAATATAAAATAGTTATTTTTTATGTGCATTAATTTTGGGCCATTGGCCGTTGTTACTACATTAAACTGTGGATAAACATTTCAAGGTAGATTTAGTCACAGTGTAGTGTCACATTGATCAAACTGATAAAATCTTTTGAAGTGAAATTACACTTTTAGTCTGGTCATTGGTAGAGTATTATTATATGTCTGTATGGCTTGGAGTTGTTTCAGAATAGTGCACCATTAAGTTTAGACATTTTGATGAAATAAGTTTTTAATAGTCATCAAAGAAAAGGAAAATCTTAAAAGCTGCAAGTTGCCGACTTAATTTGATCTTATATCAAAGTTACACCGGTCAATTTAACGGTAGAAATTTTTAGCAATCATGTTAACATTGGCTAGAAAACTTATAAGAGCAATTAAAAATTACCTTGTTAACTACCATAATAAGTTTTTCATTGATCACAAGCAGTAAATATAATTAAATGAGCTATTGATAATGTGTAAATCAAACTCTGTGAATATTGAACAATAATAAAGTTATTACTTATTAAAATAAAAGTAGAATCAACAACCTGTACGAGAAAAACAAATTGTATATTTTCAAATAACAACTGTAATAACACTCCATGAATTTGCAGTGCAGTATGCTCACAAAATTATAAATTATAATCACAAGATAAACCAGCAATAAACTCAAACCAGTCTTCAGTGTTTCTTAAAGTCATTGGCGTTTTAAGACTCAGCAACTTTTCGAGTTGAACCAGAAAAAATGATGTGTCTATGTTTAAGCTTAATTAGCATAGAAAGCTGTTCATGTAAGCTGAACATTAGGTCAATAGGTCAATAAGTCATTAGGTCAACAAGTCATTAGGTCAATACAGTTTGGCGATCCATCAGGTTAAAGGTCATAAATTACCTCTCTTTATAATCGGATATTTTACAGCTTAGTCTTTGTAACTTTCAACATGACTAGAGTTAATCCCATGTTATCTGTGTAGATCAATCATTTTTCTTTTCAAAATTAAACTTATTTTGTCTTCTAAATGCTTAGAATTAACTTTACTGTTTCAGCATCGTTTGCAAAAAGCTTACAAAGTTCTTCATTAAGATCAATATTTCAGGGAAGTTAGCACAATATTTTAGAATAAATATTTAAAAGAGAAATATTTAACTATTGCGCTATATAGTTCAGAAGGAATCGTTGCTCCAGAAGCAACCTAAACTCGCTGTGCATAAAAAAAATCTCTAATACTAATTTTGAGATGTACTTTTATTGCAATGTTTATTGCAAGCTATTATAAAAAAATTTTTATTATTTCAAGTGTTTTCACAGAGAAGGTAACTTGAAATGACATAAAACTGCGTAAATGTAGGTAACACCCATTTAATACAATTTTCGAATCAAAAAGTATCGTAAATGTTGGTAAAAGAATCATTTATAGTAACGAGAATACAACTACAACAATTTGTTTTAGGTGTAAGCAATTCTACAGGGTTAATCACATGCAAGCGATATCAGCTCAAACTCAAAATACCATACACATTATGGCTCGAAGAAAGCAGCAAATTCATCGTTCATAGAATGAGTCTTTGGTCGACATCAAGGACCACACTGCGTCTTTTCTGTCTTATATGCTTTTGGTTCAAACTGTTCAGGATCATAAATAAGATAGCTTGTGATAATATATGCTGTTATACATTTTGTAATCTTTAACCTGAAGATTTTACCAAACTCAAAAATACTGCAATTCACCAGCCAAAATGTTGTTCACATTATTTCTCTCATTCAAAATAATATCGTACTTATCGAGTTCTATATCCAGTCACACCTGTCCACTAGATTCCTCTGAAGCTAAATTCTCAACTAAATCACTATCTGCAGCTAATAATTCTTCTATACACTTTAGAAAGACTTTGTTTGTAAAATTGATTTACCATTTGTTATATTATGACAGCATTGTTGCTTAATTCTCTTGTTACTAGTTTCTCTAAGCAAAAAAATCAGCTGAGAGACTTCTTTTTAGAATGCCAAAGTAGCTGCTTGTCACACCAATATTACTTACTCGTGTGCCTTGGCTTCAACACTGATTAACCTTAATTAGTTAGTGTAGCATGAGTGGTTTCTGGCTATCACACTCAGCTTGCAAACAGCCAGTCTGCTATATGAGAATAATTTTAGCTCAGCATGTTTTTGTTTTCAGCATGTTAAGTAACTCGATCATTAAGTAACTATAAACTCATAGTACAAGTGAGCAACTATGAGTGTAGGGTTATTTAATACTTACAGAAAAAAATAAGGAGATACCTTGTGTTGGTGGTATATTTTGTTGTCAAGTATTTTATCATCTATTTAAAAGGATTTCACAAACAAAAAACTCCTATACCAAAATATGCTGAGGTCAAAGTAAATCATGTCAGACTTTGTTTGAGCCAACAATGGAGATCCACTATGCCACTATTTAGAATAGCAGGATAAAACAGGTACAATATACATGTGTATGATTTACAGGTATACTTTGACAAGTCGGCCTTCCACCTTCACATTGAGTCTTCCTATCTACAGCATTAAATTATGCAAACTGTGTAAAGTAAACAAAATAATTATAATACTGAAAAAGATACCTGTTACTAAAGAAAAAATAGTTATTCACAACCTGCAATTAGCTGTCTATCGGACAGGCAAAGACATTATACCACCTAGAATCCTGCTTATTTACCAAGGCGCCAAATTAAAAATTTTCTCTAATTGAAGTATATATATATACTATATACACTATACATATATATACTATATACACTATATATATACATATATATACTATATACACTATATATATATACATATATATAATATATACACTATATATATACATATATATACTATATACACTATATATATACATATATATATACTATATACACTATAGATATACTATATACACTATATATATATACATATATATATACTATATACACTATATATATACATATATCTATATATATACTGTACATATATATATATACTATATACACTATATATATACATATATCTATATATATACTGTACATATATATACTATATACACTATATATATACATATATCTATATATATGTATATATATACATATATATATATATATATATATATATATATATATATATATATATATATATATATATAAGGGACATTGATTCGCTAATACTCCTCACTCAGGTATACAGCAAGGACATCGGAATGACCTTCGGTATTGAGAAATGTGGAAGGCTAATTCCTAAGAAAGGCCATTTTATGCTCACAAATGGCCTAAGAATGCCTAATGGTACCATCAAAGATATAGAAGAAGGGTACAAGTACTTGGGGCTTATGAAAAGCAACATCAACCACGAAGCCGAGGTACGTCACAAAGCCATTACTGAATACAAGAAACGCCTTAGGCAGGTCTTACGGAGCCAGCTCAATGCCAAGAACCAAGTCATGGCAATAAATACCTACGCACTGCCAGTAATAAGATATCCAGCAGGCATAATAAAGTGGACTGAGGAAGCCATCAAAGAAACATATATAGCAACTCGTAAACTGCTGACCATGCATGGAGCACTCCACTATAAATCTGATACTACTAGATTGTATCTTGATAGGAAAGATGGCGGTAGGGACTCAAAAGTGTACAGCAGACAGTGAAAGAGGAGCAAAGCATCAAAGCATATGCAGCCTCCATGGCCATCTCAGATAAGTTGCTAGCTGAATTTCAATCGGCTGCTCTTACAACGGACCTTCGCCCTGATGATGAGGAAATTGACTGGCACACGAAACCTCTTCATGGTGCTTACCACCAACAAATATCTAAGGTTGGCGATCTTCACCAGACATATATGCGGCTAAACAAAGGAAACCTAACGGCCAATACAGAGTCACTAATCATGGCAGCCCAGGAGCAAGTGCTCCCAACAAGGCAACTCCAAACGAAAATCTATCACACTAGAGACAATCCTAGATGCAGACTGTGCAAAGATGCACCTGAGACCATCCAACACATCATCAGTGGATGCAAGCAGCTAGCAGGGAACGCATACACTGAGCGACATAATCATGTCGCAGGTGTTGTGTATAGAAGTTTATGTGATGAGTATGGCCTTAATAAACCACAACACTGGTGGGAAGCTCCTGGTAAGGTCAATGAAAATGACCGCGCTAAGATCCTCTGGGACTTCTACATCCGAACTGGCAAGCATGTCCTAGCAAACCAACCAGATATAGTGGTGGTAGACAAGGAGAACAAGAGGGCTACTATAATAGATATAGCAGTACTCAATGACTACAATATAGCCAGCAAAGAAAAAAAAATGGTAGAGAAATATCTCCCTCTTGAAGAAGAGATAGAAAAATGCTGGAATGTAAGAACAACTGTAATCCCAGTAGTCATTGGGGCACTGGGCGCAATAACACCGGCGCATAAAATGTGGCTTGCCCAAATACCAACAGCAATCAACTCAGGTGAGTTGCAGAAAAGTGCGCTATTGGGAACAGCTAAGATCTTGAGGTGAGTGCTCAAACTCCCAGGTCTCTGGTAGGAGACCCGAGGTAGAGCAGAATTTACCACCTCTACGCGGTATCCAGGGTGAGGAAACAATTTATATATATATATATATATATAGCTCAATGCCAAGAACCAAGTCATGGAAATAAATACCTACGCACTGCCAGTAATAAGATATCTAGCAGGCATAATAAAGTGGACTGAGGAAGCCATCAAGGAAACAGATATAGCAACTCGTAAACTGCTGACCATGCATGGAGCACTCCACCCGAAATCTGATACTACTAGATTGTATCTCAATAGGAAAGATGGCGGTAGGAGACTCTAAAGTGTATAGCAGACAGTGAAAGCGGAAGAGCAAAGCATCAAAGCCTATGCAGCCTCTATGGCCACTTCTGATAAGATGCTAGCTGAATTTCAATCGGCTGCTCTTATATTACAATGGACCTTCGCCCTGATGATGAGGAAATTGACTGGCACATGAAACCTCTTCAAACTGGAGCTGAGTCAATGACTTCATGACCTTACTACAAATAGTGTAAGCATGATTACTCCAAGGGAGTCAATCTGTCAAAACAAATTCTAACATATTTGTCTCATGTCTACAAGTGATGGATTGACTGTTAAACTTAAGAGTAAAGCTGTTTTAAAGGTTTTTATCTGTATTATAAAGAAGAAAGTGTGATTTTTTTAAATTGATTCTCATATGATCTGAGGTACACCAGCTGCTGATAATTTGCATGATGAGATTGCAGTTTGCCTCAAGAGGTTTCACATCTTTGTGATAACTTACCAAAACACTATCATCAGCGTAGGCAAAGCCTCTTGGAATAAGACTAAGAAGATCATTTATATATAGTAAATATAATACTGGAGCAGTAAGTGACCCTCATTGAACACCAGTATCTATTTTTGTGTCAATGATTCTTTGTCATTCACGACAATCTTTTTGCGCAGTTTTTGAAAATAGAATTGAAGTATTTGCAATGATTAATTTTTAAAACCAGCAAGTTCCAATTTATGGTAGGATATTTTGTGATTGACACAATCAAAAGCTTAGCTGAAAGTGTAGAATGCAATTATGTTTGCGGTAGTGTATCATTATTGGTAGATGTCCAAATTAAAAAGATTTTATCGGCAGCTATTCTAATTAGACTAAAAAAAACTTCAAAGATTTTTAGTAAAATCTTTTGCTATTAACTATGTTGATGTTAAACGCATTTTAACTTGCTTGAAATTCATAAATAAAAATTTTTTGTTACAGAAAAGGAATTGCATAATGACATTAAATATTAAATTGGATATGACAAAAAAAATTACAACACAGGCACAAGCCACTTAGATGTAAAAGAATTTGTTCTTCAAGTAGGGTAATATTTTCAAATACATTTTCTGTTTTTTTTGTGAAAACATTGTAAAGTCAAGGTTGCCATTCATTTACTGATTTTCTGAGTTAATCAATTCTAACAATATTATTAGCAAATAAGCACAGTAAATTGACTGATCGCCACTAGAATCACCTGACACTAATGCTAAGCACACAAAATCAAAGTTTTCAAATTGCAAAGCATATTTTATTTAGCGTAAAGTTTCATAAATGTCATTAATTAAAACAGTTCCGATAAAACTATCGAACGAAAGCCATATGACATAAACTGTCAGTTTACCTCAACTTGGTAGCATTTGTAAGAAGTGTCTCATTGGTCAGGGTAACCAGATATGAATGACCAGATGTGGCTCAGACTAATGGAGCATTTGCCATCTTGCAAAGTTAACAGAAAAAGGACGAATCTCAAATAAATAAAGAAATTTCTATATTCCTACATGGTATCAGTCTTGTGTGTTACTTGTAATTCTAGTGGTAAAGGTTTGGATCTCTACTTTACTCAATACTTTGTTAGTATTTCTTATAAAAATCTTATAAAGAATACTAACAATAAATATAATTTGTGTTGTTGGAAGATCTTGAGTTAGCACCGTCAAGAGGTAACAGCTATATAGTTCTTGTTGACATTGACTGAAAGATTGTCTGCAAAATATATACACAAGTTTTATGAAGAAAATTTGAACAAATCCTAGAAACTAGAGAATTACATAAATACCTATTACAGATTAGTTACTAAAAAAAACAAAAAGTTGCCTGAAGCAACTAACAATAATTGCTTTGTCAAAAAATAAATTGCAAAGATGAAAAATTATCAATATCTTGAATAATATTCAAAAAACAATTTAACATTTTTAAAATAGCCAAGAAGTATAGAAAAATGGAAGGTGATTTAGATTATTGCAAACTCGCAGTGGTAAAAAGAGCAGGCGGCATTTCTATTTATGATCAGTTTTGCCCAACAGATAAAGGAGGAACAAAAACATTGGAGAATGTGATCATTATGCGATTACCCTTTGTTAATCAGACTTAAAGGGTGTAGCAGGTCAAACCAATGACATACTAGTGCATGAACTCATCAAGAAGCAAAATAAAGAGTGTCTGCACCTTGTATCGGCTCAGTTAAAAGCAGCTGGATTCACTCTGAAGAAAGATAAATGGGCGTTTAGCAAACTAATTTCTTGCATCATTTAATAGATGTAGGGGCATTCGAGCAGATCCAAAAAAAGACTAGAGCTGTCTTAGAACTTCTGCTCCTTTTAATACAAAAGAACTATGACGTTTTTCTAGAGTTGTCAACTCCCTAGAAAAGCTGTATTTAGGGGCTAACTGAGATTTAACAGCAAAGGGATAAGAAAACTGAGTTATTCCTTCAAGCTATAATATTTTCTTACTCAGACCATCATCTATCTGTAAACCGAGGTGTACATCAGCTATACATGCATGTCTATCCGTGAACTCTAGCTTTTAAGCCTGTTAAAAATCTACCATCTACCATCTACCCCGGAACAACCTTGAGCTGAAACAATTGGCCTATCTAACATGGAAACCAGGCTGATGAAGTTCGGTTCCCATATAGGCTGCAAGCACTGGCGACAGCACCGCAGGGTTATCAACTGTGAAATGTAAACCTACCCGCCTAGTACCGCTGGTAGTTGCCGGCGGTCAACGCAAGATTTCAACGCTGTTCAATTTTCGCGAAGAGCCGCAGGCAAACCCTTTCTAAAAATGTGCTGCACAGGTGAAGGTCAGCACATTCGAGACAGCATGGCTAGCGCCCATTTTCATGCGATCATCAGCAACGCTTCTTTATGTGAACATAAGCCGCCGAGCCTAGCGCTTCACGTGTTTGTCTGTGCAAGATTACTGCCGGGGTCTCACGTTTGATATGGAAACCAAGCTTAAATATCTAGCCTGTCATTTACACGGAAACAATCTTCAGCTGACACAATCAGCCTACCTAGCATAATTTTTGCATCTATTCATCGTTCATTAAGAAAGGCGCTTCAAGAGACACCTGTGGTTGAATTAGGAGAAGTTTTATGGGCTTGTGAAGATTGTAAAACTGCTTTATTTTAATTCAATATTTTATATACATTGTCTTAAATAGTTTGTTTTAGTGTCCTAATAAACCAATCGACTTCATTTTAGTCTGATGGTAATAAGAAGTATTTCTTGTATGTTTCCTTCCGCATGCAGCTAAACACTTTTCAAACTGGTTTGACGTCAAGTTAATTTCATTATCACTTTCCAATTCTTTTTTGATAGCCTTTTCTGGCAATTTTTTTCAAGAAACTGTATTACATTCTTCAATGTGACACTACCCATGAAAGCTACCTCTGACCAATTACTGTGATGATCTACCAGTGTTACAGCAAACTTATCATAATGGCTATCAATTACAAATACCTTTCATTTTCTGTGCTTTCATTATCAGGCCAGATTTCTGTCATGCCTGCTATAATAATTGTACAAGATTTTAAAAAAACAATTTACAATGATCCAATAATAAAATGATTTATGATCAAATTTAAAGTAGTTGTGTATTAACTAAATTTTATTGAATTGATACAACATAACCAACGATTTTTAGTACTTTTACGGCATTGGAAGTAATTTCTAAATACTTCTCTCAAAACTAGTTTATTTTTACAAAGCAAAATTTATGCTTTGATTGAAAATTTGCAAGACAAAAATGTAAATTTTTTTAACACATTCAAACTTTTAGTTATAATACCGTTTCCGTGAGTACCTTCTATATTAAAGAAAAAAGAATACCTTTTTTGATGATATTATAGCCATATCAGTTTCTGACTTTATTTAATTCTCAAAAATGAAAGTGACAGCTCTGACTCTTATGATGGTAAAAGTAATAATGTTGACCATAATAGGAACTCTAACTGGAAGCTAGCCGATGACCAATACATTTTTCGTTGGTATTCTCAATACTACAAAAGACGAGGCCTATTTTTCAACTCCAAATGCAAACAACCTGCATAGTATTTCTATTAATTATTCCCTCTAAAAGCCTTTTGAATATCAAACAAACAAGTATGCTATGCAATTCTTTCATAGTCCCATTGAGTTTTGTGAACTTTGGACCATAGGGCAAAACATTGCTAATAAAAAGATTAAACCTTATGCGAGTTTGCAAATTCTAATGGGGCTAATCTCCAAACTAAAACTTGAAGACTGCTAGACTTTTGGGGATCTAGATGCATCTTTAGGTTTTGTTTTGTAATGCCAAGAGCCAGCTTTCACCTCCTGAACTCATTCACACTTTTTTTGGCAATGAAAAGTGAGTACCTAGGGGGTTAGCAGAGTATGACCCCTTATACAAAATATATTTTCTAATTTATTTCCCAAATTTAGAGAAAGACAGTCTGGCATCCCCATCACTAACTAAGCATACATGAATCAACTAAAAAGCTCAAAAGCAAAATTTTCTTTTGATAATGCATGCCAAATAAGCCATTACGTTGTGGTAAACGAAAGTCACTCTGCGAAAATGAAACAGGAAACTTAATTGAACTTTAAAGTTTGCACTGAGAAAGAGCACAAACCTGTCGACTCAGACAAAGGCCTTGGCTACAATATTATAATCGAATGGTTAGGAAATGATTTAGCAAATTGTAGGCACCATGTTTACATGGATAGTTTTTATTCAGCCTAAGATCTGTTTGAGGCACCATAGCACTAAACACTGAGACCTGTAGAACAGTAAAAATGACCGGAAAATACATCTCGTCGAGCATCCCTTAGCCAGTTGCACTTACTTCCCACTTAAGTGAGTGTTTTACATTCTAACCAGAGAGCATGTTTTGATCATGTTGGTACTTGCTCTGAGAGCCAAACTCCCAATGCTCTAACCTTAGCCCTTGAATAACCACATGGCAGCTTGCTTTAGTTCCTAAACTTCCTGTCAAGACGCTTTCTACTCATATTAGTGCTTCCGAAAAAGCAGAGAGATTACCCCTGACTCAAACTTGATAGTACTCCCCATAGTAGCATTAAGAGGCAGTTTTGATGAATGGCTCTAGACTTGCATACAATTTGCGTGCCGGTTGGCGAGAGATATAAAAATAACAATAGCTGGTCGCCTCACCATTTCATTTGACTTTAGTGAATAAAGGCAATAGACCTGACGCTATCAAATTTCACAATCTCTTCTGTGTCCCCACTGGTTAACTCCTTTTAGCAAAGGTTTTTGCCTGACTGTACTGAGTGTTAAAGAACTTTACCTGTGATCTGCATTCTCTTTAAAAGCTCTGTGGAAAAGATGTTAACTCCCTAGTTCTTGCAAAGTTCCTCGCAGAAGCAGACACTGCGTATCTCCTACAAGTAGACCTTCCTGATAAAAAGTGTGCTTGGTTGACCCTTTCATTGGCTAAACACTCTTGTTAAATTTGTCAAGAATGAGTGCGATTTTGATCAACCTCACACTCTTTGCAACGCTTTTGTACCTTTTACTTGGTATGGTAAATGAGACAGTTGTGTAAAGCTATGCAGAGGTTGTACAGAGCGTGTCGATGTAGCCACTATCTTTTACCTGTGTCTCTTCCTTTTGGTCGCATTGTGCCAGGTATTTTAAAATTTCAAGCTGGTCAGTTTGGCCTCCTTTTATTTTCAGAATCAATTTAAGGCGAGTAGTGAAGTTGCTGTTGGTATTGCAAAAAAGGTATTTTTGCTAAAGTTGTAAGGAAGATTGATGTGATGAAATGTTCCGGTATTCTGCTCCACAATATGAATGCAATAGTCTAAAGTGTCACCATCGTCACTAAGGCATCGTTGTCTTTTTCCACTTTTATCCTGCCTCTTTGGATAAAAGGTTTGCTGCTTAAAGTAGTAGCAGCAGTTTTCGATGTTTTGAAACTCAACATTGATGTTGAAATTGACAATGATGACAAACAGACTAATCATGCAACCATTGTAAATCACCCTCTGGGAAGTGTTGCTATGGGCATTCTGAAGCCCATAGCAAGTACCAATGCTAAGCATTCACTACATATATTTTGGTCTCAAATAGACTGTGGGCATAGGTGACCATCAACTTGCCATTTATACCATCACCACATACATAAAACTTTCTTTGCCTCAAAGTTTTGCTGGGTGCTTAATTGAAATACTCAATTACTTAATTAACAGCCTGGTGTACTTCATCATCCCATCGCTGCAGCAAATAACCACCAAAATGTAAACTCTCCATATTGCACAGAGCTGTGTAAAGTGCCTCTCCGTAAGACTTGTCCACCACTCTACCAGGTTGAGTATGTAATGGCACTCCATTCTGGTTGGGTACTTTCTGCTGACATGTTATGATGTACAACTGCACTTGCATTGAGAGAAGGGTAATGTAAAAAAGTTGTCATACTCTGCAGACATAATTGTCATTTCCCCTTCACCGTGTTTTTAGATAAAATCGTTGCCTTCATGATCGAGTGACTTACTTAACAACGAGAGAAAAAGAAGACGTCTCCTTTTGCAATTATTCCTCAATGTAGGCACCAATATCATTCTTGACTGCGAAGTTTTAAATCTTGTATACTAATGAGTTATTTTTTTAAACACCTTACCCACGACAAATATCTCACACATCCATATCTCGTGAGAAGGTGGGAGCACGGCTCTTCTACTCATACTCATCTAAATGTGGTCACTTTATTTCAACTCGGCATTCTCGCGCCCCACTTGCTTGTCTAAAAGCTCGCTCTTAACCCTTTTGATGCCATAGACAGCGGATAAATGTGTTTGAATGGTTGAGTGCTGTAGACGCATAATTGCGACATTCCCAGCAATTGCATAGTAACTTCATTTTATTATTTGATTACAACATAAACCACGGTCTTTAGGACTTTACTGATATTGACAACATTGTCCGAAGATATCTTTATAAAATTAGCCTAAAATAATGAAGCAATTTTTAACTTTTTTTTTGAAAAATACCTAAAAACGAACAACTTATTTTAAGTTTTGCTAAGTACCGCGTGAGTCAGAAAACAGGTAATTACTTATGTTGATGACGTTATAGCCAATTCAGATTTAGATTTTCGTAATTATACCGATAATTAAAGTAGCAGCAGTGAATTTGATAGTGGTGAAACTAATAGTTTTGTAAGATTAAAGAACATTGTGGAGGATCGTCTTAGCTTCGTAGCGATCGCTTCACATAGCTTTATCATCACACAAAGTATAGATGCATTGAGTTTTTGCATAGCAGTGTTAGTTAACTTGTTGGCAAAACAAAATATGTTACAAAAGCTGAAATGATCTATATAGAGTTTTAAATTGTAAAAATATTGTATACATATCATAAAGCAATATCGGCAATTTTTGGTAAAATTGCTGGCACTAGGCCGATAGGTAAATTTGTATATAGATAGCACTGCAAGAGTTAAAGTGTTGCGTTTCAAGTCGATGTGCATGTTAGACCGCAAAGTTTTGTTAGTGCATTCCAAAAGCAAAGCCTTGACCCATGTCTGCCTCCGTGCCTCATTACTGTCATTCATTCATTTGTTGAACCAGTTTCTTCTCGCCTTCTTGCTTCAATTCTCGTCTGCTTTTAGCCAAACTTGCGAAATATTAACCACCACTGTCGTTGTTCTCTTACCAATGCGGTTGAAGGAGTTTTTGTAGAAGCTCAGCTTCGAAGACTTCAAAGAAGACTGCAAATCTCAACTTCTTGTCATCATTGGTGTGGTAGCATTTTTTAGCACATCCTTTCAATGATCTTGGTTGAACTTAAGCTGATTTTACAAGGGTGCTATGTCGTCATAGTCATTACACAGACATGCTCATAAAATTATGCCAACATCTCCACCAGTGATGTTTAGGCTTGCTCATTGCCATAGTCTTTTTAGGTTATTTGCAGTTTTTATTAACCTGACTTTTTCTCACATCTCTCGTTTCAAGTTAACAAAAAGCAAAGAGTAAGGCTCTTTAGTCGCTTGATCAAACAGTAGCCTTTTTAGTGTTGTTCAATGTTATTTGTTTGGTTAGATTAAATATAGTGAAGGCAGTTTTGGGTTTTCTGAAAAAAATGTGTATATAGAGTGAGATGGTTCTAGTTAAAATTAATAACATGTTTTTCACCACAAGGAAAACAGTTACATTCAAGAGATTACTGTTTTAGGCAGAAAGCTTTTTCCATCTTTGCCCTTAATCCTAGGATTGCATAGTAAGATCCATTTGTTATCATCACTTTTTTTTTATCCTAACTTTTTTTGCTAATGTCTTTTTTGCTAATGCACACTTTGGTATTTTTTTGGCAAGTTGTTCAAAACCATCTTGCAATATGTGACAGCAGTACATGACCTTAGTAGTTAATTTCTTTGCTAAGTTCTCAGAAAGAATTATCAGATCGAAAAATAATCTCAAGAAAGCATTTTCTGGTCAGTACGTGTGACAGACCTAGTCGACAATGTCACCTAGTTTGGAAGTCGAGGCTTGCCTGTGTTGTCTTTTTATTACAGTTAAATGGAAGAAAACAGAAAAGGATAGAAGTGAACTGTTTAGGTGGCAAGCTTCTTTTATCCTTTCTCACAGTTGGTAGTTGTGGTGGTGCGATAATAGCAGTGAGAAGCCATGTGGCATTTACATACAACTCATTCAGTGACAAATTTGATTTTAACTTCCAATACTAACATTGCCTTTAATGTAAGAAAGTCAGGTGTTAGATACGGTTAGAGAAGTGAGTGTAATGCTTTCAGTAATATGCTATCTCGGTCTCATTTGGTCATCTCTCTGACATGCGACACATCTCTATGGTCATACACTGTGTTTTTGCCGTTTAAATCAAGTACTATGCACATCAAAAGCTTGAGGGTGTTTGTACTCGAGACTTCAACTATATCTTTGCAAGATACCCGTCTCCTTCTCAACAGCCAGCCGCCTTCTATATTTCTGGCACAATCCAGCTAAACACTCGTCTTTTCATCGATCTACTAGTTTCTTTGTCAGCTCTGTTCAAAGGTTGTAAAACAAAAAATAGTTTACGTATTCCTAGAAACTAGCCTCATCAATAGCATACTAATTGGCCTGCTCTTTCCCTACACGCAGCCAACGTGCGTGAACTATTTTTTTCCAAGTGGTTTGACCAATGAGATCAACCATGTAATTCATTTTTTTATTTTCATTTTTGTGACTCTACTCAGACAAATTATATCATCTTTTATTTGTTTTGTATTAAATGGCATTTATTTTGAACACCCATATCTGCGTTAGCCTAGCATTTCACCATCATATTTGTTTAGTGTCAATCACTGCATATTTTCTGTTAGAAAGGCAATGATTGACCTTTCTCATGAGAAAATGTCTATTTGATGAGACACGCAGATGGTTGTTTGGACTGTGGTATACTATGGATATGTCTATTGCAGTAACAATGGCAGTAACACAAACTGCAGGTGTTACGTTTGGTGATCTCATTGAGCTAGTGGTAGCCGATACAGAATATCCTATCCCAGTCTTTTTTCAACAACACAAAAGAACTTCATGTCTTTTGGGCAGGCTCGATGAGCTCCTTGTTGGAAAGAACCTACACTTGGCATTCTGCTTTAGCCTCCTTTTCTTAACTAAGCCAGTAGGAAAAGGGGGGTTCAAATGGATGTATATGGGTTGTATGGGGCAAATCTTTTCTGTTGAATTGGATTGAATTCTGTTAAATGGAATTAAGGAACCCACTTTGTGAGTTCAGCTCATGTTTTTATTCATGCTGAATGGAGTCTGATTGCATGTCAGAGGTATGGCCGTTGTTTAGCCTACTTGTAACAGGTTTTCCAGATCAGTTGACACTCCTTCATTTTGTGCCTTTGCAGTCCTGGCTTTGGAGCTTGGGCAGAGACAGGGCAGTTCTTCATTTGCTTTATTGTCTTCTGCTCTTGTATTGGTGCCGACATTGGGGCCGGCTTTAAGTGTAAGAGGTTGGTCAGTGAGAGTAAGTCATTGAGAGTGACTACATTTCTTTTTGGGTTAGGCTGGTCAAGCTCATAGCTACAAGGAGACTTTTTAAACAACTCTATCAGCCCAAATAGACCGTAGTTCCAGGTAGCTACTTGGTATGGAATCTCAGTTTGAGGCGGTACAATCATGTCTCTCACTACATGCACTTTGCTTAGTAACACCTATGCCTATTCATGCATGACCACAGTCTCCTTTCTACAGAAATCACGAAAAGATGAAACTCCACAGCGCACTGGTGGGCTGCCAAACATGCTACATCCACGATAGCATTTTTGCTGATGTGGCTCACCAGGAATACTTTCTCAGTCTTTACGTCCCAGAGTCTTACTGCCAACAGTATGACTTGAAAAAATGGCAGCTGTGTCTCATTGGCCATTAGGCCATGGCTGCTACTTTCCTTGAGCGGGTCTCACATACTCAAAGAACGTGTCAAATACTTGCTTGATCTGCAAGTTTGTGGTACATACAATTGGTGTTGATCAGGACCTTGATGAAGAGTTTAACTTTCCTGAAAGGAAATAGCTAGTCAAGTGGAGCCAATTCAGATCCCGTACCCTGATCGGTTCTGCACTAACCGGGCCCCAAAGACCTGTAGTGTTTTCATCAGACTCTCTTTAGGTGTTGCTGCCAAAGCAGGTCACTGGTGAGCTGGTTTAGGTCTGAAGGTAAAAGTGGCTAAGCTGATTTTGCCGCGTTGAAGGCAGGCTTCTGATTGCCTTTGAGTCTGGTCTTTTTCATTTTCTGTTTTGCTCCACTTCTAGTAATCCTGCTCGGTGTTGCTCATCATTGTTTCGGCTCCTCTTTCTTTCCCTCATCCAGGCCAGGATCTAAAAGTTTGGACTCCGACTTTTTAGGGCCTTATAGTAGTTTCAGGTGGTTATGATGGATGGCCTACATCCGCTCCGCATCACCTCTCTATCACTTTTAAAAGCTTTTTGCCCCAGAGTCTATACTGGCTCTGAAAGCCCGGCCAGCAAGCTAGAACACCTTTTCTTAGGGTTTCAATTTATTAGAGCCTTAGTGCAATCTCTATTTGGCACTGCTGTTGCACCATATGGTCGCTTTTTTGGTTCAGGTGCTTTTGCTGAGCAGTTTTGCTAATTTTGTTTTTTACATTCCCAACACATAAGAGGCTTTGCTCGAGCAGCCTTTTTTAGGGTCGTGTCATTTGTATTGCGGCTGATGGAGCCACTTTGTTAGCTGCTTCACCAGAAGTGCAAGTTAGCAAACAAATTGGTTTTGATCCACTGTTACCTGCTTGATTGGATCCTTCTTCATAGGCCTTATGGCAATTGTTGGCATTCTTCAGTTCTAATCTAAAAGAACTCTATGCCAGCTTTCACCGTCTCAGTCAACATAGAAGTAGGGATGGCCAGAAGTTGCCATTGCAGCGTGAGGTTATTCAGCATGCTGCCAAATATCTTTTACAACATATTGGCCATCTGGATGTCCGGCAGATTGCCCTAGGTCATTAGGACTAGCTGCTCCATTCAGACGGCATGTTCCTAAATGATGGTGTGTGCGGCCTTTCTCCGGATACATTTCTGCCTAGGAAAAAGGCTGAACCTACTCCTGAGCATGTCAAAGACCATTTCGACTTGGCTGGCTTGACTGCAGTTCTCTGCCTCTTCTTTTAGTGCATCCTTGATGTGCTGCAAAATGGCTACTTCTGTCAATCAGTTGACACTGGTTGCCTTTCAGAAATGGTTGCAAAGTGTTCTACGTCTTGTTACCTGCATATTGAGGCTGTCTGAACCGATGAGCTAAGACCAGGGTCTGGGGCACCACCATTGGCTTTTCCTAAAAGGTCGGTCAGGCTCTCTGTGTCCCTCTCTGCACTCCGAGCATGCTGAATGACCATGCCTGTGCCTTGTTTTTACAACAATGATCTTTTTTGTTGTTTAGAGATGTGCTGCTACTTTTTAGGGAGCTCAGCTTATATCTTTTCTCATGGTGTCTCATTTTAGGTTCCTTGGTCTCTTTGGGTTTGTTACCTACTGCCATTTTAAAGGCACTTGTAGAATGTTCATCTTGGAGTTTGTTGACTCGTGTAGAGCAAGGACCAAGAAGCACCAAGCTAGCAAGAAGCACTAAGAAGCACCAAGATAGCACTTTTCTGCAACACACCTGAGTTGATTGCTGTTGGTATTTGATCAAACCACATTTTATGCGCCGGTGTTATTGCTCCCAGTGCCCAATGACTACTGGGATTACCGTTGTTTTTACATTCCAGCATTTTTCAATCTCTTCTCCAAGAGGGAGATATTTCTCTACCTTTTCTTTTTCTTTGCTGGCTATATTGTAGTCATTGGGTACTGCTATATCTATTATAGTAGCTCTCTTGTTCTCCTTTTCCGCCACAACTATATCTGGTTGGTTTGCTAGGACATGCTTGTCAGTTCTGATGTAGAAGTCTTAGAGGATCGTAGCGCGGTCATTTTCATTGACCTTACCAGGAGCTTCCCACCAGTGTTGTGGTTTATTAAGGCCATACTCATCACATAGACTTCTATACACAACACCTGCGACACGATTATGCCGCTTAGTGTATGCGTTTCTTGCTAGCTGCTTGCATCCACTGATGATGTGTTGCATGGTCTCAGGTGCATCTTTGCACAGTCTGCATCTAGGATAGTCTCTGGTGTGATAGATTTTCGTTTGGAGTTGCCTTGTTGGGAGCACTTGCTTCTGGGCTGCCATGATTAGCGACTCTGTATTGGCCGTTAGGTTTCCTTTGTTCAGCCACATATATGTCTGGTGAAGATCGTCACCCTTAAATATTTGTCGGTAATAAACACCATGAAGAGGTTTCATGTGCCAGTCAAGTTCCTCATCATCAGGGCGAAGCTCCATTGTCAGAGCAGACAATTGAAATTCAGCGAGCAACTTATCTGAAGTGGCCATGGAGGCTGCATAGGCTTTGATGTTTTGTGCTTCTTCTTTCACTGTCTGTTGTACATCTTTGAATCCCCTACCGCCATCTTTCCTATCGAGATACAATCTAGTAGTATCAGATTTTGGGTGGAGTGCTCCATGTACAGTCAGCAGTTTACGGGTTGCTGTATATGTTTCCTTGATGGCTTCCTCAGTCCACTTTATTATGCCTGCTGTATATCTTATTACAAACAGTGCATAGGTATTTATTGCCATGACTTGATTCCTGGCGTTGAGCTGGCTACATAGGACCTGATGAAGGAGTTTTTTGTATTCGGTTATGGCTTTGTGACGTACCTCGGCTTCATGGTTGATGTTGCTTTGCATAATCCCCAAGTACTTGTACCTTTCTTCTATATCTTTGATGGTACCATTTGGCATTTTTAGGCCATATGTGACCATAGAATAGTCTTTCTAAAGAATTAGCTTTCCACATTTCTCAATACCGAAGGTCATTCCGATGTTCTTGCTGTATACCTGAGTAAGGTGTATTAGCGAATCAATGTCCCTTTCTTTGTTAGCGTACAGCTTGATGTCATCCATGTAGAAGAGGTGGTTTATCTTGGTGCCACTCTTAAACTGGTACCCATATTGAGTCTTCTCCAGCATATTGCTTAGAGGGTTTAGGCATATGCAGAATAGCAGCGGTGATAAGGAGTCACTTTGATAGACGCCTCGCTTAAATTTTACACTCACCAGCTTTTTGCCATTAGCCTCCAGTTCCGTCTTCCATTTGGTCATTGACATTTTGATGAATGCCACAAGAGCAGGGTGAACATTGTACATACTGAGGCACCCAAGTATCCAACTATGGGGAGATGACTCATAGGCCTTTTTGTAGTCGATCCAAGCAATGGCAAGAGTGGTATGCCTTCTCCTGCTGTCTTGACAGACCGTCTGATCCACCAGTAACTGATGTTTGACTCCTTAGGTGTTGTGCCCAATTCCTTTCTGGGCACTGGTCATATAGTGTGACTCATGTGCTCTTCCAGTTTGTCTGCAACTATTCCTGAGAGCAGTTTCCAAGAGGTCGGCAAGCACGTTATTGGTCGATAGATTCTGGGAATCGGCCCCTGCTTTGGATCTTTTATCAGAAGTACAGTTCGTCCTTTGGTCAGCCATTCCGGATGGTCGCCTTCTTCTATTAGGCATTCCATCTGCTTAGCCATTTTAGTGTGAAGTGATGTCAATTTCTTTAGTCAGAAGGCTTGAATCATGTCATGGCCAGGTGCTGCCCAGTTCTTCATACGCTGCACTCTGCACTTGATGTCCTCTTCGCTGATGGTGAGTCCTTGCTGAGCCACAGTGTGTTGATGGCTCTCTTTAAGCCTCTCCAGCCAAATTGCAGTGGTGTTATGAGTAGTCTCATTCTCCCAGATGTCCTTCAAGAACTTTGAGGCGCTAGATCGGGGAGGATCTGACATTGCCCTCTGCAGTTCACCTTTGAACTGGGAATACCCTTTACATGAATTATTGATGAACAGTTTGTTCATTCTCTTGTTATCCCAGTCTTCGGTGTACAGCTTCAGTCGTGCCGAGAGTGCTACTAGCTGCTGTTTGGTAGATTCTACAGCTTCTATTGCGGCTTCCCTTTTTTGGACGTCTCAAACTGTGGTTAGATCTCTCACTAAGCCTACTAACTTTCTTGCCCAAGTCCTCGATCTTATTTTGTAGCCTCAGCTGCCAAGATGGAAAGGCTTGAAGTCTTGTTGACAGTGGCTTCATTCCCATCTCCTCCAAGATGACGGTTGCCATACTGTAGATTAGGGCATTAGTCCCACTGATCGGTCCAGTTGAGATCGACTCCAGTGCCAAGTTAATGTTTTTTAACAGCTTATTGGGAATGGTCTTGCTAACTCTCCATAGTGGTACCTTGCTTCCATAATCATTACCAGCTGGCATCTTGTTGATGATATTTTTCAAAAGCTCCTTCACCCTTGAGTCAAGGTCAAAGTGCATGTCTTCTTCAACTCGTGAGTCAACACAAGATTGTGTATGTGTGACTGTATGGGTTGATATGCACTCCTCGTTGGTCGAGGTTACTTGGGTGAATTGTTCCCCAATTTTATCTACCTCAAGTTCTGACACGAGGTGCCACTTGATGATGTTATTCCTTTGAGCTTTAAGTTGCTTAGCATTAAGTGGCAATTCAGGGCACATGTTTATCCACAGTTGACTCATTCTTTTCACATACCCCACTTTTGAGGTTCCTTCATAAAGTAGCACTTCATGAGGTCCGTGTTATCAGTTTGAGTTCATTTCAATGTTTTGAATCAGTAGCCCATTTTTCACTGCCTTGTCCTGGTTCAGCTACAAGCAGCGTGAACCTTGTTTGATCGGGCAACGTTCGAGTCGGCATGGCTTTGGTTATTGCACTCATCATAGAAGTTGTTGATTATACAAGCAAAGGTCTTGTCTAAGGACTGCCAGATGGGTGCAATTGGTGGGGTTTGAACCTAGGACCTAGAGATCACTGCCCCAAAACCTTACCAACTGCGCTATCTGTCCTATTATTTTAAATATGTGACAAAGACTTGGTAACATACTTAAATAGGTTTATATGTGTTTTGTATCATTATTATACGTAAATGTGATATATATATTAATATATACATTTTAGTCATTCTACCTGAAGATTGCAAGGCGATTGCATGAAACTAATAGTAGTAATGATTTTAACCTGTAGTTTTTAATAAACTTCATCCACAGCTCTAATTGACTCGATTATTGAGCACTTTACTTTACAGTGTAAACCACAAATACTATATATATAGATATATATCTTTTTATATGTATATGTATGTATATATACATATATGCATGCGTATAAATATATATACATACATATATATATGTGTATATATATATATATATATACATATAAATATACATATATATATATATATATATATATATATCCCAATAGCGCAGAAAAGTGCGCTATTGGGAACAGCTAAGATCTTAAGGCGAGTGCTTAAACTCCCAGGTCTCTGGTAGAAGACCCGAGTTAGAGCAGAATTTACCACCCATACGGGGTATTCGAGGTGAGGAAACAATTATATATATATATACATATATATACATATATATATACATATATATATATATATATATATATATATATATATATATATATATATATATATATATATATATATATATATATATACTCATGCTACAGACAGTACTGTTTCGGCTATTGAAGCCTCATCAGTGCAGCTCAGAGCTTAGGTAAAGGACACAAATCCCATTACCCATGAGAGTTGACTTCCTGCCACGAAACAACTAAGTTGCCTCGCAGACTTTAAGAAAGTCAATGTGCTGGCACCAGAGTGCTCGAATCAGAAAAGTGATGAGCTTTGCACAAAGGCTAATAGTGCCGCACCTCTCACAGAGCGCTCAACCAAACCGACGTAAGGGAGCATATACTCATGCTACAGACAGTACTGTTTCAGCTATTGAAGCCTCATTGGTGCAGCTCAGAGCTTAGGCAAGGGACACAAATCCCATTACCCATGAGAGTTGACTTCCTGCCACGAAACAACTAAGTTGCCTCGCAGACTTTAAGAAAGTCAATGTGCTGGCACCAGAGTGCTCGAATCAGAAAAGTGATGAGCTTTGCACAAAGGCTAATAGTGCCGCACCTCTCACAGAGCGCTCAACCAAACCGAAGTAAGGGAGCATATACTCATGCTACAGACAGTACTGTTTCGGCTATTGAAGCCTCATGAGTGCAGCTCAGAGCTTATATATATATATATATATATGTATATATATATATATGTATATATATATATATATATATATATATATATATATATATATATATATATATATATATATATATATATATATATATATATATATATATACATGTATATATATATATTGTTTCCTCACCCCGGATACCCCGTATGGGTGGTAATTTCTGCTCTAACTCGGGTCTCCTACCAGAAACCTGGGAGTTTGAGCACTCGCCTCAAGATCTTAGCTGTTCCCAATAGCACACTTTTCTGCAACTCACCTGAGTTGATTGCTGTTGGTATTTGGGCAAGCCACTTTTTATGCGCCGGTGTTATTGTGCCCAGTGCCCCAATGACTACTGGGATTACAGTTGTTCTTACATTCCAGCATTTTTCAATCTCTTCTCCAAGAGGGAGATATTTCTCTACCTTTTCTTTTTCTTTGCTGGCTATATTGTAGTCATTGGGTACTGCTATATCTATTATACATGTAGTAGTCCTCTTGTTCTCCTTGTCTACCACCACTATATCTGGTTGGTTTGCTAGGACTTGTTTATCAGTTCGGATGTAGAAGTCCCAGAGGATCTTAGCGCGGTCATTTTCATTGACCTTACCAGGAGCTTCCCACCAGTGTTGTGGTTTATTAAGGCCATACTCATCACATAGACTTCTATACACAACACCTGCGACACGATTATGCGGCTCAGTGTATGCATTTCCTGCTAGCTGCTTGCATCCACTGATGATGTGTTGGATGGTTTCAGGTGCTTCTTTGCACAGTCTGCATCTAGGATCGTCTCTAGTGTGATAGATTTTGGTTTGGAGTTGCCTTGTTGGGAGCACTTGCTCCTGGGCTGCCATGATTAGCGACTCTGTATTGGCGGTTAGGTTTCCTTTGTTCAGCCACATAAATGTCTGGTGAAGATCACTAACCTTAGATATTTGTTGGTGGTAAGCACCATAAAGAGGTTTCGTGTGCCAGTCAATTTCCTCATCATCAGGGTGTAGGTCCGTTGTAGGAGCAGCCGATTGAAATTCAGCTAGCAACTTATTTGAGGTAGCCATGGAGGCTGCATATGCTTTGATGCTTAGCTCCTCTTTCACTGTCTGCTGTACACTTTTGAGTCCCCTACCGCCATCTTTTCTATCGAGATACAATCTAGCAGTATCAGATTTTGGGTGAAGTGCTCCACGCATGGTCAGCAGTTTATGAGTTGCTATATCTGTTTCTTTGATGGCTTCCTCAGTCCACTTTATTATGCCTGCTAGATATCTTATAACTGGCAGTGCGTAGGTATTTATTGCCATGACTTGGTTCTTGGCATTGAGCTGGCTCCGTAAGACCTGACGAAGGCGTTTCTTGTATTCGGGAATGGCTTTGTGACGTACCTCGGCTTCGTGGTTGATGTTGCTTTGCATAATCCCCAAGTATTTGTACCCTTCTTCTATATCTTTGATGGTACCATTTGGCATTCTTAGGCCATCTGTGAGCATATAATGGCCTTTTTTAAGAATTAGCCTTCCACATTTCTCAATACCGAAGGTCATTCCGATGTCTTGCTATATACCTGAGTGAGGTGTATTAACGAATCAATGTCCCTTTCTTTGTTAGCGTACAGCTTGATGTCATCCATGTAGAAGAGGTGGTTTGTTTTAGTGCCACTCTTAAACTGGTACCCATATTGGGTCTCCTCCAGCATATTGCTTAGAGGGTTTAGGCATATGCAGAATAGCAGCGGCGATAAGGAGTCCCTTTGATAGATGTTTCGCTTAATTTTTACACTCACCAGCTTTTTGTCATTAGCCTCCAGTTTTATCTTCCATTTGGTCATTGACATCTTGATGAATACCACAAGGGCAGGGTGAAAATTGTACATACTGAGGCACTCAAGTATCCAACTATCGGGAATTGAGTCATAGGCCTTTTTGTAGTCAATCCAAGCCATGGCAAGATTGGTATGCTTTCTCCTGCTGTCTTGACAGACCGTCCGATCCACCAGTAACTGATGTTTGGCTCCTCGGGTGTTGCGCCCAATATCTTTCTGAGCAATGGTCATATAGTGACTCATGTGCTCATCCAGTCTGTCTGCAGCTATTCTTGAGAACAGTTTCCAGGTGGTGGTTAAGCACGTTATCGGTCGATAGTTTTTGAGAATTGGCCCCTGCTTTGGATCTTTTATCAGAAGTACAGTTCGTCCTTTGGTCAGCCATTCTGGATGGTCACCTTGTTCTATTAGGCATTCCATCTGCTTAGCCATTTTAGTGTGAAGTGATGTCAATTTCTGTAACCAGAAGGCTTGAATCATGTCATGGCCAGGTGCAGCCCAGTTCTTCATACGCTGCACTCTGCACTTGATGTCCTCTTTGCTGATGGTGAGTCCTTGCTGAGCCACAGTGTGTTGATGGCTCTCTCTAAGCCTTTTCAGCCAATTTGCAGTGGTGTTTTGAGTAGTCTTCTCCCAGATGTCCTTCCAGAACTTTGAAGTGCTAGATTGGGGAGGCTCAGACATTGGCCTCTGCAGTTCACCTTTGAACTGGGAATACACTCTAGATGGATTATTGATAAACAGTTTGTTCATTCTCTTGTTATCCCGCTCTTTGGTATACCGCTTCAGTCGTGCCGAGAGTGCTACTAGCTGCTGTTTGGCAGATTCTAGAGCTTCTATTGTGGCTTCCCTTTTTGGATGCTCCAAACTGTGGTTAGATCTTTCACTGAGCGTACTAACTTTCTTGCGCAAGTCCTTGATCTTATTTTGTAGCCTCAGCTGCCAGGATGGAATGGCTTGAAGGCTTGTTGGCAGTGGTTTAATACCCATCTCCTCCAAGATGACGGTTGCTGTACTGTAGTCATCACTGTAGTAGGGCATTAGTCTCACTGATTGATCCAGTTGAGATCGACTCCAGTGCCAAGTTAATATCTTCTAACAGCTTCTTAGGAATGGCCTTGCTAACTCTTCGTAGTGGTATCCTGCTTCCATAATGATTAGCAGCTGGCATCTTGCTGGTGATATTTTCCACAAGCTCTTTCACCGTTGGGTCAAGGTTCAAGTGCATGTTTTCTTCAACCAGTGAGTCAACACATGATTGTGTATGATGACAGTGTGTGTTGATATGCACTCCTCATTGGTCGAGGTTACTTGGGTGAACTTTTCCCTAATTCATCTACCTCCAGTTCTGATATGAGGTGCCGCTTGATTATGTTACTACTCTGAGCTACAAGTTGCTTAGTGGTTAGTGGCAATTCAGGGCGCATGTTTATCCACCATTGACGCATCCTTCCCATGTAGCCCCACTTTTGAGGTTCACTCATATAGTAGCACTGCATGAGGTCCGTGTTTGATCCAGTAGCCCATTTTTCACTGCTTTGTCCTGGTTCAGCTACAGGCAGCGCGGACCTTGTTTGACCAGGTGACGTCTGAGCCAGCATGGCTTTGGTTATCGCACTCATCATAGAGGTTGTAGACATTATACAAGCAAGGGTCTTGTCTAAGGACCACCAGAAAAGTGCAGTTGTTGGGGTTTGAACCGAGGACCTAATGATCACGGTCCCAATACCTTACCAACTGCGCTATCTGTCCTGTATATATATATATATATATATATATATATATATATATGTATATATATATATATATATATATGTATATATATGTATATATATATACATACATATATATACATATACATACATATACATACATGTATATATATATATGTATATATA
This sequence comes from Watersipora subatra, assembly GCF_963576615.1. NCBI lineage: Eukaryota > Metazoa > Bryozoa > Gymnolaemata > Cheilostomatida > Watersiporidae > Watersipora > Watersipora subatra. The sequence goes on from NC_088717.1 coordinate 34,976,035, forward strand.
TACATATATATATATATGTATATATATATGTATATATATATATGTATAATATAATTTTATATATTAGATATATATATATCTTCATTTTTATTAAAATAGGCTTGGCAAGCTTTTATTTCGATTTTAGGCCGAATTAATCTGTCTATTTATAAATAATCCGAACAGATGGGTTAGTTTTAAGATATTGCGGTAACCTTTCAAAGACTTGGTAACATATTTAAATAGGTTTATATTTGTTTTGTATCATTATTATACATAAACGCCTCTACACAAAAGAGGTTAAATTTGTTGAAGAGGTTTCGGTACAAGGGTTTGGTCACAGCCGTTAACAGATAACTTTTCGGGAGTTGCATGCTCATATGCATTTATCATAAACCTTCCAAACAATCGCTTTGCACGTGTTTGGTCGTGAGAAAATGTTTACATGTTGACATGTAAGAGCAATTCTGTAGTTCAATAATAATAAGACTGTAATTCAACCAGTGAACAGAGAATTCGGTGCAATAACATCTGCATATCAAATTTGACTGGGCCTAATAATAGCAACAATCAACACAAGTGACTTGCAGAAAAGCGCTTTATTATAAATGGATAAGATCTTAAGGCGAGCGCACAAGCTCCCAGTTCTCTGGAGAGACGGGAGCTCGGATAGACATAACATGAGAATTCGTGTTGGATTATGTTATGATGGGATTTAGCAGATGTGGACTAGACCTGCGCAACAAAATTTCCTGTTTCCGATTGATTGGTTGTGTGATGCTATTACTAACTGCTGATTAAAAACAAATATTGTCATGAGAACCAGAAGCTGGCTTCTGAAAGCTTTCAAGTAATTATTTCTACACCAAGTTCCAGCTTACCTTATTCTATAGAATGATATTTTCAAATATGTGCATATTTAACCCTGTTTGTGTTAAATGCTTATTTGGCATAAGGAGGGTAAAATGATATAAATGGGTAAAGCCTAAAACTGCGTAAATTTTAGGTTTTCATGGTCTTTCATGGTTTGTGTCTTCGTTTTTACATGACAGTTACAGGTTTTCAATTCATTTAAACTTACATGATACAAACAAATTACGTACAAACACTGTCAACTATTTGAAAAGTATCATTGCCAGATCATTTAACGACTTTCCATCAAATATCCGGCCTCTTAGCAGAGAAAGGTATTGTAAACGCTAAATACCAGACCATTTATTTGATTTTATTGGCTAACTGTTGCTTCTTTTTGTGTTATGGTTTAAGTATGGCATAATTTGTAAGACATTTCTGTTTGAAATGACATGGTTGACAATAGATTTATATATACACCTATTCTCATTCATTGTTGTAGTTTATTGCACACTAACTTCACATAAAATGTCAAACTCGAAATTCATTTTCGCTAATCTGCGAACTCAATGAATTTAGCCAACAACAGAATCCTTGTCATAACAGGAAAATGAATCCTTTCTGTTGCAGACACAAACCGATGTATCAAAGAGAAGCTCATCTGGGCAGGTCAGCATCGAGGATACACCATTGGGACCTGTCAAAGTGAAATTTTTGCATCCAGAGTCTGGGACAATGATAAACTTATTTCCAGAGGCTGAACAGCTATTAACACAAATAGCCTTGTTTGGCCATTCACAGCTGCAGACAGTCGTGTCAAATACGAGACCAGCTGGACAAGAGAGACGGACAGGAGGGTTGCTAGAGGTGGATACTAGGTAGTCAGTGCACCCTGTGTTGCCAAGTACTTGAAACACATTTCCTCTTGATGTGCAGGTGTCGCTGAGATCTAGAAATGAAAGATTTTTTGTTTAAACTAATGTGAAGGTGTCACCTTTTAGCAGAAGCTTTTACTTTTGCATGGCTGACATGTTTGCACTCATTTCTATATACAAAATAAAAATTACAATTACAGAAAAGTAGAACTAAAGGAAATTTTTGTGTGTTTCAATCAAAGAGACTTATTTGTGGGAATAAATAAAATGTTTGCTAATAAAACATCTCAAACACTAAACTCATAGGAATGGTCTCATATTTAGTTGTTACTAAAAAACCCAACAACGCTTCAGTTTATGAACTTTCTGTTACTACAACCTTCAATTCACTATCCCAACTCTTCCACAATACTATTAGATTACCAACTTTAAAACACATCTGTTCAACTCACTTAATAATTCCTGATTTCTAACTGTTAATTTTTTTATTTATTTTGGCATCAGTTTGTGTATGATTGTCATGGCTAATAAAAAGTTACACACACAGACCTTCTTTTCTGGATATTATAGACCACTAACACTGATCAGCTTATCATTTCAAAATGTATTTAATTATAGATGCAAAGTCAATTAGTAAAAATTTAGTAATTAGTACTAGTGTTAATAAACTACATGTAGCATTTTTCAGTTTTGTGTCATTTTAAAAACGGAAATATTTAACTCTTTTTTTATCTAATAAATTTTGATATGCTAAAGGTATATATATAACACGCTTATAAGATGATTTGTCAGAATTAATATTTATTCTGACCAAACATCATCTTATAATCTTCATTGTATGGACGCTGTTTTTTTTTGAAAAATATTTTGAGTATTGCCTTTTAAAATTTTAAAAGTCAGTTTCAAGTTAATCAGGAAAAATAGTTAAATTTTGGTTGCTCAAAATTCCAGAGACATACTTTTTTGCAGGGATTTATATATAAAGCACATCAAGGACAAATATAAATACAAATACAAGTACAAATAAAAACCAATCAGCAAATCCAAAACCCAACCAAAACTAAAACCAAAGCATTTCTAAAGCCAACTGCACATTTAACACAATAATTCTAGATGGCTAATAAAATGTACCAAAACGTGATTATTCTCAGAGAAAGATAGAAAAGATGCATAAATTACAAAAATTACTAGAAACAGGTAATTAGCTGCACATACCAACACTTTGTCCTGAGACAATCAGAAATAGAAAGGCAATGACTAGAGTAGAGATCATGTTGCAGCTGTGGTTGGCTATGAAATGGCTCGGAACAAAAGTGATGCTGGCCTTTGTTTAATGCCATGAGAAATATTCACCTAAAGCAGGTGGTTCAGTTAGTTACAAGATAAGAAGTGACAGTAACTTCAAGGTAGAAAAGATAGGTCATACATCATTTAAACATTCCCAGCTTGTTGGGTGACACAGTGATAACGTTTACTTGCTGTTCATATCAACGCTAGTTGGCATAGCAGTTCTTGCTGTTCATGTCAATGCTAGTTGGCATAGCAGTTCATGCTGTTCATGTCAATGCTAGTTGGCATAGCAGTTCTTGCTGTTCGTGTCAATGCTAGTTGGCATAGCAGTTCTTGCTGTTCATGTCAATGCTAGTTGGCATAGCAGTTCTTGCTGTTCATGTCAAAGCTAGTTGGCATAGCAGTTCTTGCTGTTCATGTCAATGCTAGTTGGCATAGCAGTTCTTGCTGTTCATGTCAATGCTAGTTGGCATAGCAGTTCTTGCTGTTCATGTCAATGCTAGTTGGCATAGCAGTTCTTGCTGTTCATGTCAAAGCTAGTTGGCATAGCAGTTCTTGCTGTTCATGTCAATGCTAGGTGTCATAGCAGTTCTTGCTGTTCATATCAATGCTAGGTGTCATAGCAGTTCTTGCTGTTCATGTCAATGCTAGGTGTCATAGCAGTTCTTGCTGTTCATGTCAATGCTAGGTGTCATAGCAGTTCTTGCTGTTCATGTCAATGCTAGGTGTCATAGCAGTTCTTGTTGTTCATGTCAATGCTAGGTGTCATAGCAGTTCTTGCTGTTCATGTCAATGCTAGGTGTCATAGCAGTTCTTGCTGTTCATGTCAATGCTAGGTGTCATAGCAGTTCTTGCTGTTCATGTCAATGCTAGGTGTCATAGCAGTTCTCAAACAACCAAATGATTAAAACCACCATGACTAATGTGTAGTCATTATTTTTAAGTGCCTCTCTAAGGCTGAACCTGTTCAGTATTTATGTTGACAGTGATATTAATTACTTAATATTTTAATCTGTATTTTAATATAAGTATAAATTTCAAAGTTTGTCATTGTCTGTCGCCGTCGGCAATCAATGTCTGTCCAGCTACAGCATTTTAAATCAAGCCGTGAAAAATCAGTAACAGGACAAAGTTAATGTCTAAACGTAGTGTTCACAAGGTGACAAGCTGACCAATTAAGCTATGGGAGATGCAATGGATTCATTGGGTGATATGAAGTATTATCTGGGTTAAAATACGCATAGCACTTCTGTGTTACACGCAACATCACTAAAACTTGCTTATTATTATTATTATCATTTGTCAATCTTTATTGTGGTAATCCATGGTCATATTTTACAATACGTTTTCCGCAAGGTACCACAATAAGTAGACTGACTAAAAATCAAAGTACAAAATGAAAAAAACTAATGAGTGGTCTATTTAGTATATAATGTATAATAGTATAATATAATAAGTTAGAGTTGAAAGAATCAAATATGTAAAAATCATGTTTGAAAATTGATATGAGCTTTGATTAAAAAAAATTGAATAAATATAAGCTCTGTGAAAATAGTTATGCATATCTATGAAAGTAGATCTCTAGTTATGAAAACAAAGTATAATACAGAAATGTTCAAGTAGGTAAGGCTAGATGGTGAATGGTATTATTAGTCAAAGGATAGTAAGTGCAGTTTGAGTTTTGTTTTAAAAGATTGAAGAGGAAGAGTTCTTAAATGAGTGTGGAGGTTGTTACATACATTTAGCAGGTTGCTGTTGAGTTTTTGTGGTTTATGGCACGAAGTAATTTAAATCTGGCCATGGTTTTGGTATCATGGTTTAAGATTTTAAAGCCCTAACTGAGGTATTTAGGGCAGTTATTGTAGAATATTGAACAAACAGTGAGACAGGTAATGTAGTAACAATCTTGTAGTAATATAATCTGGTAGTATCAAAGTTCATAAGATGACGGATGTTAGAAATAAACGTAGGTAAAATGATATTTTATTTGAAATGATCGAGGTGTGGTCTAGCCATGATAAAGAATTGTTAATGATAAAGCCAAGTAGTTTAGAAGTACATTGTCTTGTTAGGGTTCTGTCAAATATAGATACTATCAGAGGGAAATTCAATGGTGAATTTACTATTACCTATAAATATACCAATATTTATACTACCTTACTCAAATTAGCCAATGGCATCTACATTACTTGCAACTGTTTATAAGCTGCACTTAATACCCGTGCAGAGTCGGGCATTTGGCTAGTCATTACTATAATAAAAACCATGCCCATCCATCCACAAATAAGTTAGAAAAAATGATTACTTTCAATTAGATTTGAACTCAAAACTTTCAGCTGGGTAGAAGTACAGTCTAGCACATACATCAATCAACCGGCTTGTCAACATTTGGAATAACTGTGCTATTAGTTATTACACCTTACAATCTCTCATGGCACTCGAGCCTGGCACAATAACCATAATGGCTGTATGTGGATCACACAACTGTTGTGCCATAAGTTTTGTTGCTTACCACAAAGGTGGTCAATGAAGTAGCTTTGCCCCATAGAACTCAGATTTGAGTTTAGTTTATTAGATGATAGTCGTCGTATGTCTACATAATAGTGTGGAGGATACTGGCCAACATTCAGCTTGGCCAAAGACACAGCAGTGGCACACATGGCTAGCAAGGAGACAGCTCAGCTTCATTGGGTCAAAACAGAAATGGCTCGGCCTTACAAGATTCAGGAGAAACTGGCCTGAGTGAGAGCATGACCTACCTGGAAGCCAATACTGGAAGGCACAGCCATCTCCCCTATTTCCCATACATCGGCTGTAACAATATCTTTATAAAAAAATTATTATTCTAAACCCAAACAAAATAGCTGCTCCCAAGCGGAGAAGTAAAGGGTTTTTGCAGATCCTTTACAATGAATGGCTATGGAGCTTTATATATAGCGTTGCTAAATTCTTTCTTATGTTGTATGCTTAAAAGAACTTTTATGAAAGCATACGAAGACGTATCGGAAAGCAGGAGAAATATTAGTGTAGTGCAGAATGAGAGAATAGTCCCAAAAAGCAACAATAAATGTACAAATACGAATGCGCAGAGAAAGTGAGGTAAAGAAAGGAAGAGAGAGAAGGAGAGGGACAGAGAGGGACAGAGAGGGAAAAAGAGAGAAAGAGAGGGAGAGAGGAAGAGAGAGAGAGAGAGAGAGAGAGGGAGAGAGAGGGAGAGAGAGGGAGAGAGAGGGAGAGAGAGGGAGAGAGAGGGAGAGAGAGAGGGAGAGAGGGAGAGAGGGAGAGAGAGAGAGAGGGAGTGGGAGTGGGAAAGGGAGAGGGAGAGGGAGAGGGAGAGGGAGAGAGAGAGAGAAAATAACTAGGAGCTTGAAAAAGCAAAATATGTGAGAAATTAGTGAGGAAATAGTGAATAAGAGTTTTAAAAAAAAAGAGTGAAGGAGAAAAAAGGAGGCAGGAAAGATTGGAAGTAGGAGGGAAAACACAGAATTAAGTAGTCAAATTAGCAAGATACAGTAAGTAGCTCTGTTGGTTGGTTGATTGGTTGACTAGATCCTTCCTTGACTAGCTTCTACAGTCCTTATCCATTTGAAGTCTACAGCGTATATTAATATCACCACTCCGTGGTTTGAGCTTTAGTCAGTCATTAGTCAACAAAGTCTCCAGGCAGCAAGAATAAGTTGGAGGTAGGAGTTAGAAGCTGTTTCCTTAAGTTAATATGGTATATGTACATTCATTTGGGGGGAGACTGGGTTCCTCCTGAAACTGCCTCAAAATAAAATGGTTGCCCTTCACTGTGTAGTTATGCTGCCTCTGTCACAGCCCTTCACTGTGTAGTTATGCTGCCTCTGTCACAATAAATGAAATCTTTAAAATTTTTACTTTGATGTAACCTTAACAGCTATAGGACACTATGCTTCATTACTATAAATTAGACATGCAAAATGTGCTATGGCAGCCGTATCTAGATATATCCAAATATGTGTAAAAAACAGATGGCTTCACATGTCTCCAATGTTAGCATACACAAACTATATAAACAGGCTTGCTATTATTTGTATAAGCCTCATGTGCATTGTTTTTATAGGTGGTTCGCAAGTGATTAGAAGCTGGTGGGAAGAGATCGACTGCAATGTTACGAAGAGTTTTGTGTTGACAGCTATTTAGTTCTTCTAACTTAGTAGTTTTATACTCTTAACTAGAGTATGCACTAAAAAATGCAACAACAAATAATGCAGAATTTGTACATATGAACACCCAATTTGGCATATACACAACGCATACCCGAATACATAGCATGTCATGAGAGTTGAACAAAATAGACATGGAGAACGATATAATAATTGTGGGCAAGCCGTTGAGCAACATAACTCAGAATATGTATATTATAAACTACGTGTACATGTACCACCTAAATAGTTATTGATAAAATATTGTTGAGAACCACTAAATGTTTTGAGATGTAAAACATGAGGAGATAACTCAAAATCATGCACAGGCTTCATTTCAATGTGAGGTGAATACTATGCACTAAATAGCTATGAAGCTGCATGTTTTAGGGATTGCTCATCTGCAATTAATTTATAGATCGCGAATGATCGGCTCATCTTAGCAATTGAGTTGTTGTCTGACAACTCCGTATCTTGAAAGCAAGCATGCACCCCGGTAATATAACAAGGGTTGTTCACTCTCCGTTTTGGTAGCGACTAATCATCAAAGAAACAAACACGTTGATTTGAGGGTCGCTTAGTAAGCCCTTCTTCAATAGCGAAGATCGAAGGTGGAAAGACCGGCTAATCGTTTCCGGCGGCTAGGCTGGATACTAAGCAATTCTGCTCTATTCCTATCGCGACAGCAGCCTAAACCTAACGGCTAATTGGTTATGGCTGTAAACATGTTTCGTTCAGGATGCATTGCTGCAAAACATGTACTAAAATGTCAGAAAAATTGGGTGGGTTTCCTAAATACATTATTGCCGGTGGTTTAGTGTAATTGCATTCTTTCACAATATACGTTTCCTTTTCAGTTTGTTCGCACTAACCTGTGAAATATCGTTAATTATTTTGATAGAAGGTCAATTTTCAGTGTGTTTAAAAATTTGAAGTTGTTATGATGTTTGCAAGCTTTTAGTTTCTTCCTTTTCTGTTTAATTTGCATTTGATTGTAGATATTTGTTGCAAATTTGCGTAGGTGTCCAAAATAAACGTTTTTTTAGTAGTTTACATTTATTGTACTGTTTACGTTAATCTTTAAATCTTACTACTTAATTTGTCTACATATTTTAATGTTTTTGATCGCTGGTTCAAGTGTATCTATGATGAAATGCAATCATTCACGGTTTTGTGCGCTTTCTAAATAATATGAAAGTTATCTGTAAACGGTACGGCTTTGTAATAGAGGAAGCTTTTTTACAGGTGCCTACCCAGACGAGAAATCTTTCTATTCATGAATGTGACAGCATGGGTCTCCTAAAGTCTGCTGGAATAGCTGTGCCAGAGTTCAGAGTTGCTGTCAACAAACAAGAAACTATTGCCGCTGCTAACTCTTTGGGAGGTTTGTTCCACTTACTTTTTTGGTGTATATGCCTACTAACAAGTTGTGTTTATTTTGTGCCGGTATAGCGCATGTAGATGTCGAAGGAAAATGCAGTTAGGTCTCGGGTTTTTCCATCTGTAATGAAAAATTTCTGCAATTATTTGACCATACAGTCGAAGTAGTTTCAGCATTCGGCATTTTATCAGTAAATAAAGCAGTTAATAAAAATATTATTAATACAATGTATGTGTAAACTAAGCTCATGTAACATTTACCTTGCCTAAGTTAGTTAAGTTATGCAAGACTTCTCTATCACCACCCCTTTACCTTCGAACCTACGCAAAGCTAAACTTGAATTTTTACCCATGTGCCTTCCGAGTAAAGTATCAATAAAAGCCTCTTTTAATGGATTATCACTTTATTTTTCTAGATGTTTATATGAAGCTTTTTATTTTAGCTTTAGCTTTTTACAATGATTTGTCTAATGCGTTAGTTTTAATACTATATACATAATTACTCTGCTGCTATAAAGATTCATCATATTTATACTAGGTGGTGAACCAAGTTGAACCAATTATGTCGTATTCTCATTGAAATATCTGCTCATGCATAAATGAGTTTTAATGTAATGAAGCACATCATGACGCGAGGTAACTTTGTATTGTACATGTTGATTGTAATGAGTTTTCAAAGCTCTAAGAAAAGGCAGCAGAGCTATTTTTGCGTCAGTGCACTCATTTGTTTTCCTTACTTGATATGTTGGGGATATGCACATAGTTGGGGATATGCACATAGTTGGGGGTATGTACATATTTGGGGATATGCACATATTTGGGGATATGCACATAGTTGGGGATATGCACATATTTGGGGATATGCACATATTTGGGGATATGCACATAGTTGGGGATATGCACATATTTGGGGATATGCACATAGTTGGGGATATGCACATAGTTGGGGATATGCACATAGTTGGGGATATGCACATAGTTGGGGATATGCACATATTTGGGATAGTTGGAGATATGCACATATTTTTGAAAGTTATTTTACAAACAGATCAGCCCTTTCTGGAGAGGTGCAAAAAAAGGTATGCGGTTCCCTTTTGCAGCAAGATGGAAAGCCACTTCTTACAATAGTACCAGCTTTTCTAGAGTTATCTCCCATAGTCTGCCATTGCATAGGCGTTTAACAGCTCTAGCCAAGCTGCAACTTTTTGTTATAATTATTGAAAAAGAAAACTTGAGTGCTGCATGAGCGTCTTTTTTTTCCGGTTATTACGCTAAAAGTACAATTTTCTGTCAGGTTCTGCCATCTGAATCTGAACATTATAGAGACAAGTTCCCCAAAGAGGTGCATAAAAGCTAACAGGTTCCATCTGATGGATAACAGCAATGTATTGCTTGTTCATAACTTGCTGTAACCAACAGGAAGAATCTTTGTTAGTGGAATCATGGATGCGCACTCAGTTTTGACATTGTTGATTAAGGTGTGTTTCACCATCCATATAGCACAATTCACCTTTAGGCAAGTATTTTAATTTTTTCTGCTAGTTTCTAAAACTATTTAAAAAAAATTCCTATCCGGTTTTAACTGTGATGTAGTGAATTCACGAGTTGCTAAAATCAGTTTGATTGCTTTACTCCTCTGGTTTCACTTGGTACCATCTCACCTAAGTTTCACCTGTACGATTATACATTTACTATGTACACCATCTGACTGACAGAGAAGACAGGCAACAAAGATGTGGTCGTGAAAGCTCAGGTGCTTGCTGGAGGAAGGGGGAAGGGTCATTTCACGAGCGGCCTCAAGGGAGGAGTCAAGCTAGTTTATTCGTAAGTATGTCCTGCTGAAACTGGTGATTCTAGCAAATACCTTGGTCAGTCCACATGTCATTCATCTACCATTCATCTCGTTGTTTACAACGATAGCTATGTATTCTTTAGCTACTACAGTTGTGCGAGGCTATAATAACATCACACCTGTACGCTCACCAATTATTCGACCTTTCCTGTAGTAATCATTGCTTCTTTAGAACTATACGTAGATGGTTAGTTGGAGTGTATGTTTTGCATGTCAGTATGTAAAGGTAGTAAGAGCAACTGTGGCATCGGGGTCGGGGTTCAATTCCCAAAAAGGGCCACTGGTGTTGACAGGAATTCCATCCAACTTTGAATAGCTCTCTGCAACCGAGTGGGTCTCCAGTCATTGAGGATTTCTTGCTACTGGACTCAGACGTGTCCAGCCAAGATCACAGAGCCATTGTTTGTGTAACAATCCTATTAAAACATGTACAGTCTCTCCTAAACAGATATCATACCCAATCTTAGAGAGATTGTTCACACATACTTGTACTAAGATAGTTTTAGGGAACTCGGAATGCTATTGTTCATCTGTTGCCATGAGCCCACTTGTCGCTACTACATTTGTTTGCAGTAAAAGTTTCAGAGACTATTATTTTGGAGTTGTCCACTCTTACACACATTTATATGCACTAGTACAAATGATCAAATATTTACTAAGCATTAATAATTGCATCAGGTAATGCAGTTGGTTAACTTGTGTATCTTAGCTGTTTCTTTGTTTCATATTGGGTGAATATAATTATTTCATATGATTATTATTGTTTTAATATTCACAAGCCATTTCTAAGATGCTCTTATGTTCTAGACCATTGGTGGCTCCTTTGTGGCCTTTTTACGCCGCTAGATGCAAAATAAAATTCAGCATTAGTTTTCGACAAGTTCTTGAACAAATTATATTTCAAATAAAGAATTTTCGATGTTTCTTCTTTAAAGCCGAAAGAAAACTTCAGAACTGAAACATGACTGTGATAAGGCTAGCAAGCCGGACAGAAGAGGCTCACTTGTTGAACGACACTCTCTTTTTCTGTTTATATTTGTATGAATCATAATTAACCGCCTTCAGTCCTTTTGACTTGCCCTTGATTGGAACACCCATGGTATACAAGTACCCATGTTTACCCATGTAAACAAGAATTTTCATTATGGTTTATGAAATTCTGATTGTATTTTCGGTTTTTCTTAGTGCAGTAAACTTTTTTGTGTGTTCAGAGAGAGGAAGTACATGCATTAAAGCTACTTCTAGACTTTAGTTTACATAAAATTTCCGTGGAAACGAGGTTGCAGCTCGAGTTGCTACAGATACAACAATGTATTCTTTAGCTTATCCTACTTAAAGTATTACCTAGCCTTTTCGTGTACAGATTTTATAGTAACATATTGCAGACATGCGTAAAAGATTTTCTAATTTTTGAATAAGCTACCATTATTGACTTCAGTTGCATGCAAAATTGTTTCGGATTTCAAACTATACTCTTTTTACACTGCATTCTAGAATGAACTGTGGTTGAAAAGTACTATTTGAAATAACGAAAGGTTTAATATGTTATTTGTTATTGAAATGTTCAGAAAATTTCTTGGCAACTCAGCTACATCTTCACAATATGCATATACATGTTTAGTTAAAGAATACAAAAGGTCAAATGTTGACAGACTTCGATTCGTATAATGTTTAAACATTCTTGTAGGTGCACATACCTTAAAGATCGTTGATTACCAGGTAGTTAATCCATTGCTATAAGGCTATCAAGCTGTTTTATCTGTTTGTAATCAGGGCAGAGGAGGCTGGTGAGATGGCAGAACAGATGCTTGGCCACAAACTCATCACCAAACAGACCGGAGAGGCTGGTCGAATTTGTAACAAGGTATATAGCGCAGCCGATTAAGTGTTTGAATGAGTCGTTATAAATGGAAATTTGATGCTCCGTCCTTGAGTCACTGAATCGACTTTTGATAATCATTTCATCGTCTTGTTCATTAAAGATGAACTTGCACAGAATTTTGGCAGATTTTATCGGAAAGTATCGGTATTTTTTCTATCATTTGCGATTTTGTTTGATGTTTTAGGGGATCAAAAAGATTAGAATTGACAAAACTTGATTGTTGTTAAAACACTCAGATCAAGCGAAAGTGTGATTATGACATCTATAGTAGCAAGGAGACCGACAGAATAGACACACGTAATGCTGCAACTTGAACGTAATAGCCGATATCAGCTATAGCAATTAGTGATGTCATTTTGCCCAATTTTTTCTTCTGAGCATTTTAAATGCAGTCAGGTTTTGTCTATTTTAATCTTGAAACATGCTTGTAGTCACATCAACTAAAGCATCAAAAACAATGGCAAACAATCGAAAATACCGATACTTTTTGATAAAATTTACTAAAATTCAGCGCAAGTTCATTTTCAAGCGAGTAAAATTGTTTTCATTTCAAGCTATTTAATGGACAGGTTTTTAAACAATGTAGTCTAGCAGCTCAGGTGTGTGAATCTCACCAAACACCCCTACATATCCCTGCTCTTCCAAAGCTGTTTCCCAAATGTGTAGGTAAATATTAGCAGCGTAAATGAATGGGAATTTTTATTCCACTTTGTGTTCGAATAGAGAATTCACTGCCCTGTTAGGATGAGATGCTGAAAAATCTTTCTTTGGAATTTCTCTTTGTTTGTGCGTATTGATGAATTGGATTTAATCGTATTTTTTCTCGATTTTTAACATATTTGTAATATGAACAACCAGCTTCTTGGTAAAGCTTATAGTATGGTGCTGAATAAAGAGGAAACAGACTTGTGTTGAACTGTGTTACAAGCAACATGCAATTTAGTAATAGTCAAGGTACTGTTAGTAATAGTCAGGGTGGTGTTAGTAATAGTCAGGGTACTGTTAGTAATAGTCAGGGTGATGTTAGTAATAGTCAGGGTGGTGTTAGTAATAGTCAGGGTACTGTTAGTAATAGTCAGGGTGGTGTTAGTAATAGTCAGGGTGCTGTTAGTAATAGTCAGGGTGTTGTTAGTAATAGTCAGGGTACTGTCAGGGTGGTGTTAGTAATAGTCAGGGTGGTGTCAGTAATAGTCAAGGCGGTGTTAGTAATAGTCAGGGTGGTGTTAGTAATAGTCAGGGTGTTGTTAGTAATAGTCAGAGTACTGTCAGGGTGGTGTTAGTAATAGTCAGAGTACTGTCAGGGTGGTGTTAGTAATAGTCAGGGTGGTATTAGTAATAGTCAGGGTGGTATTAGTAATAGTCAGGGTGTTGTTAGTAATAGTCAGAGTACTGTCAGGGTGGTGTTAGTAATAGTCAGGGTGGTATTAGTAATAGTCAGGGTGTTGTTAGTAATAGTCAGGGTGGTGTTAGTAATAGTCAGGGTGCTGTTAGTAATAGTCAGGGTGGTGTTAGTAATAGTCAGGGTGTTGTTGGGAATAGTCAGGGTACTGTTAGTAATAGTCAGGGTACTGTCAGGCATGTCTATCAATTTTTCATATATAAACTAACTTAATACATATTAATCCGTCCCCACCCTCAGAAAACACTACCTAAACATGATATTACGATGGAAAAACTTTTTTTAATGTTCTAACTACGTACGCACACAAAGTAACAAATACATATCTAGGTGTTATGATCTACAAGGAAATGCAACATCGTGTACGGCATTTTTGGAGTTCTTAACTTCGAGACAGGCGTAGCAGGTAACGACGGTGTGAGAGACTTCACGGCAACACGTTTGGTATGCTACACTTTTGTGATTCTATGTAACATAAACTTTAGCTTAAAAACCTAACTTAAAAAGTTATCTTAAATGGATTTACCTTACTAAACAAACAACCAAAAACAAGTTTTAATCATACGCTAAACTTAATTTTAATTTTGTCTTCCTTTTAATTTTTCTTATCATTTTCTTCCGTTTTAGTGATTTTTGCCTCGCTTTCGCTATCACTTTTAGCCTGCCTTTTCAAAACTTTCAAACTGATTTGACACAAAAATTGAGCGATACTGTTCTTGTAAGGGGTCTCTCACGTACTCAACCACCTAGCGGCCGCATCGAGAGCTATTTCGTACGCTCATATCTCAAATTTGTCTCGCCTTTCAACGCAAAAACCTCTTTGACATTTGCTCGTATCGGAAATTCCTCGTCTGTCGAGATATGACAGTATTTGGTGACTGATATAATAAACATGCATAGTACAGCTGGCTGTTGTACTATTTCTATCTCATTGGTGTACAGAGAGCAGCAGCTTCTTAAGACACTTTTATTCAAGCCCTCATCTTTCAGGTTATGGTTGCTGAGAGAAAGTATGTAAGGAGGGAGTTTTATTTTGCCATCGCCTTGGACCGAAAGCATGCTGGTCCAGTACTCATCGCCAGCGCCCAGGGAGGTATGTGTTCACTGTAGGTAGGATAAGGCAACTCTCAAATACTCGCTCAAAATGTATCTATCAGTATCTTGATGTACTCAAATCATCCCCATGTACCCACAAAGTTATTCAATATGTCAAATGTATCAAGTTGTTGCTCCTGTTTAGTTAGGCAACGCAATACCAGATAGCGATTTTTTGAACCACGAAAGCATTCGTCGACCAGTTACTAAATTAAAATGAAATTTTGGATTTGAGCGTGGTACTTATAGTCTTGTACTTATAATTCAAGTTAAAAAATCAACAGGGCATAATACTTACATGCTTCTGTATGTGACTACTCTTCATGGCATACTGCGCTACTACATACCTATCGGTAAGTCTGGTGATTATAGGCTTACCGTTGTGATTGTAATTGTGGGACCACATGGTGGTTTTGGGGTCCGTTGTCATTTATGGCTTAAACTCTCCTCGTTATCTCAGACTGCACATACTATATGTCAGGGTGGCCTAGCGGCAGCATCTTTGACTGTCAACTATGAGGTTAAAAGTGAAATGGCTACCTGTCTCTGTCAGACTGGACGTGTTGCGAAATGCATCCCTTCAGGTTAATCTGACAGTTCCAGAAGTGGTAGATACTGAGAACTGGGTCACCTCTACTCTACCATACTGCTCAACCCAAGCATGCATCGCTAAGATGCAAGTCATTATTGATTTTGACGGACAGTCAGAAAAATATACATACTATATATATATATATATATCTATTTGAGTAGCAACTTTTGTAGACACTCTGTCTGCTACCATGTGTATTCTCAAGAAATGTAATCTATTTATTGTGCACCCATTTTATCCCATGCCATGATTGACACTAAAGCCCGGTTCCCATATACGTCGCAAAGCACCGGCGACACACCGCAGGCTATTAGCGATGAAATGGGAACGTATGCGCCGGGTACCGCCGGTAGTTGCCGGCGGCATCGCAATAGTTTAGCACTGTTCAAATTTCGCAAACAGCCGCAGGCAAAACCTTCCCGAAATGCACTGTTCGGGTAAAGGTCACCATTATAGGAACGGCATGGCGAGCGAACATTTTATTTGATTACGCAATTATGTTTACGATATTATTAACGATTTGGCTTTTATGTGAACATATCTTGCCGAGCATAGCGTCGCAAGCGTTTTGCTGCGCATGTTACCGCCGGAGTCTCGCAATCGATATGGGAGCCAGGCTTAAGGAAGGGTTGGACAACTACTTATTAAGATGCTACTAATACTCCCGCGGCCACCGATTTACTCTCATATAGCTAAATCTATAGTATTTTCTAAAACCATTTCAAATACAGCCAATTTTTTCCATAAATGTAAACTTAGTTTTTATTAGATTTTGTGTAATAATGTGCAGATACTTCTGTTACACTCTGACCAGACTAAATAAGTGAGTCAGTAATAATGTGCAGATACCTCTATATTACACTCTGACCAGACTAAATAAGTGAGTCAGTAATAATGTGCAGATACTTCTATGTTACACTCTGACCAGACTAAATAAGTGAGTCAGTAATAATGTGCAGATACCTCTATGTTACACTCTGACCTGACTAAATAAGTGAGTCAGTAATAATGTGCAGATACTTCTATGTTACACTCTGACCAGACTAAATAAGTGAGTCAGTAATAATGTGCAGATACCTCTATGTTACACTCTGACCAGACTAAATAAGTGAGTCAGTAATAATGTGCAGATATCTCTATGTTACACTCTGACCAGACTAAATAAGCGAGTATCAGTTTATATTGATTAATGTGTTTAGAACATCCTTAGCATTTCATTGATATGTAAATTGTCATAATTCATCTATTAAATTCTTTACAATCTATTAGTATTTAGCAACGTGTTTATTTTAAGCTGTCCCGTAATTGCCACCAGCACTCTAGTTCCACCCATTTCTACTCTAAGTTGATTGTCAAAAAGGGCTGAGAGATGTGAGTGACAAATGTTGATTGACTTTCTCCGCGCATTATCATCAGACAATAATCATCAAAGAATCATTGTGCTGAGGTCATGTTTAGAAGAATCTAGCCTGTCTTGACAAACTGTTGTTTTTGCGGAGTTGTCCCCCCGTCGAGCAGGCGAGCAACACAACAGCTTGTCACAAGACGTACTGCACCTGATGCATCAGGTGCACTTATAGGGAGTTGTTCTTTTCCATCTATGCGGCTTAGTTACGATGTTATGTCGGTCGCTCCATTGGCAATCATAACGAATTTCGCGCAAAAATTTATGTAGAAAAAATAAGATTACAACGTTTAATCAGCGACCGGTCTCTGCGGTAAACTCTAGTAGAACTTGAGAACTTTGGCAACAACAGCGACTAAACATGTCATTATTTGTGCATTCAGTCAGTTTTATTTCTATTTTTGTATCAGTCAGTTTTATTTGTTCTTATGGATTTTATTTTCAATTTATTTTATTCTTAAGTTCTACTAAAGTTTACAACAGAGACTGGTCTTTGGTTAAACGTTGTACTGTTATTTTTTTCTACATAAATTTTTGCGCGAAATTCGTTATGATTACCAATGGAGCGACCGCCATAACATCGCAACCAAGCCGCATATATGGAAGAGAACAACTCCCTATAAGTGCAGCTGATGCATCAGGTGCAGTACGTCTTGTGACAAGGTGTTGTGTTGCTCGCCCGCTCAACGGGGGGACAACTCCACAAAAGCAACAGTTTGTCAAGACAAGCTAAGAAAAATCGTGTAATAACCATCTTTACTTATTTTATTAAAGTTGATTTTTATAATACATTTTATTGTTTATATTGATTACATTTAATATAATCAATGTAATAGTGATATTACTTTGCTTGTAACAATCAATTGATTATGTGGGTGGTATGATTACCCTAAACAAGACCTCTGTATTTCTCAGCTATTGCATAGTAAGGTAAACCTTGTAAAAGTTGGTAGACTAAATGCTTGATACTTGACACTAGCATTTGTATGATAGGAAATATTGCCTTTACACAAATACATGTACTTGCAAACCTAGCAGCCTTTCTCCTTATGTAGATTAAGTAATGCCTGCAGCTAAAGCATTAGGTAGTGCCTTCAGCTAATACATTAGGTATCGCCTGCTACTGATGCACTATGTAGTGCTGGCAGGTAAAGCATTAGGTAGTGCCTGCAATTATTGCATTAGGTAGTGCCTGCAGCTATTGCATTAGGTAGTGTCTGCAACTAATACATTAGGTAATGGCTGCAGCTAATACGTTAGGTAGTGCCTGCCGCGAATGCATTTGTTAGTGCCTTCAGCGAATATACTATACTTAAGGTAGAGCCTGCTGCTAGTGCATCATACACTAGGTATTGCCTTCAGTTAGCGCATTATGCGTATCAATTTATCAAGTAGAGGGTACAATGTATAATCTTAGTTCATAATAGGGTATTAATAATACCCTAATTATTAATAGGGTTTAATTTACTTGAGCTGTGCATCTGTTTGTAATTATTTTGTGGCTATCATGTAGCATATTCGAAATTCTATAAGATGTGAAGAAGTATTTTATGTTTTTTTTTCTACCGAAGTCTCTGCTGATTGAGACTTCAAACGAGTAAGATGAGCTACGATCTTACATTGTGTCAGTTATTTTTACCCGTTCTTCGCAAAGAAATAACTAATATGCATGTAGCTATATGCATTAGCTACATGCATTATTTGATGCATTAGCTGTATGTATTATTTAATGCACTAGCTGTATTCATTATTTAATGCAATAGTTGCATGCATTATTTCATGCATTAGCTGTATGCACCATTTAATGCACTAGCTGTATGCATTATTTAATGCAATAGTCGCATGCATTATTTCATGCATTAGCTGTATGCATTATTTCATGCACTAGCTGTAGGCATTATTTAACGCCATAGTTGCATGCATTATTTTATGCATTAGCTGCATGCATTATTTGATGCATTAGCTACATGCATTATTCATGCATTAGCTGTATGCATTATTTAATGCAATATTTGCATGCATCATTTGATGCATTAGCTGCATGCATTTACTACTACATTGACCATAAGCATTGCCTAGTGATCTGGTTATATGCAATACCTAATCTATTTGTCATCCTCATTACCTAATGTACATAAGACCAAAAGGCTAATCAGACTTATTGGTGTTATTGACCAGGCAAATGTTCCGATGGTTCCTATCATTCCTTCTAACAACTTCTTTCCTTCATTATTCTCATCATTTTCTTCTGCAGCGATCAGTTTCAGTTGTATTATTGTAGGAAGGTGTTGCTTGTCAGTGAGAAGTGCTCTCTAATAGTACTGCAATGTTATCAATTGCAAGTTTGTCACTTGTGTAAAGTTTCTAAATTCTTTTAGAAATCAAAAGCCGATCAATAATATATAATAATCATGTTTTTGAAAATGCTTACAAATTATTCTTGTTTAATATTGGCCTTTTATCTGTAGGGATGAACATTGAGGATGTGGCAAGGGAAAATCCTGATGCCATCATCACTGAACCAGTAGACATATTGGAAGGGCTGACAGATTGTAAGGCCCAACGTGTGGCTGCCGCGTTTGGTTTCCACGATCAATCTCTCGCTCAAGCCGTCGATACCATGAAGAAACTCTATGATTTGTTCATAAAGAATGATGCCACCATGTTAGAGATTAATCCAATGGCGGAAGACAGGAAAGGAAATGGTAGGTCAAAGTGTTGGTCATGCTACATGCTATGAGCATGCATGCCTATCTCACATAGGTCTGATATTTTATGGTTACATCGATGCGGGAATCGCATGGATACAAGTGGATAGCCATGGATACAAGTGGATAGCCATGGATACAAGTGGATAGCCATGGATACAAGTGGATAGCCATGGATACAAGTGGATAGCCATGGATACAAGTGGATAGCCATGGATACAAGTGGATAGCCATGGATACAGGTGGATAGCCATGGATACAAGTGGATAGCCATGGATACAAGTGGATAGCCATGGATACAAGTGGATAGCCATGGATACAAGTGGATAGCCATGGATACAAGTGGATAGCCATGGATACAAGTGGATAGCCATGGATACAAGTGGATAGCCATGGATACAAGTGGATAGCCATGGATACAAGTGGATAGCCATGGATACAAGTGGATAGCCATGGATACAAGTGGATAGCCATGGATACAAGTGGATAGCCATGGATACAAGTGGATAGCCATGGATACAAGTGGATAGCCATGCGCAGTGAGAACATTTCGGCAGCAAAGATGAGCTTTGTAGCCAAAATGTTTTTGAAAGCTTTTTTCGTTGGTATTTCGTGGTTTAAGCCAAGGCGAGAAGCTGTGGTTAAGTGGTCAGGACCCGGTCTTATGATCAGTAGGTTGGTGGTTTGAATCATGCAAGGATTATTGGTGGGGGTAGGAAGGGCGTTCAGCCACAACTACTCATGTGCCAAATTTTATGAGAAAACAGCCAGATAAGTCCTACACCGCGAGGAAAGACCACCACGTGGTTGGTGATTCTCGATGGGACAATCTAAAAGAAGCTGTAGAATAGTAGAATGGGGGAAACATTTTATTCTTCTCAAATCTAAAATATGCGCTATTAGCAATCATGTAAAATGGGGAGGCAACTCTTATATTCATTGCTGCAAGTGGCATGCAGCGATTTCGCTTACTGTCAGGATTCTAGTTTTTCTCAGTGATTTAGTTCCAAAAATTTATAAAATTTGAAGACATATGTAGCTTCAGTTACTTGAAGAAAAAGTTTGTCTGCAAACTTTGGTGCAAAAATCACAAAACAAAACTATGGTCACAAAACAAACTATGACATGTGGTTTATAGTTGAATGACCTATTGATATACTGTCGTTGTACGAAAGTAGCTCTTGATTTGGTGTGAATTTATGTTGGGATCGTTATGTTACCATATAAGCTTATCATGCTAGCCTTTTTTGAAAACAATACAAATTTATAACTGTTTTTATTGGGGAGGTATATTAGTGCCCTGCATCAACAGTGGATGGTCATAGATTTTTGTGTGTGCAGTAGAATTGAAATTCCCACATGATTCGAGCACTGTTACTTTTCAGTGTCCCAAGGTTAAGTTATGGGTTCTTAGGCATTAACAAATCAGCTTTTTACAGCGCTGCAGTTGCGGCATATATAAAGGTATATCACTCGCAGATTTCAAGGCTACACAAAGTATGTGTGCATGTAATACTCGTGCTAGCGAAATATTGTCAAGTTTTAAGGCTCATTTTTATTGGTCATGAAAAGAATGTCCAAATGGCAAACTCGACATTTTCAGCAACTTCTAATGAACTATTTGTTTGTCGACCTGCAAATTAGCCAATGCAGCTCAAGCAAAGCAACAGTGTTGTTAAATAGTCCCAACATGGTAGACCTAGTACTCATGTGATCATATTAGATCCATATATTTGTGTGTATCGCTCCAGCTTTGCTCTGCATATAGCCTTAAAAAAACCTAAAATTCATGGCATGAATTGAACTACAAAAAAGTTTTTTAACATTTTCAACTATTCAAAAAATTATTTTTAATGGTTCATGAAGAGTTTCAAATTACACTAGTGGCTTTTATCTATCATTTTATGTTATAAGTGAAAATATTTTTGTTCATATATATTTATAGTTATTTATATGAAGACCTGTTCTCCTTGTCATTCAAAATCCTATTTTAGATGTAAATAGTGTGTGTTGAAAATTAATTAAATTGAGTCGACACCATAATAGTAAATTATTTTACCCAATCACGAATGTGTCAGTTTTATATTTACTGACATGGACCAACATGTTTGTTTTAAAATGACACATCGACAACATGCTACAGATGCATTGCCACTGATGCATTGCCAATGCATTGGCTACGCAATTGACGTAGGTTCATCTGTTTATGTAACCCGGTCTGTATTTGCTGCTCTGTATGGTAGACCACCCTCTATACATTCATACTGTTTTGTAGTGCTCTGCATGGACTGTAAGATCAACTTCGACGATAATGCCGACTTCCGCCAAAAAGAAATTTGGGCTCTCAAGGATGAGTCACAGGAAGACGCTAGAGACAGCAAAGCGAATGCTGCCGGTCTCAACTACATAGCATTGGAGGGTAGCATCGGGTGTCTAGGTAGGTGGGCTAACAAATCAGTAATTGCGGATTATAGCAGGGAAGTACTGTTTGGTCCTAAAAGCACTGACGCATTGCTTGCAGTCGCTTATGTCACCATACAGTCACAGATTTGGAGTTGTGTGCACGTTGGGTTACCATGCGATAAGTTTTTCAAAGGACATTCACATGTTGCGGATTAACGTGGGCGTTTTATTAAAAATAATAAGGACTTCTACGCCAGATATTATAGCAGGAGGGATGCCAGATATCATAGCAGGAGGGATGCCAGATATCATAGCAGGAGGGATACGAGATATCATAGCAGGAGGGATGCCAGATATCATAGCAGGAGGGATGCCAGATATTATAGCAGCACCCTCTTGGCTCACTTAGCAGCACCCTCCTGTCTCACTTAGCAGCACCCTCATGTTTCACTTAGCAGCACCCTCATGTCTCACTTAGTAGCACCCTCCTGTCTCCCTTAGCAACACCCTCCTGTCTCCCTTAGCAGCACCCTCCTGTTTCACTTAGCAGCACCCTCCTGTTTCACTTAGCAGCACCCTCCTGTTTCACTTAGCAGCACCCTCCTGTCTCCCTTAGCAGCACCCTCCTGTTTCACTTAGCAGCACCCTCCTGTTTCACTTAGCAGCACCCTCCTGTTTCACTTAGCAGCATCCTCCTGTCTCACTTAGCAGCATCCTCCTGTTTCACTTAGCAGCACCCTCCTGGCTCACTTAGCAGCACCCTCCTGTCTTCCTTAGCAGCACCCTCCTGTTTCACTTAGCAGCACCCTCCTGTCTCACTTAGCAGCACCCTCCTGTTTCACTTAGCAGCACCCTCCTGGCTCACTTAGCAGCACCCTCCTGTCTCCCTTAGTGGTACCCTCCTGTCTCCCTTAGCAGCACCCTCTTGTCTCCCTTAGCAGCACCCTCTTGTCTCCCTTAGCAGCACCCTCCTGTTTCACTTAGCAGCACCCTCCTGTCTCCCTTAGCAGCACCCTCCTGTCTCACTTATCAGCACCTTCCTGTCTAGCTTAGCAGCACCCTCCTGTCTCACTTAGCAGCACCCTCCTGTCTCACTTAGCAGCACCCTCCTGTTTCACTTAGCAGCACCCTCCTGTCTCCCTTAGCAGCACCCTCCTGTCTCACTTAGCAGCACCCTCCTGTTTCACTTAGCAGCACCCTCCTGTTTCACTTAGCAGCACCCTCCTGTTTCACTTAGCAGCACCCTCCTGTCTCACTTAGTAGCACCCTCCTGTTTCACTTAGCAGCACCCTCCTGGCTCACTTAGCAGCACCCTCCTGTCTCCCTTAGCAGCACCCTCCTGTCTCCCTTAGCAACACCCTCCTGTTTCACTTAGCAGCACCCTCCTGTCTCCCTTAGCAGCACCCTCCTGTTTCACTTAGCAGCACCCTCCTGTTTCACTTAGCAGCACCCTCCTGTTTCACTTAGCAGCACCCTCCTGTCTCACTTAGCAGCACCCTCCTGTTTCACTTAGCAGCACCCTCCTGTCTCCCTTAGCAGCACCCTCCTGTCTCACTTAGCAGCACCCTCCTGTTTCACTTAGCAGCACCCTCCTGTTTCACTTAGCAGCACCCTCCTGTTTCACTTAGCAGCACCCTCCTGTCTCACTTAGTAGCACCCTCCTGTTTCACTTAGCAGCACCCTCCTGGCTCACTTAGCAGCACCCTCCTGTCTCCCTTAGCAGCACCCTCCTGTCTCCCTTAGCAACACCCTCCTGTTTCACTTAGCAGCACCCTCCTGTCTCCCTTAGCAGCACCCTCCTGTTTCACTTAGCAGCACCCTCCTGTTTCACTTAGCAGCACCCTCCTGTTTCACTTAGCAGCACCCTCTTGTTTCACTTAGCAGCACCCTCCTGTCTCACTTAGTAGCACCCTCCTGTTTCACTTAGCAGCACCCTCCTGGCTCACTTAGCAGCACCCTCCTGTCTCCCTTAGCAACACCCTCCTGTCTCCCTTAGCAGCACCCTCCTGTATCCCTTAGCAGCACCCTCCTGTCTCACTTAGCAGCACCCTCCTGTCTCCCTTAGCAGCACCCTCCTGTCTCCCTTAGCAGCACCCTCCTGTATCCCTTAGCAGCACCCTCCTGTCTCCCTTAGCAGCACCCTCCTGTTTCACTTAGCAGCACCCTCCTGTCTCCCTTAGCAGCACCCTCCTGTTTCACTTAGCAGCACCCTCCTGTTTCACTTAGCAGCACCCTCCTGTCTCCTTTAGCAGCACCCTCCTGTCTCACTTAGCAGCACCCTCCTGTCTCACTTAGCAGCACCCTCCTGTCTCCCTTAGCATCACCCTCCTGTCTCACTTAGCAGCACCCTTGCGGAACAGGAACCACTGACGTGTGGAAAATGTTTGAAATAGAGTAGCTTATGTTTCATTTTCACATTTTTTCATGCGAAGTTTCTTTCGCACGCATATTCAATCGCGAGCATAAAACATTTGATAAAAATTTGCGAGTGACAAAACTAGCTATGCCGCTGTGATGCTTTGCGTAGGCAACAACCAAAATACGTAGCCGGCAGCCTTCTAGCGTACAATCTCATAAACGGCAAACTGCTCAAGCATATCAGAATAGGAAAAGTAAGTTCTTGGTAAAGTTTGTGAAATTCTTAGTATCATACAATAAATTATGTTATAGCTTTAGTGGAAGTTACCTCATAGCTACAACTTCCACTACTCCGGATTGGGTCTAGAAGGCACAACTCTTAAACTTAAATAGCCCTTTTAGAAAAGCAGCCGATTGCTTGTGCTGTACGCATTTGCTGATAGGCTATCCATATGATCCATATTCGCAGTCAAATTTTTTCTTTTTTGTCAAGCTTTGTAAGATTTCAGTTGTCTCTTTGAAAAGGACGGTGAAATCTTGCTAGCAATATGTTACCAATATACAGGGCGTGTGTTAGGTTGTTATTGCTTTCTATAGGTTTTTGCTATGTAGCTGTCCTTTCCTGCGTATACGATTCTATAAGGCTCAGGTTCTGTACTGTCATAGACATATTTCTACTCATTGAACTTGCAGTCAATGGGGCGGGTCTAGCCATGTCCACAATGGATATCATCAAGTTACACGGAGGATCACCCGCTAACTTTCTAGATGTGGGAGGCGGTGCCACCTCTCAACAGGTTACCACAGCTTTTGAGCTCATCACCAGTGACCCCAACGTAAGTTTATCAGTAAACTGCTGCATGCTTGCCTTCCAAGTCAGCTCTGTGAAGTTGATGTTGCATTAGTTGCTGGCCAGGGTTTGTTGTGAGAATATTTTGTGATTAAAATTGATTCCTTTCTAGTATACACAACATAAAAACCCTTTTTGGCTGAAAATACATAGAGACTAGACTCTTTATAGATATGTTGGTGCTGTCGAATGGTTCAAGTGATTTCAAGGACAGTCAGAAAATTTCTGTTGTTTGCTATTTTCTAAGCCGTGCCACATCATGTGGTAATGGTCACTCAAGGCAGCCATCTATAATAATATACTTTTCGGACTATTAGCCGCTAGTTTTTTCTGATGTTTTGAGCCATGCGGCTATTATAAGGGTGCGGATATTCTGTGGTTTTCTGTTTCATCGCTAGGGCGCACTAACCGGAATCTCCGGTTAGTGCGCGTCTAGCGGTGAAAGAAAAAATAGAACAATGCCTAACGGTACTGTTCTGTTAGGCACTGGGTTAAAAAGCGTCGGTTAACATGGAACAGTGTCTAAAGACACTGTTCTGTTTCAACCAGCAAAGTTGCTGCCGTGTTAAAAAGCACCGTCATGAGTTCTGGGGCCTATACAAAGGTGCGGCATATGTATTGTTTTATTATCGTTTTTTTAAATTGCAGATTGGCTTATATAGGGGTGCGGTTAATAGTCCGAAAAGTATGGTACATTTCTATTATCTATTATCGTGTATCTATTTATGGATGGCTTGTTGTAAACTACATCATGGGTTGGTTTGAGACTCTGTAATGAAATGAGAGTGTGTAATTTGAAAATAAGTTTTTATGGTACATGAGAGTTTTGTCTAAATCACCGAATCATTTAGGATATGTGTCTTATGACTTGATGCTTGTACAATTAGTTGAAATTTGGTGAGCATCATTCTGCGAGTGGCATCCACATAATTGCCAAATATGGCACTTTGAGAGTTGTCTGCACCTTGTATTCTGCATCAAACTATTAAACTACATGTAGTTTACTGCAAAATCATTTAGCCTAAAGGACTAAACGCGAGTAACACGAGCTCTAGAGTTACAACCTGCAAATTTCAGAACTCAGGCTATCAATTGTTCGGTTCAACTTTAGCATTTAAGTGATTGTGCAAAAAATATCTAGTAGATTTGTTTGCCTCTGGCATCCTTGCATGTTACAGTATTTTGATTGGTTCTTTTCAAACAATGAAAAATCCATGCTTATTTTGCTTTGAAGGTTCACTGTAATGTATGAGTATTATTACAGGTAAATGCCATCCTTGTGAACATATTTGGTGGCATCATGAGATGCGATGTTATTGCTCAAGGAATTATCGATGCAGCCCGAAAGCTCTCTCTAAAGATACCAATAGTAGTAAGGTTGCAAGGTGGGTTCACCAATTATTGTGCTGATGTAAGCAATAATGTAGAACGTCTACATACGTAAAGGAGCCATTAGGAAAAGTAAGGTTAAAGTCGGTAAGAAACTATCGGGCTGAGACATTTCTAAACACCTTTCTTCAGAACACCAGAACACCTTCTGAACACATTTTTTGTTCAATCGTCAGTAACACACTGATATTGATTATAATACCTTTCGTACCGAAACACAATAAAAGCAGCCATCTTGGAGGTCTGGCTTCAGTTTTGAAAGGCTGACGTTGTTGACTATCGCTGTTTCTCATTAATATTTTTCTGTTTAGTCCTTCATTTGTTGTGTCTCTTGCATGCATCTCTGCCCCGCTAAAGATGTATTATAGTTTACCATAGCGTGTGGACACCTGTTCAGACCTGTCATATGTATTTTATATGCAAGGTAAACAAGTAACATTATGTCATCTGGAGCTTATGCTTGCCTCTCCGCTACTTCCAATGTTTGTATCCTTTACTTGTATTGACAAAGTTCTAAAGTGTGTCTTAAGTATTCTATGTCCTTTTACCTGCATGAAGGACAAGATTTACTACTTTTTGTAGTTCGGCACATGCCTTGTAGTCTTTTTGCAATTTCTTTCGACTTATCTAGGAGGCTGTTGGTCAGCGCTACGAGAAACTGGTGACTCCAAGCAGTGAGAACTTGCCCTTTGCATTTGTTGCACTTGTCACTATACTAGAGAACTTTTTCAGGTACACGAGTAGACGATGCCAAGGCACTGATGGCAGCGAGTGACCTCAAGGTCATCCCGTGTGATAGTCTGAATGATGCTGCATCTATGGTTAGTTTATCTTTCCTTTCCACATTCACACAAAGGAGCACGAATAGATTAATTCTCTCTCACGTTAGAAACGTCCATGAGAGCCCTCTCACGTTGTTATCATATCTAGTTGTATATCAGACGAGCTCACATATGTTGGTTCTTAAAACTGTCTTAGAACAGGAGAGTTTTTTAAAACTAAGCTGAACCCTCTAATCACACGGTTTGTTTTTTAGACTAGCTTGATAAGATTGACTTGATAAAAACTTGATGGACTTGAAAGACATGACAAAATGCACTGATGAGGGTTCAGTATCATAGCTAGGCTAAATTTCGCACATTTTACTACCACCAAAACAAACTGCAAACAACTGCAATCACAATGGTGTTCATATTTATGATCGACCAATCAGATGGTGTTAAGATCAGGTGATTGTATACCTAGCATAATGGCGGAACATGTATAACTAGACCTGGTTGTGGTGCATTGTTATTCATCTATCTGTTGTACAGTTGAAATTAATATTATAATTGAGTTATAAATGTAATTCACCATAATTACCTTTAGTTAAAGGTTGACTCGCTACAAAATTCACATTACAGTTATTTGGTATCAAAAGATTAACCATGTTTTGCTCTGCTGTGTTGTAGGTGCAAAATATGTGGAAATGTGATTACAAGCTCTTAAAAGCTCAAAACGAACAGTTAAGCGCCGTCATCACAAATCCGCTGTAGATTAGAATCTCTTTCCAAAATGGCTCGAATGGGACGTAATTGAACGAGATGGCTTCTGTTTACACTTTCATGCAACCTCATTCGCCGAAATATTTTCACAAATATACTTCACGCATTCAATAAAACCCTTTCTATTGTTCTTATGCATCTATTTCATCATCATTGTAATGCTATCACTTTCAGCACTGATATCTTATAACCTACCGTTAAAATTCGTTAAACTTTTTAACCTTAGCTTGAAGGAGTACATATCATTATCTAAAAAACATGGTGAGCCTGTTGGTCACCTGTGATAATCGAAAAATGCTGAAGAAATTGTTGGAAGTATGGGTCACATGATTAGATTACGACTAGACGATTAGACCAAGCCGAAACAAAACTGTAAAGTAGCGAGCATCTATATTTGATACTGGCTCTTCGGTAAAACCTGAAGTCTTTGTCATAAACTAGTGCTACGAGAAGTTTTATATTGAGCCTTTCATTGGCTTTTCAATTCACGTGAGAACACCATAAATCAAAACAATGACCAAATGGATTGACAACATCAGAGAAATAAACTGATTCCAATCTGCGACGGTTTCGTGATGGCGACGATTAACTGTTCGTTTTTTAGCTTTTAAGAGCTTGTAATCACATTTCCACATATTTCGCACCTACAACACAGCAGAGTAAGACGTGGTGAATCTTTTGATACCAAATAACTGTTATGCGAATTTTGTTGCAAGTCAACCTTTAAGACTTTCAGTGTAGCTGTATGGGGGGGCTGAGTGGCAGGTGATTACAGGATTTCAAAAATGATGTCAGATCATTCTTACTAGATTAGCCTTTGGCACCAATATTTTGGCTCCTTGGTTTGATAAAAACCTTTTTTGTACCTAAAGGCTAGCTAATATTCGAGTTTACAGTAATACTTCAACTTGCGAGTGCTCCAACGTACGAGAAACTTGAGATACGAGCCAGCTTTCGAGCAAGTTTTAGCACTAAAATACGAGTCATGTTTGAGATGCGAGCACTTGAGTCAGTTGCCAAGTATGCCAGAGGTGTTCTATGAGAACAGCATCATTCTGTATTTTTCAACTGCTCAGGTTATACTTTTGTACCGTGTTTTTTGTGCACGATTTTCTGTGCAGAATTATGTGAATTAAACGTACTGTGCGTAGACCGAAAGCTTGCCAGTAAAATGAAAGATAATACAAAAAAAGCAAATGATAATAATTGATATTAAACGGAAAAATATTGAAAAATATGCGAAATGTGTATGCGTGATTGAGCTAGCTCGGCAATATGACAGAAATACATTCACAATTATCAACCAGAAGGATTATATTCAGGGCATTTATTTCGCAAAAGGACTAACCATAGTTTCTAAACGGTGCAGTGATCTTCACGACCGCTGATGGCATTGGACAAACAATTGGCCGGTGACAGCGTAACTGAAACGATGCTATGTGAATAGGCCGGCGCTATCCAAACTGTTTAATAGATATTCGGACAAGTTGGCTAGTGGTCGTGCATTAGCCCTTTGTGACGACACATGTGTTCGTCCTAATCGCAACATGTTGAAAGAGCGACAGAGGCAACTGTCCTTAGATAGGTTTATCTTAAAACGGCCGGCTAGTCATGAAAGCGAAACAAAGGAAAAATTAGCTAACCAGTGAGAAACTTCAAACTATGAACGCCGAAGAAATTTTAATTACGTTTAGTTAAAAATGAAAGTTTGCTTTTAGGTTTGCTTCTAAGTTTGTCTTTTAACACTTTGATAAAATCCAAATTTATCAAAGTCAACTGTTGTAATGAAGGATAACTTATATCTCCCTCTCTGGCAAATGCTAGCGTTAACTGCTATTGTATGTATTTAATTTTACATTTTAAATAATCACATTTCCTTGCATTATTTTCTATTTGTTGCTTTTTGAATGCATATAGTACATTAGGACAATAACCAACATGTTTTTTTTGTTACAATATCTTGTTTTGAGTGTTTTATTTGCATTTTTTTAGAGTATGGAAACCAATCAATATATATTTAATTGTTCTATATATAAATAAACTGCACCAACATGCGAGTAAATTGACATATGAGCTCAGTCTCGGAACGCATTAAGCTCATAAGTCGAAGTATGACTGTATATAGTAACCCTGCAGGCTGTTACTGAGCATAGATAGTGTTACCCATTGGTTAACGTCATAGATGCTTTTCTAGCATTGCATTCTCATTAAATCACTTGCCCACAAGTATCACAGCAGGTCCTTCAGGAAGGCCATTATTGCTGCTACTTGTAATTTATCATAGAGTTATGATGACAGTATTAAAATATCGTACATAGGTTGGGTGTGGCATGATTTTGGGTCCAGGGAACAGATCTAAAATACGCAACAAAATTTGTGATTAAATATGTTTTCTTTTGTAGATTGTGAAAATGTCAAACATTGTGGAGATCGCAAAAGACTCTAATGTTCACGTCAATTTTGAACTTCCAATTTAACTGCCAATAGAAAGGCTTTAACCTTGCCTCATTTGTATTGGAAACTTTTTATTCATTTCATGTTATTGGTTAGCGCTCAGTCTATTATTTACGTTGAACTTTTTTTTGCGTCAGACCGTAACAAGGTCGTAATCTCAATAGATGCATCATTTATATTTGTGTTAACAAATGGTAGCACAACTCCTGGATCTGTATTTGAATGTGTATCTATTGCCATAGCTTGGGTGAGTGAATAATTATATATTTGTATTGTATGTAATTATGGCAGTTCCAGGTAATAACAGCCACTGTTTCACTATATCCTTTATTGACCTGTATCAGCTTAAAGTCATCTGTAGCAGCGTGTATAAAATATACATTGCGCCGAGGCTGGCTTGTTGCTATGGCTACATGGAATGATTCGTCATCTTTCTGAGCATGAGTTCTATTTTATCTATGAAAGTATTTTAGAATTAAAGATGTCTTACATTTATAATGATTAATATCGTAGATATAGAGAAACAATAGTAGCGGTTTAACAAAAATATAGTCAAGTATATTTTCACAATTATATTTCTGATACTGCTATTCTACAGAGCGCTCTAAACTTGATCAAACCATCTATTAGTTGAGTAGTTTCTAGCAAACACATTGGCAATATTTTTAATGTATAATGAATGTTTAGCAATGAGCCGATTAACCTACTCCTGTTGACTAAATAGCCTAATAACAATAATTGTACTGCACAGCTTTTTCCTCTCACAGAAATTAGTAGGATTAATTCTAGCCAATGTCTGAATCATGTTCAACCTATTAAGATATATTTAGTATGCAATTTAACTTTCTAGTAAAGCATGAGGTTTACGGTAGATACCTTGGTTTATTTTGATAATTTGATCGCATATGGTTTCTGTTAGACTACACCCTAAATTTTTGAATGTATGAACAATTATAGTGGACAGTGTATGTAGAGCTTCCATATATATAAATCTCAAAGGTTGTCTGTCATCATTCGGCTGTCCAGGTATAGCAATTAAAATCTAGGAATGAAAAATGGATTTGAACTCACAAAGATTGCAACCACAAGTTTGTAGACACGCACACCTAATAGGCTAAGCCATTTTTACAATTCCCGTTGCTCTCACCTTATACTGTATGCCCTTTTTGCCATTGCACACGACAAATTATTAATTAACACAGTGCTCCTACAGATTGCGATGAGCCTGTTATAAGATTTTTTTGCCTCAGTCTAAGAAACAAGCTGTTTTTCATCCTCGCCATACTAGGACGAATTTGTTCTCCATAGTATGATCTCAACAAAAGTTTCTCTTGAAATTAAATTTTGGCAGTCGGTGTACTGATTAGGACGAAAAGGCCAATATTCTATTCGCCGAAACATCTGCAACGCCTGAATGATATATATGGTGCTTGCTGTTTCAGTTCAGGGTTATTTGCTATAAGTTGTAGGAAAAACGAATACATAAACATAGAAGTGATAAAATTTTAGCCCATGACAAACTTGAAGCATAGTTTAGTAAAATACATACTAAAACTTATCTTCAAGTATCTCATTTCAGCGTTATTCATTATAAGTTATAGTAAAAAGTAATTCGAAAATAGATAAACTATAAATTGTTAGCATATGAAAAAGTTGAAGTTTACTTTAGTCAAATACATACTAAAACTTAGCCGTAAGTATATGTTAAGTGAGCTAAATTCATTTAACTGAAATTCAACGTTTATGTTATATGCTTGTCTCAAAGGTAAGAACTCCCTACGGTACGTACTGCACGTAGCACATTGTAACGTTACATTTTGCTGCAGATCATAACCACTAAATACATTAAGGTTACTATAAATAACTATAGTTACTAAGGTTAACATATTGTTTTGTTACTAATTTTTAACATGTACAGCATGTATATGAATTTTTATTGTCACCGAGAAGTGTTTGCATTAGATAAAAACTATGGATTTCTATACCACTTTATACAATATTTCTACTTTCCGATGCCAACACTGAAATGAATTAAAATTGTATACTAAATAATTTTTCCTTGTAATCATAGCAAAACAGTCTTTATTTAGCCACTATCTGCTAATTATTTCTCATTTATATTTAAACACCTTTACTGTTTTACTTAACCAACAACCAAAGCTGTTGGTTTTCTTTTGGACTGACAATTATAATATAATACATAGAGTATAAAAATATATAGTCAAGGTTATTTACTAGAACGTTAGTGTGTAGTAAAGTGTGTGTTTAGCTCGGCTTAATTGCAACATTGTTTCTGCTGGTATTTTCCATTTAGGTCGGCTCGAACCTTTAAAACAATATTCTAATGTATTCCTTAGCCTTGCAAATGCAACCATTTTTTGACCTTGAGCTGTGACATCTAGTCTCCTGGCTAGCTCGACACACTTTATAAGCATTGTTAAACATTTTGCCTCTTCTCCCTCTTGTTCCATCTAAAAAGTGCATATCTTTGTAAAATCAAACAACCAAGACTGTAAAACAAAATTAATGATCGTGTAAATTTTTTGTCAAATTTTCTGAAGGACAACCTGTCAGACTTTGTGGCACACAATCCATCAAAATTATTCCTCTAATTATGCCTTTGGTCTTCAACTTGAAAATATGGTCTATATACGCTTGTGCGTGCCCGCGCCTGCGTGCATGGGTGAATGTGTATAAATATCGACCGTATTCTTAAGTTATAGAATAATCTTTACTATAATAAGAACCGTGTTCTATAAGGTTACCAACTTATCACATATTGGAAAAGTTATAAGTGAAGACCAACTACAGCAAAAGTAGGCTAATTTTAAGTTATGGCAGTTTCAATTGGCAATCATAGAACTTTTATAAATGTTGCATGATCCATCTAATTAAAAACTCAAAAATCAATTTTTGCATGCATTAAGGGTGATTGCCAGCAAAAAGCGAATCTATGGATATTCGTTGTGAAACAATTTGTGTTGAAAATGAAAAAAATATGAAGCACTGCTAGGCTTAATGCTAGCATCTTATACTCAATAATTGAGAGCTCAGTCTATACACAATCCTGCTCAAGGACCAAACTTTAAAGAGACCACATGTAAAGGTATTTAATCGTACTCAATATAAAGTATCAATAGTGTTGACCAAACATCTGCTCACCTGTTCAGCAAACTCAGAAAGAATTTCCATCAGTTCTTCAACAAGCTCGGAACTTATCGCCCAAACATCAAACTTCTCAATATTTTCGAATGAAGTGGGGTAACGCACTTGCTGAGCCCCTCCCAAAATCAGTAATACTTTTTCTTCCGATGATTTACTCACCATTCTCCGAGCGCACATGATGACCTCTGTTTATTTACCGCTGATCAGTGGAAACTTGCTGCGCTTTTTTATGTGTAGAAGTGGTGGTAAGGTTGGCTAAGAACCACAAATGGTATAGTTAAAAAAAAGCAAATGCGTTTGTCTTAAACAGTCGGAACATTAAAATACATAGTTACTCAGTATGATATACATGTATATAATTTTATTGAACAATCTATAATCATCTTTATAAAAAAGAATATTGCAAAATTGTTAGAAAGAAAGGTATTGCAATTTTGTGTCATAAACGCCAAATCAAACATTTCTACAAGACTTGATACTACCAAGTTCAGGTATGCATCTTGTGTTTGTTGACAAGCGATTGAAAGAATTAACAATACAGTTGTTGAAGCTTTTAGGGTAAATGCAATATAAAACCATCACGCCGTGAATGTCAGGTACTTGAGAACTGAAACATATCAGTGTTATATAAAGAAATTAAACTATTCAATATTTTGATTCCAACGGCGCTAGTAAAATAGGTAGACATACCTGGAAGTGGAAGAAAGTCTACTGTTATAAATAAAGACATAGGTGATACCACGTAAGTGGTTCGATTTGTACATTACAGTCAAGTCTTTAGTAAATAAATAGCCTATCTAATAGTGAATCTGGGCAGATATTCAGAAATACATGAATCCAATTACAATGAAAAAATTAAAAGGGAATCTGTCTGGCTGAAAATGTATACAAAAACCTGTGAAAATACCTACATGTACATGTAGATGTATTAAGAATATATCTTAAAGAACTGAGTTTATTTCCTACCAATGACAGGGTTTGTTGTCAACATTTTTAACAGAAAATTCGGCACATTCAGACAGCATACTCATTTGTTGAGGACCAGTATAAAATGTAGCAGTACTTGCTACAGTGCTTAATCTGTGTGCAACCCAATGCACTGTGAAGATTTGTCACAATAAACAGCTGGTTAGAGTTAATCATTCTGAAGTTTGCGTTTTATAACAATCTAGTTTTTGTTCAACCAAAACTTCGTCACTCTAAGAAGTGCTAACATATATGCAATACGCTGTGGAGATGTCCAAGTGATTATGTCATCAATAATCTTTATTGTAACAGGTATATCCTTTTACTAATAAAACATTTGGTTGCTACAATTTGCAAGGTAATGATGCTGTCATATTTTTAAAATGCTGTTTTCCAGCCTGCAAACACAAACAGACTTCTGTAGTGAAATGGATTTGAGCCGGTGTTTAAAACAAGCGCCTGGTTTAGCCAATTTAAGCGATATTCTTTTCCTTGCATCAACTGCAGATTCAAAGTAGCTGACTCAGCAATGTACGGATGACACTGAGGCTTATAATGGTAGCCAACATCGCATGATGTCAATAAACTACTTCACACCACAAAAATCTGACAAAATAAAACACTAAGACTAGTTTCACAATGTACTTTTGTTCTTGTTGTTCTGCCATCTTTGTACTCTTATGAAAGACTTATTCTTAAATGAATGTAAGTGACAAAATATAGAATGATAATGGAAAACTATTAAACTTATGATATACAGTTTATGTATGTCTCTCAGAAATTCTTTTGAAAGCAAGTTTGGTTGACTGAAGCAGATATGTAGCTCTTTGAAAGCAAGTTTGGTTGACTGAAGCAGATATGTAGCTCTTTGAACAAACTTTTATGCGCTTTAACGTTGAGACTTTTTTCATAGCTTTTATAACTTTAACGAGTCATTCAGACAATTAGTACTTAACCACGCAATAATTGAGAGAAAAAAATTGCTCCAGTTCTATTTTAAATTATCTACCTTTACCTGTATGTCAAAGCTTTACTTCCAACAAGTTTTTTTTAATTTTAAGACATTCTTGACAATGTCAATTAATGTAATATAATGGGAATACATTGTACTCCTACAATGTAATTACCTACAATGTAAAAACTACCTTCAACATATTTATTTTTATATCTAAATAGAGTGTTTAGTGGTCGGTTATTTAAAAATATTAAGTAAGAATATTGTAATTTAATATACATTAGATTTACCAGAGACTTCTGTCTCATTTTCAGCACAGCCAAAACACAAATTAGAATAATCAAATTTACAAAATTGGACAAGTCAAAAGGAGAAGATACTACCTAGTTGAGGTTCCTATTTAATTTAATGAGTGTTGTATCTGGTGATCGCATGAAGTTATTCATGACCTCACAAGTGCAGATTATCAAATCTTTTATATTTTATCAACATTCTTCGCTAGTAGGGTTTTTCAATAGGTGTAAACATTATACTGTTTCTAACTGCATTAAACATACTGCTATGTAATCTTTACTAGAATATTTTTATGTGATAGTAGTTGTGATGCCCGACTGTCTGAAGCCCAACTTATGGTATTGGGAAAGAATATTCCCGTCAACAGGATTAAAATTTATAGCTTTTGGCACGGAGGCCAAACTGTAAGGTCTGCACTAATTGACCACTACCATGTGTGTGAAGGAATAGTTGTGCATTTAGTTGTTATTTATGCTTTATCAGCACATCTGACAATCTCTCACGGAACTGTCAGGGTACAAGTATTTACTATAAGAACAGTGTCTGTTTGTCCATAGCCACAGTTGAAGACCGGGAGAAAAGACAGCCACTTAAGTGATTCAAACCCACAGTATTCGGGATCAATGGCTGGCACACTACCACTTGACTTAATTACACTTTCATGTTTAAATTATTGTGCATATAGTTATTCTCTGTGCTTCACTTGAACACCCGACAATCTCTCACACCACATTAGTCTGCCAAGGTGCAAATAAACTATTATTTAAAGAGATTATGGAGAATGCGAGTGCTGCCACAAATGTTACTGAAAAAGATGTTCATCATATCAGCTTACAACAAAATAGTCTAAATTATAACATATATATTACAACTATTTTTTCAGTTAAATATGCTCTGAACAGCTTACCAATCTAGCTGAGTATATTTTACCGTAATTCATATTAACATATGAATGAAATTACCTGAAATCAGCTAATATGTGACCATATCCTCCTAGTGCATGTGTTGACTTACTACATGATCCGCGGCTTGCATTGCCTAGTGGCTGACTACTTATGTTAGAGTGAAGAAGCTACACGTCAGCTGTTGCTTGAGCTTAGGACAAGGTACAAAGTGTGTTTGTAGCAGGTCATTCTGATAATGCTTGTTGACTCCCTTTGTAATCTTATCTAGACAAGATAATCTAGAAATCTTTCGTGATTCTCACAGTTTCAATTTTATCACCAACAATGATTCACCTAACTTGGTTTATGAAGTAGTTGGCTAGGTGCCAAGTACGCTATTATGAGCATCGCGTTTGCTTTCTTTGCACATGAAAATTAAGACAACACAAATGGTTGAACATTGCTCTCGCGTAGCAAGAGGGCTTTGATATACCGAAAAGGAACCCTGGGAGACTCCTTCACGGTGCAGCATACCAATTTCAAGATAACTGCACAGGGTGTTTAAGATGTGTACATGAATGTACAAATTTGCATATAACATATATACAATGAGGGACATCTAAAGAAAAAGCGCAAAGGAGCTCTGCATATTGTTTGCGCGACTCCTTATATATGAATGAACGCAAGACGAAAGAAGCTCCGCCCTCCAGTATTGCATGCTGCGCCAGTTT
Source organism: Watersipora subatra (assembly GCF_963576615.1). Taxonomy (NCBI): domain Eukaryota; kingdom Metazoa; phylum Bryozoa; class Gymnolaemata; order Cheilostomatida; family Watersiporidae; genus Watersipora; species Watersipora subatra. The sequence continues at coordinate 35,013,503 of NC_088717.1, forward strand.
CTTAATTCTCTGGTAGCTTAGCCAGGTCAAATCGGATATTGTCTTGACTCAGCTTTCTGCCAAACCGTCTATTGTGCCGACTCGGCTTTTGTCCGTCGTGATTGTTTGACTTCCAGTTGAGTTGTTTGGCTGGCCGTGCTATGAGCCAGCTGGCTCCAGCACAATATCATGAGTGTTTTTATTTTAAACATGTCATTAATATCCTAGTTTTTGAGATAATGGCACTCTGTTGTGGAGAAACATACAAGGGTAGAGGTAGATCTAACAAACTTGCAATGTGTTGTCTTTGAGATGAGTTATTCGGCCAAAAGGTACATGTCTTTCAGGAAGTTGAAAATCACTATAATGTTCTCATACCGCACTTACTGCAGACACGAGAGCAAGTTAATAATCACGATCAGAGAGGCTTGTCCCTCATAGGGTTGGCTTTATCAATATCGACTGACACAGTTTTATTTCTGAATGATGGCGTACCATAACTCATCATTACACAACTCCTGCATACCATCACATCAAACATCAATAAATTATCACCTTGTATGCAATATATTGTAAGCTATTACTGTATGAGCATTGTAGTATACAATGGTATACAATGTAATACATTGTATACCATTGTAGTATACAATGGTATACAATGTAATACATTGTATACCTTTGTAGATAAGTGAACGTAACAGTTTTGGAGTTGGGCACAAACACAGATGTAAAAGTGACATTACATATAGTCAGGCCAAAGTTGAGTATTAACACAAAATTGCTCAACGATGATGGCTATACCTCCACACTTCTCCATACACTATTGCAACTTTCACTGCATTTCTTAGAAAATATTAAAGCAGCTCTAAACGATTTGTAACAGCACTAAGGTACTTCTCTGTTAAAAAACTATACTTCAGCTCACAAGGTTTGTTTCACAAACATATTTTACACAATTAATAGAAATTGAAATTCCCTAATTTATTATCTTCTAAGCCAAAAGTAGATCAATAAACTAGACTGTTCACACAGCATTTTCATTACTCATGGGTCATAGGTCAAATAAAAGTCAAGTCATCAAAGAAATCTTTTATCTGCAAATTTATTTAAAATATCTTGTAAATATATGAGAATAAATAAAAATATGAAAACAGATAACTGGCATGCACCGCAAAATAACTCATAGAAAATATGTACATGTCTAAACAAAATAAAAATGTTTCAGTTTTGTTATTTTAGTTATTAAGTTATTTTAATTCGAGGCTAATAAGCAGCATGAAACTTCAGATATATTTTTTCAAATAAATAATAAATACATATAAATATTATGAATGTCATCGTATCAATTTTGCTGTCCAACTATTACGATGACAAAGCGCATGTGATGTTATAAAGACCCGAGAATAACACCATGATAACCATGTTGACCCAGTTGAGTTGGTAAACCGGCATGTCATTTTGAAATAGAGCTCGTCATCGGCTCATCAGAAAAAATCTTAGTCGGCTCACTCCTGGTCGTGGTGATCCCGTCAGCATCTTTACTCACTTTGTTATCATCAGTGTTGCTGTCAGAACGGGGTGAACTTGTAACAGATGACTTCTTATTGGTCGCTGCTAATAATCTTAGCCTCTCTTCTTCCTCTTCCCTCTCCTTACGTTCCCTCATAGAGTTGGCGACCAATTGTAGGCAAGGGCGTAGGGGTGTAGGCTCAATAGCATCAGTTCCTGTGCATAATGAATCATGGAACTATATTTAAGCCAGCATATTGGCATTTAACAGAAGTAATTCCTAAATGAATTTGCTGTGGTTCAGTGGATAGGACGCCGGCTTATGATAAGTAGGTTAGTGGTTCGAGTCGCACAAGGACCATTAGTGGTGTTAGGAAGGGCATCCACCTAAATCTAATAAGTTATTACAGGTGTTTAATGCTATCACTTTAGCTTTACCATCTCTTTTTTTACAATAAATGCCAAAGTTTGCCTAGATCAGTCATTTTAAATTCAAAATGCAAAAAAATTAAATACAAAATTAAAATTGTAAAACTTCAGCTTTAAATAAAAATGACATAATACTAATTTTATTATGGCAGAATGAAGGCTACCCTAGCAACTACAACAAAGTTATTTGAAGAAAAACAACTATCACAAGTAGTTGTTGAAGTCTTAGAAAGTTTGCCAATGGCATGCGCTTAGTGGCTCTTTATAGAAATTGTGCTTTTCCCCGAGTTCAAATATGTTTCAGAGACATCATTGTTGAACCATGGAAACGCAGTGACATGACAGTCTAAGACAGCTGTGGCCAACTGGCCGATCTAGATTCGAATCCTTATCTTTCTAGCATTTTTGTGGATCTTTCAAGTTGACTGTCAAAAAGATTTTTCAATGTACTCATTTCAAAATTTGGTTTTAAAACTTTGTAAACTCTTCTGGCCATTATACTGGTCAGCACCTGTAAGCTTAGAAAAGTACCTAACAACTACTAGTCTAGCTAAAAAACTACTCAATAGCTTTGCCTCAACTTACCTAAGTGAATCATTGTTTTCAAACATGAATTTTGTGAAAAACAACCATAGAACACGATTTACAAATACTCATCTTCATAAACTTGTAAGAGTTGCTGTATGTAACAAAAAACCATATTTTGATAGTATTGTGAAATCACTGTTCACCATTCTCCTCACCGATTATAGACAAATTTATTACAGCATATTCATTTACTGATTTATAGGAAAATTATGTCTATAAATAAGTTTTTTAAAGTTGTATTTGACGCCTTGTTTTAAAATATACACAAATAATTGCATGATTTTGTTTGATAAAAAAAGCACATCTTCAGCTCGTTGTAGATCTTTAATTTGTCAGATTTGGTTGTAGTGGATCATTGCCAAAATCATTTGGCCATCCCTAGTTTGGGGGTTATAAACGTGTCTACACTCGTAAGAATTAAAAAATAATAGACAGATGCACGTTTAGGCGACTTGTACTTTTAGTCAATATCTGTCACCAACATCCATCCTATATTGGAAACATGGGAGGCCTGACAAGGCACTCACATATTACCAGAAATGGAATCAAAACTCGAAGGTAATGCAGGAGTTGTGGCAACACAAAATCTAGTGAGTGATAAAAAGGAGACGTACCAATAAGTTTCATAGCATCCTCTCCGTCAACTATAGGGTGCAGCCAGGTCGACTTCCTGTCATTTATTATTCCGGTTCCTTCCGGTTTGTAGATTTCAAATACAACATCAAGTACTTCTCTTTTCTTAAGGGTTGTCCGGTTTCCTCGTGGAGACCCTAGAATATTTACTTGGATGTTAATCTTATTCAAATTTGATAGCTATCCACCTCTAACCATTCCTTTTTGGTGTGGACCAAAATGTATAATTATTTCTGCTACAATGGAAAAAAGTTATAACAACAAAATAAACGTTTTACTAAATAGCAAATCTCAAAATGTCTCTCAACCAAGTATGAAGATCCATGAAATACGGATGCCGCTGTCATAAATAACCCTATGTCATAAATAACCCTATCTTAGAATTTTAGATATTACAAAAAAGTACAATACTATTGTACTTGTGAAATGTACACTAGTACATTTCACAAGTACAATGTGAAATGTACTAGTGATGTAAATGTACTTCAGATGTACTTGTGAAATGTACACTAGTACATTTCACAAAATGTACTAGTGTACATTTTGTGAAATGTACATTAGTACATTTTAAAAGTAAAATAATAATGTACTTGTGAAATGTACTATAATAAGTACATTTCAGTACAAGTACAATAATAGTGTACTTTACATTGGTATATTTCAAATTTTGGCAAAATGTGAAATAAATCACATCTTTCTAAAATGTGATTTTATCAATCTTTTGAAAAATCAATCTTTAGGAAAAATATTGATTTTAGAAAATTCAATCGTTAGGAAAGTTAATCGAAATTTGGTCATGGAAAGTTTCTGAATGTATCTAACAAAAACTTTCTATACTTGTACCTATAATGATAGTATTTATAATTCCAATAGACAAGCTTAGCCACTTCATGTGAAAAGCAACACGATATGGAATGCAAGGAAAGATTATAAAAACAACAGTAAATTGGCTGACTATATTAAGATATGTTGATGAGATAGATTGTAAGGTTACCTCTGAAGACAAGGTCCATGGCGTGTTCTATCTCATGATTGGCTGGCATTAAATCGCATTCCCTAAGGAACTGCACCAACTCTTCTTCCTCAAGCTCTCCCCCAAATGCTCTCCGCTCAAACACCCCTTCATAGCCTAATAATAGAAATATAACTGTAACAGGTAACTTTTGTGCGGAAGACGAGTTGAAGACGATTCGGATGTGGTGTTATACACAAAATTGACTTGTACAACATACAACATTAAAGTGGAACACAGACTTTAACATTTGCCCCTTTTAACTCCAAGGCTGTCTAAGTATCCCTATGCAAGAAGCAACTAGATATAAATTTGTCAAAAAGCTATCAGTTACGCTTCAATCCTGTCAAATTGCAGATTATTTTTAATTTCTAATTAACAACAACAAAAGCAGCATTGACCTGATTAATATGACTATGTTAGCTTCTGTTTCAAAACTGCAGTGAGGTTTCCGACTTCTGCAACCACTTCAAGTGGTTGCAGAAATTTTGTTTCATGCTCTCATTTCTAGAGGTGGAACGAGACACGAGACATCTCGAGTATCGACCTGTCTCGTATCGGTCTCGTCTCGACCTAACTATTGCCAAACTCGAGACAGTGTAGCACAGGAAAATAATGCAACTTTCAAAACCACTGCGTGTGACTCCGAGACAACTGCATGCAATGAGAAGAACACGACATGTAAACCGTAAGAATACCAACCTGACCTATAATAACATACATAGTAGGCAACCCCCATGACTGCTGCATTAGAAATTGAACTAAAGCGCCTGCGCACGGCTGTTAAAACATGGCTTCTCGCGGTAACAACAACTCCATAGGCCTATATTGTAATGTATTGCGGGTAACTGCCTTTAAAGTTTTACCCGGTCTGTTACTACTTGTCGTTATTGATTATGTTGGCCACCGAGTCTAATCATGTAGTCCGGACAACGGCCCTGTTAATATATTGTAGTCCGGTTCGGTGTCCTTAAAACAGATAACGGGTCGTATCCAATTACCCTCCGGATAATACGATTTAATAAATAAGACTGTTTATACTGTTAATACTGTAAGATGTCTGTATTTTATTGTATCGCGTCCAAACACCCACTGCCCTTGTTAAAATTCAGACCTTTTTATATACTACCAATTGCGGGTAAAACTTGCCCGGACACGGCGAAACGAACTAAAGGCCGTGTCGACCATAGTCCGTGGTCGGGTAACAATGACATTTTGTTCGTGTAAAATAATTATTATCAATCAAGCTCAAAATTCTTAGAAATATATAACTTTGCTATTTTAGAGTTGTTTGTGTCACTTTCGATTACAAAAATCCATGCATATCGCTATTAAAATGTTGTATATAAATCGTTTACACCAGGTGAAAATTCAATTTAAAAAGAGGTTTATCAATTTCATATATCAAGTACGCTAGTCCTTGTGTAGGGAAATCATCACCAAATGCTCATTATTTTACTGTCTAGTGTCTTGAGTCTCGAATTTTTACAAGACAGTATCTCGAGTAGAGTCTCGAACTTAAAAAACCTGTCTCGTTCCACCTCTACTCATTTCAGTCTCTATGTCTGAGAGTGGTGGGTTGCTGGATATGGCTTGGCTGCCTATTGTGCTGCCTATTGTTGGTCCTTGCTGATTTATCTGACCAATAGTGGTTTAAATATTCCTATTGATTAGTAAAGTACCGTTGTGACGCTATTCTACTAGTTTGAAATCTTATACCTTCACATACAGCATTGTTACAACAGAGTAGTAAATAAATTACATTGAGGCTCAAATTAATAGTTTATTTTCTCTTAACATATTTTCATGCCTTTTTGAACTATACAATTACAAAAATAGTTTGATTTTCTTAATTGGTTATTATTATCACTCGTACCCAGGCAGTCTAGTGGGCTTTGAGAGATCATCAGGTGTAATAAATATCTTCACAAGTATTCCACAGTGCAGCAAAGGAGTTAAGTGGCACAGATGGTAGTGTGTCTGGCTAATAAGACAAATGTTTGAGTTATAACCCTGTGAAAATGAATCTTTTTCCCCCAACGTACAACCGCGACTTTAGACAGATGGACGCAGCTACTTAGAGTAGTAAAGATTTACTGAATTGATTGTCCATTGTCTATTTTTAATTTGGTTGGTTCCACGGTGTATTTAAATTAATGAAGAGTCAGCAGACAATTCTAATGGCACCTGTCTATTGTTGCCTTTGTTCTAACCCTTAAAGGAGTTTTAAAGTTTGTCTAAAACTGTGTACACATCGTAGTGACCTTCAATGAAGTCATACTATAACTCTTACGTTTCTTTTGTGCCATGAACTTCAGCATCTGCTCGAGGTTGAGCTCGATTGACGGTTTGTCTATGCCCCGCCTCTTTAGTATCTTCCTCAGAAACTGTTTATAATAATTCACCCATTCTGGCCAGCTAGCTGCGTGCCCCTTAGCCTAAAATACAACATATAAACCCTGAGCTAATTCTCAAACAAGGCTGTCTTGTCCAAAGCAGCGGAATGTACAAAATTAAAACCTGACCTCAAGCGTGGCTAGAGGTTTGGCTAGCTAGCAGAGCAAAAAAGTATAGCACAGGAAAATAATGCAACTTTCAAAACTACTGCGTGTGACTCCGAGACAACTGCATGCAATGAGAAGAACACGACATGTAAACCGTAAGAATACCGTATCTGACCTATAATAACATAGTAGGCAACCCCCATGACTGCTGCATTCAACCCACGAAAACCGCTATACGCAATCCACAAAATTTTGAGCGGTACCACATGAGCCATGATAACACCAAGTGTGCCCCATACAACCACAACACAGAACCAATAAAACGCTTGCATGCAATCCATAAGAAGACGTCTGCATGCAGCCCATATGAGCACTGCGTGTGAACCATAAAACCACAGTATGTGATCCATACGAACAGTGCACGCAACCAACAAGACCACTACATACAAACCATAAAACGCTCTGCATATCCACAAAATTATGGCATGCAACATAGAAGACCCTTACATGTTACACATAAAACATTACATGCAACCAGCCTACACTAGGTTTACTCATCTCTAGACTAATGTGAGGCTGGATCTAAACATTTAGGTAAAATAGATAGTTGATTATCTGCGTAGTTGCATACGCGTACACTGAATAAAATAAATTATTTCCAGAATAACAAATAACCGTAGTTCCTACCTCGTAAAACTGAAGTTTGGGAGGAGGAATCTAAAAGCATGTTATTGCAAACGGTTTGTCTTATTGGTTGAGAATTCGCAAGAATAGAAGGCTATGCTACTCAAGGTAAACTTACACATTGAAGTGATGCAATTGAAAATGATATCAATATAAAGCTGAGACATCACGATTGAATTTGATGTAATTTTTGACATTGCAGACCTACCCAGTCCAGAGATATAATAGTCTAAATGAGGTCCTTTTTTGGAACACTCAGATTCAAGAGGAAACATCGCTGCAACTTGAACGCAATAGCTCATATCAATAATGAGAGAGACAGGAAGCTGCAGAACTGTTACATTATTTGGGCACACGCTTTTCTTGTGTGGGTTTTAACCGTGATCAAGTTTTTTCGACATTTAGCTGGAAACATCCTGGCCGTCAGATCACCTCAAACATCAAATATAATCTCAAATGATTGAACAATACCGGTACTTTCTGTACTTTCTGATAAAATCTACTAAAACTTTCTTCAAGTTCATCTTAGAAAGTCAGCGAACTCACCGAACCCTCACAGTAACAGGAACTCACCGAACCCTCACAGTAACACGAACTCACCGAACCCTCACAGTAACAGGAACTCACCGAACCCTCACAGTAACAGGAACTCACCGAACCCTCACAGTAACACGAACTCACCGAACCCTCACAGTAACAGGAACTCACCGAACCCCCACAGTAACAGGAACTCACCGAACCCCCACAGTAACAGGAACTCACCGAACCCTCACAGTAACAGGAACTCACTGAACCCCCACAGTAACAGGAACTCACTGAACCCTCACAGTAACACGAACTCACCGAACCCTCACAGTAACAGGAACTCACTGAACCCCCACAGTAACAGGAACTCACCGAACCCTCACAGTAACAGGAACTCACCGAACCCCCACAGTAACAGGAACTCACCGAACCCTCACAGTAACAGGAACTCACCGAACCCTCACAGTAACAGGAACTCACCGAACCCTCACAGTAACAGGAACTCACCGAACCCCCACAGTAACAGGAACTCACCGAACCCTCACAGTAACAGGAACTCACCGAACCCTCACAGTAACAGGAACTCACCGAACCCTCACAGTAACAGGAACTCACCGAACCCTCACAGTAACAGGAACTCACCGAACCCTCACAGTAACAGGAACTCACCGAACCCTCACAGTAACAGGAACTCACCGAACCCTCACAGTAACAGGAACTCACCGAACCCTCACAGTAACACGAACTCACCGAACCCCCACAGTAACAGGAACTCACTGAACCCTCACAGTAACAGGAACTCACCGAACCCTCACAGTAACAGGAACTCACCGAACCCTCACAGTAACAGGAACTCACCGAACCCTCACAGTAACAGGAACTCACCGAACCCTCACAGTAACAGGAACTCACCGAACCCTCACAGTAACAGGAACTCACCGAACCCTCACAGTAACAGGAACTCACTGAACCCTCACAGTAACAGGAACTCACCGAACCCTCACAGTAACAGGAACTCACTGAACCCTCACAGTAACAGGAACTCACCGAACCCTCACAGTAACAGGAACTCACCGAACCCTCACAGTAACAGGAACTCACCGAACCCTCACAGTAACACGAACTCACCGAACCCCCACAGTAACAGGAACTCACTGAACCCTCACAGTAACAGGAACTCACCGAACCCCCACAGTAACAGGAACTCACCGAACCCTCACAGTAACAGGAACTCACCGAACCCTCACAGTAACACGAACTCACCGAACCCCCACAGTAACAGGAACTCACCGAACCCTCACAGTAACAGGAACTCACCGAACCCTCACAGTAACAGGAACTCACCGAACCCTCACAGTAACAGGAACTCACCGAACCCTCACAGTAACAGGAACTCACCGAACCCCCACAGTAACAGGAACTCACCGAACCCTCACAGTAACACGAACTCACCGAACCCCCACAGTAACAGGAACTCACCGAACCCTCACAGTAACAGGAACTCACCGAACCCTCACAGTAACAGGAACTCACCGAACCCTCACAGTAACAGGAACTCACCGAACCCTCACAGTAACAGGAACTCACCGAACCCCCACAGTAACAGGAACTCACCGAACCCTCACAGTAACAGGAACTCACCGAACCCCCACAGTAACAGGAACTCACCGAACCCTCACAGTAACAGGAACTCACCGAACCCTCACAGTAACAGGAACTCACCGAACCCTCACAGTAACAGGAACTCACTGAACCCTCACAGTAACAGGAACTCACCGAACCCTCACAGTAACACGAACTCACCGAACCCTCACAGTAACAGGAACTCACCGAACCCTCACAGTAACACGAACTCACCGAACCCCCACAGTAACAGGAACTCACTGAACCCTCACAGTAACAGGAACTCACCGAACCCTCACAGTAACAGGAACTCACCGAACCCTCACAGTAACAGGAACTCACCGAACCCTCACAGTAACACGAACTCACCGAACCCCCACAGTAACAGGAACTCACCGAACCCTCACAGTAACAGGAACTCACCGAACCCTCACAGTAACAGGAACTCACCGAACCCTCACAGTAACAGGAACTCACCGAACCCTCACAGTAACAGGAACTCACCGAACCCCCACAGTAACAGGAACTCACCGAACCCTCACAGTAACAGGAACTCACCGAACCCCCACAGTAACAGGAACTCACCGAACCCTCACAGTAACAGGAACTCACCGAACCCTCACAGTAACAGGAACTCACTGAACCCTCACAGTAACAGGAACTCACCGAACCCTCACAGTAACAGGAACTCACCGAACCCTCACAGTAACAGGAACTCACCGAACCCTCACAGTAACACGAACTCACCGAACCCCCACAGTAACAGGAACTCACTGAACCCTCACAGTAACAGGAACTCACCGAACCCCCACAGTAACAGGAACTCACCGAACCCTCACAGTAACAGGAACTCACCGAACCCTCACAGTAACACGAACTCACCGAACCCCCACAGTAACAGGAACTCACCGAACCCTCACAGTAACAGGAACTCACCGAACCCTCACAGTAACAGGAACTCACCGAACCCTCACAGTAACAGGAACTCACCGAACCCTCACAGTAACAGGAACTCACCGAACCCCCACAGTAACAGGAACTCACCGAACCCTCACAGTAACACGAACTCACCGAACCCCCACAGTAACAGGAACTCACCGAACCCTCACAGTAACAGGAACTCACCGAACCCTCACAGTAACAGGAACTCACCGAACCCTCACAGTAACAGGAACTCACCGAACCCTCACAGTAACAGGAACTCACCGAACCCCCACAGTAACAGGAACTCACCGAACCCTCACAGTAACAGGAACTCACCGAACCCCCACAGTAACAGGAACTCACCGAACCCTCACAGTAACAGGAACTCACCGAACCCTCACAGTAACAGGAACTCACCGAACCCTCACAGTAACAGGAACTCACTGAACCCTCACAGTAACAGGAACTCACCGAACCCTCACAGTAACACGAACTCACCGAACCCTCACAGTAACAGGAACTCACCGAACCCTCACAGTAACACGAACTCACCGAACCCCCACAGTAACAGGAACTCACTGAACCCTCACAGTAACAGGAACTCACCGAACCCTCACAGTAACAGGAACTCACCGAACCCTCACAGTAACAGGAACTCACCGAACCCTCACAGTAACACGAACTCACCGAACCCCCACAGTAACAGGAACTCACCGAACCCTCACAGTAACAGGAACTCACCGAACCCTCACAGTAACAGGAACTCACCGAACCCTCACAGTAACAGGAACTCACCGAACCCTCACAGTAACAGGAACTCACCGAACCCCCACAGTAACAGGAACTCACCGAACCCTCACAGTAACAGGAACTCACCGAACCCCCACAGTAACAGGAACTCACCGAACCCTCACAGTAACAGGAACTCACCGAACCCTCACAGTAACAGGAACTCACCGAACCCTCACAGTAACAGGAACTCACCGAACCCTCACAGTAACAGGAACTCACTGAACCCTCACAGTAACACGAACTCACCGAACCCTCACAGTAACAGGAACTCACCGAACCCTCACAGTAACAGGAACTCACCGAACCCTCACAGTAACAGGAACTCACCGAACCCTCACAGTAACAGGAACTCACCGAACCCTCACAGTAACACGAACTCACCGAACCCTCACAGTAACACGAACTCACCGAACCCTCACAGTAACAGGAACTCACCGAACCCTCACAGTAACAGGAACTCACCGAACCCTCACAGTAACAGGAACTCACCGAACCTTCACAGTAACAGGAACTCACCGAACCCTCACAGTAACAGGAACTCACCGAACCCTCACAGTAACACGAACTCACCGAACCCGCACAGTAACAGGAACTCACCGAACCCTCACAGTAACAGGAACTCACCGAACCCCCACAGTAACAGGAACTCACCGAACCCTCACAGTAACAGGAACTCACCGAACCCTCACAGTAACAGGAACTCACCGAACCCTCACAGTAACACGAAATAAAAAGCATCTTAAACGATTACACATAAGAATTTATTTTCTCGTCACAACTAAGGCAGCTGGCGTAAATGCTCAAATTTGGTGTAACTAGCTTGCTGCAATAAAATAATGGACAAATATTCCTTACGACTCAGAGACACATAAGGAGCTGTGTCAGCTCTTACCTTCTCCTTGACTGTGTTTATATAAGTCCTACACTGCACTCCTCTCACGAGTTTTTGTATCTTAATGGCTGCTCTTTCACATTCCTGTTTGGAGACCCCCGTCTTGGCTGGATGGTAGGCGCTACAAGGACAGCAACATGACTATGTCAGACAACAACTACTAAAGACAAGATATCAGAAAGTTGACACATCGATCTGCTATCCAGTGAAGCAATAAGCCACCTTGTGACACATGCCACAGCGAGAAACTCACCTGTAGACCTCCACATGTGGTCCAATCACAGATATTCTAGCTTTACTGCTACTACCTTGCCTCTTGATTCTAAAATTTCACCACAGAAATGTTCATGTATTGAGGTAAGTGAGAGATAGTCCTAGAATATATTTCTAAGGCTAGAGTGGTATACGCTTAACATATTCTGTATATATATAAATATATTTGATTAAATATATCTAAATATTAATATCTAAACATGAATAACTAGAGCGTTAAAATAGCCATGTATTTATTTTTATGCAGTATGGTGCCCTTTTCTGGAGTTTTGCGCTTCTGCAATCTTCAGTCAACTGTACTCAAAGTTTTGATGGATAGCTTCTGCTCGGACAGTAGCCTTTTTATAGACACACACTTCTATGCACAAAGTTGTATTTTTATTTCAACATATTAAAAGTTTTTATTTTGTTTTCTCAGTTCATATTAATTGTATTATTTCCAAATCATCTTTTATTGTAATCATAGCAAAACAGACCTAATTTAGCTATTACTTGCTAATTATTTCACATTTACATTTGAGCACTTTTAGAGCTATACTTTTTTTCTTAATTTATTTAAACTGCACAAAACACGTTTTTCATGACATGTAGGTTGAAAGTTAGAATGGTAACTGTTATTAAATGTTAATAAAAATTAATTTTCTGTGCCACGACTTTTATCACCCGGGTATTCAGTTAATATATTTATATTAGAGCTGCACAATGATCGCGTTAATTAAACGATTAACGCAACTAATACAAATAAACGATTAACTGAGTTGGGCCAATTAATCTTCAATTAAAATGCAACCGAGGTGATGATCTTGATGTGGTTCCTTTCCTTCGTACTGCTTAGTACCATACATTATACCAACGTAGCAGGTTACTACCATTTAATTTACTAACAAATATTATGACAAGCAACACTTTCTTACCAATAAATTAAACCACAATTATTTTGCACTCAACTATGAAAACACATTGAGTCGCTAACATTAAACTTGTTTATACAATACAATGCACAAGCGCCGTGCCGATCTAGCTGTAAGCGGCCATGTTGTTAGTTGTTTGAACATGTTTCTAGGTAACAGCAACAAAATTGGTTTCGGTATTATTTAATATCTTACAGTTTATTTTTGTTTATTTTTTAAAAACTTCTTCAAGTAAATTATACATGTATTTTCATTTTTCAAAAAATTCACAATCATATTTCAGCTTCAGAATACAGTCAAACATGGATAACTCGCCCACGGATAGCTCGAACTAGAGGTGGAACGAGACAGGTTTTTTAAGCTCGAGACGAGACTCGAGACACTGTCTTGTAAAAATTCGAGACTCGAGACACGAGACAGTAAAATAATGAGCATTTGGTGATGATTTTACTACACAAGTACTAGCTACTTGGTATATATAAAATTAATAAAACTCTTTTTAAATTGAATTTTCACCTGGTGTAAACGATTTAAATACAACATTTTAATAGTGATATGCATGTAGTTTTTGTAAACAAAAGTGACACAAACAGCTCTAAAATACCGAAGTTATATATTCTAAGAATTTTGAGCTTGATTGATCATAATTATTATAAACATATTGCTTTGTACATGTATATTTTTACCATCTATTGAATACTTCTTACTTTTTAATGTAATGTGTAATGAAACCGATAGCCGTCACTCTACAAAGAAATATCGCAACTAAAAGAACACACGATAACACTTTCATTCTTATCGTTTCATTAAAGTTTGCTTTGTGTATTAGCTGTAGTATGTGAATTATATTTAAATTGTACTCATGAAATTATATTAATTACTGTATACATGTATATTCTTACATTGAGCTAACAAAACGTCATTGTTAACCGAGCACGGACTATGGTCGACACAGCCTTTCGTTCGTTTCTCCGTGTCCGGGCAAGTTTTACCCGCGATTGGTAGTATATACGTAAAAGAGGCCCGAATTTTATGAAGGGCAGTTGGTGTTTAGACACGATACGATAAAATACAGACATTTTACCCGCAAAAGTCTTATTTATTAAATTGGATTATCCGAAGAGTAATTAGATACGACCCGGTATCTGTTTTAACGACACAGAACCGAACTAAAAAATAACAGGGCCGTTGTCCGGACTACATGATTAGACTCAGTGGCCAACATAATCAGTAGCAACAGGTAGTAACGGACCGGGTATAACTTTAAAGGCAGTTGCCCGCAATCCATTACAATATATGGAGTTGTTGCTATCGCAAGAAGCCATGTTTTAACAACCGTGCGCAGGCGCTTTAGTTCTACTTCCTGTCTCGAGTTTGGCAATAGTTAACTCGAGACGAGACCGATACGAGACGAGACAGGTCGATACTCGAGACGTCTCGTGTCTCGTTCCACCTCTAGCTCGAACACATGGTCAATTCGAACGGTTTCTTTGGTCCGTTCCCACGTAATGATAAATTGCTATAGATAACTCGAACTCAACACTGTTAATTCGAACTGTTTTTTTGCCCAACAGCTACCGAAACGGTTGTTATCGCTTTAGAAAATCACTTTATTCAAAGCCATAGAGGTAAACCTCATCTTTTTGTAATTCATAAGCGTCGTTATTACCACCATCGGCAAAATATTTTTGTCAACGACTTTTCTAAAGGTTTGGTGAAATTTGATTTATACTGCTATACGATGAATAGCACGGGCTAGCCGGGTCACGCGCGCAAGGATTTTCGCCTCGCACATACAAAACAAAAACAGCATGTTGTTTTTGTTTTATATGTGCGTGGCGAAAATCCTTGAGTGCGTGACCCGGCTAGCCCGCGATGAATAGTTTTCCGACGTTGATTCCGTGTTGAATCAACGTCGGAATGTTGAATGTTTAAAACGTCTTAAAGATTGTTGTAATTGAACGTATACGTTGTCTTAGCTAAAAAAAAACTATTCATCGTTTGACCTAAACACAGAATACGTGTGTACATTCAATAAGTATCCATTCAAAAAGCGTGAGTGATATACAATGTACCGTAAAACCTCGTAAAACTTCTAATTGAACTGCCTCGGAGTGTTGGTCTTAACGAATCCCAGGTAAAGTAAGGTAATATTTGCATAAACTTCAAGAAAAATCGGCAAAATTGATCGTGGGTAAAACGCTCAAAAGAAAGAGATGTCTTTTCTTTTGAGCATTTCAACAACGATCAAGTTTTGCCAATGTCAATCTAAAAAGCGTCCTGGCAATAACATCACCTCAAACAACAAACCAATCTCAAGTGATAGAAAAATCTCTATACTTTTTGATAAAAACGTTTTAAACTTTACATTAGAAGCATTTGATTTGAAACAAGCCATTTGTGCTTTTGATTTATATTATAATTTGTATATGTACATGTATCTACTAATAAATAAGTAAATACATGGACTTGTGACAGTGCTCTGATAACTTGAACGCTCTGATAATTCGAACACTTTTGCTCGGTCCCGTGAAGTTCGAGTTATCCATGTTTGACTGTATTAGTAATATAAGATTGACACTTTATTGGAACATGAAAGCAGAAATATGTCTTCCACCCTCAGTAGCGCATTTCTGTAAGTTGTTGGAAGCGTAAACAAAAAAAGCGAAGTGCAGTATATGCCAGAAAGAATTTGCTTACCACCACAGCACATCATCATTAAGATATATTTTAACTAATTCTCATCCTACCGCACAGAGATCATCACCAGCTGTCGCAGACAATAACTAATACTACTATTCTCTAAAGCTGGCAATATTGTATGTAGGAAGAGGGCATCTCTTTATTCAGATAATGTGAATAAACTGTGCTGTCTCAACTCTTGGCTCTAGACTTTCATAGACAGTTTTCATACTCATAATAATTATTACATTTTAACTTATGTACATTGTACATAACATGTACTACTGCTAACAATTGTTTAAAATATAATTAATCTATATGTAGCTGTATTATTTGCTTTTGAATATGCAGGTTTTTGCTAGATTAATTCTAAGATTAATCGAATATTAACTGGTTCAGACCAGTTATTAATCGCGATCAATTTTTATAATCGTTGTGCAGCTCTAATTTATATATTAAAATTTATCATACCTAGAATTGAAATCACAGTGCTCAACATAAAATGGAGCATAAACTAGATAGTCTATTATTCAATTTTCTACTAATCCCACGACCAAACACGAGCGAAGCGATTGTTTAGGAGCTTTATGATAAATGCATATGCACACACAACTCCCGAAAAATTATCTGTCAACGGCTGTTACCAAACCCTTGTACTGAAATCCCATCAAAAATATTAACCATTTATGTGGAGAGTCGGTTAAGTATAATAATGATACAAAACACATATAAACATATTTAAATATGTTACCAAGTCTTTGAAAAGATGACGCAATATCCTAAAATTAACCCATCTGATCGCATCTGATCGGATTATACATAAATAAACAGATTAATTTGGCCTAAAATCGCAATAAAAACTAGACAAGTCTTTTTTAACCAAAATTAAGACCGGCCAACGAAACGCCGATAAGGCCATGCGACAGAGAGTAGAACCATTAAGTCATGCACATTTCACGAGAAAAACATGCACATTTCACGAGAAAAACATGCACATTTCATGAGAAAAACATGCACATTTCACCAGTCTATGGCATTGTCCAATTGCCGAAGGTTTCTGTAATTAACATAGAAGTACTGAAAAGTAATCGTTTCTTTTTTGCCGATTCTACCGGACTGACTTTTTGGACGCTGATAATAAGTACTTTGGTATTCCAACTGATGTCCAAAGCCGTGAAAGTAAAGGAAATGGCGATGATATTTTTCTAACGATTCTTATAAGATTATTACAATACTAAATTGTAAGAATTATTATTCGATTTTATAAGATTATTATAAGATTTAGTTATAAGAATAACCATTCGAATTTACAAAATCGAAGTATATAGTGACCGATGGTGTGCAATGTGTTACTGTTATTATTTTTCTAAAAATTTTGTTAATGATACTACGGCTGTGCCCAATATCGCGGTAGGCCTACTGCCAAGCCGTTTTTAATATCTGCAAAATTAAGTAATAGGCCTACATTTTCTTATAAATATACATCTATTTCTATGACAACCAGCTAAAATCTGTTTATATTTTAAATTCAGCATAATTTTTTAGATATAAATAGGGCCTACAGAAATCTAGATATTTATCACAACTTCTTGACATTGGTTGCTATGACCAATGATATACAGCCCTCCCCAGCCTGTGTATATTACACAACAGCTTGCCATTATACTTCTAATATTGCATTTCTCCTATTGCAGGGAGAGATATAAACAAATCATATTTTCCTTTCATTATTGCTGTTTGTTGTACATAATAACATCCAGTACATTACAGCTACCATTGCAGCTACCATTGCAGTTCTCCTATCGCACTGCAGTGCCATTTGACTGCTAATATTGAAATTCTCAACCGGCAGTACCCTTTCTTTTTCCATTATCACTTTGGTCGTGGGCTGTATGACAGGGGAATTTCTAGTATATATATATATGTATATATATATATAACTGTTCTGCATTCAACACAATCAACTTTCAAACTGTATATTACAATATATTTTACTTTTAATATTGCATTTCAGAGCTATAATAAACATATTTCATTATTGCTGTTGTTAGTTTAATTACGTACAGTAGTTTAGGTCTACAGCTTGAATTAATATTTATTTTAACCAACAACCAACTTTCAAATTGTATATTACACGGCAGCTTGCCATTTTACTTTTAATATTGCATTTCAATATAATAAGAGATATAATAAACATATTTCATTATTGCTGTTGTTAGTTAAATTACGTACAGTAGTTTAGGTCTACAGCTTGAATTAATATTTATTTTATTATTGTAAAACATAAGTTTGAGATAGTTAATTATTTATTTTATTAATATTTATTTCTGTTACATTTCTGTTATTTCTGTTACGCCTTTTTAGAGTCGTGCGCCCTCAAATTTATTTTATGTCATCTCGAACAACTTTCATTTACACTATACTCTGCCAATTCCTGCTGACAACTACTTTTTCAACAACCAGCACTGCCATTTTTTTTTCCATTATCACTTTGGTTGTGGGCTGTATGACAGTGGAATTTCTAGTATATAATATATATTATAAATTTTATACATACTTGATCATGTATTACAGAGTTCTTAATATGCAAAAAAAAGATGATGGGTGATGGAAGCATAGGAAAATGTAATTAGCAGCCAATGTAAGTATAACCTACTGAGATATTTCTGAGTCACGCTTGTGCTGCCTGTCAAGGCTAGCTTGCTGTTGAGTGAGCTTGACCTCACGAGCCCATTCAAGAGTTTCCTCGCTGACACTTGGCTTCTCATAGATTTTTGTCAGCTTCCTCTTGTGCTCCCTCCACGACCTAGCAAACACCAAGAGGCATAGATATTAGTCATTTTCATGTAACTTGATGGCCATAGAATCTCGTGGCAGCCAAGTTTTATGACATGTTGAGTGCATCAGTTTGTAACAAACCTATGTACTATCAGATAAATATGAGCTCTTAAAACAACTAGGCCTATCCCTTAAAATATATATGTTTTAGTGAATAATATAAATATATTATATACATGATATATATTAAAAATATATATTTATATTATTAAATGTAAACTTATTATACAGGTAGATATATCTATACTTGTCAAAAAAAGTTATTCTACTAGCAGCACCACTAAAACTACCATCGTATATACATACATGTATAAACTAATGTTATTTCCATCGTCTGATTTTGTGCCAATTTCATGATTAACTGACTTAACTGGTCGTAGTGTAGTGCGGTACAATAGCTAATAGTGTAGTACGGTACAATAGCTAATAGTGTAGTACGGTACAATAGCTAATAGTGTAGTACTGTACAATAGTTAATAGTGTAGTACGGTACAATAGCTGATAGTGTAGTACAGTACAATAGCTAATAGTGTAGTACAGTACAATTGAATAACAGATTGTACTAGTTTCAACACAGCTTTTCAATAAAGGATTTTGATTGGCTAGAATAAAATCTTTTATAGGTTTAACATAATTATTATTGACCCAACGTACTTCCGTTAAAAACGAGAAGTTTAGTTAACAGGTTCCCAACTAACTATAGTAAAATAAAGATGAATAATTAAAAATTGTTTTTTATTAAAACCAACCTTTACAAAAGCTGACAGCTCCTCATTTATCAGATCTGAATTTTACATACTTCACTGAACTATAAACATTTTTGGAACCATTCATGTATAAACAGTTTAGTTTTAGTGTTCTGTGAGCAGAGCATGTTTCTTTGATATCATTACCAAATACACGTAAAGGAAATATCAGAGAAACAAAATTGATAAAGTATGCCAACTCATATGCTTCGTTGAAGTTACCTTTTGTAAAATCTTTCCCAGATCTCAATTTGGCACCGTTCACTATCAGGTATATCATAAAAGATGGATTAACAACACACATAATATTCTAACTTTCTATCACTAAAAGCCTTGAAAAAGTAAATGATTTCGCTTTTCCTATAAAGCAATGCTGACTGAGAAATGCACTCTACTATGAAGGATTGAAAGCGTGAATAATGGGATTGCTGTTACACTATACTAACCTCTGTATCTTAACAGCGGACATCCTCTTGTTCTCCATCTCAGCCCTCACCTCTCTCCTCAGGCTCAAGTAAACTTTTCGACTCACGTACCCTCTGAATATTCTCTGAATGCTGACTGCTGCTGCAGCTTCGCGCTGCCTCTCTGTGTCAGCCTGAACCTTCTCCCATTTCTCAGCCTTTTTATAAATAAATGTTTGAGAGTAAGGATTATGGAAGTGTCCTTCGCTGTAAAGCTGCTCTGAATGATTGTTGACCAAAGCTCAAAGTTCCACTTCATTTCTAATATTCATAGTAGCATATGAGAAAAGAATAAAAAGAAAGATAAACAATTGGTTGCAGATGATCCGGCTTTATTCTTGAACGAGCCGAACGCCTGTCACTGCACGGGTAATAAAACAATTCCCCAACAAATTGGAGCAACTTCCCAGGTAAGCCAGTAAAGGTTACTTAAAGATGTGGTTGCGTCAAAAAATTCAATTTAATGAAATTAAGACCCATAAAAGGCTAAAACATCAGCTACAATTTGATGCCATTTTTGTCTTTGTAGACCAACCCTGTCCAGAGATATATGCGTTTGAATGAGGCCCTCTTTTAAAAAGCTCACGTTCCAGCGGGTGCTTCTTTCGTGATGTCACAAGCAAGATATCTGAAACGAAACCACAAGCGATAAATATGAGGTCGCTTCGTTAGCCAATCATGAGCGCGAAATTTTTATATAGGCCGTAATAAATGTTATCACTCGTAAATCGCGTTGTCTGTGATCTCGAAGATTCTCATCGTTAGAGAATTCATTCTCATTCGTTAGAGAATTCTCATCGTTACTGATTCAACGCGTTTCAACAATTACTAAGTTATACATAGTTTTAAAATGGCTTCAAGTTCGAGCGACTGCGACTCAGAGTTATCTGAGCAACTTTTAGTAAAAGATTGGAGTAGACAGCCTATATGGTCAAAGCTGACAGGCGTTAGCAGCGTTTTGCTGCAGAGGAAGACAGAATGGAGGTAAATTAACTTAGAGTCTTCTATACTTAAGTAAATGTAATATTTTTATAGTCATAAATACATATACTAATTAATAAAATGATGATTCTTTGCTATCTCCAATCATCGTTTCATAGCTTATCTGCCGTTTTACCTAGCTTTAATATTTTTTTCGAATTTTCTTAAGTAAATTAGAGTCATGATTACAAATTATTTTCACTCGTAGGAAGTGGGTAAAATCGATTGATCATTGCTCATCATTAACTACCAGAAACAAAGCTTCGAATTGCTGGTTTTGTATTTATATATTTTACATACCTATATTTTTGTTAAACGTTTACTCATATCGTGATTTTAGATTAGCAATCTAATTGACTCCCAAATTGAAACCTTACCGTAAATACACCTTAGAACGACATCAATGAATGCGTGTATTCATTACGTTTGTTTTATTGATTACAGGATGTTTACGTGGCACCACCAGTTCAGCAGTGGTGCAAGTGTGAAAATTGCCATGCGTGGAGAAAAAAAGAGATGAACGTATGCTGCACAAACCACGACATGTGGCATTCCATTCCGCAAACTGGTATTAAATGCGTTACCGAAGCTGAGGAAATAAAAGACCTTATAAAGCCAGGTCCATTGAGAGTGGCTTATTATAACTACTGCCACTACCACGGTAAGTTTATGAGGTTTGTAGCTGCTATTTTACTGCTTACTTCAAGTAAGTTATCAAGATACTGTAAAACTATAATATTTTGTTAGTGCCCAAGTATCCAGATGCGGAGAGCCTGGTACCATATGAAAGGCTGCAAGAACACGAGATTTACAACATGGTGTGTAGGCAGAGGAGACTATGCGCTTACAGATCTCTGATATTCTGGACATATCCAACATGACTTAGGAGGGGAGAGCGACGACCACTACCAGCCTGTGTCTATAACATGGTGCGAGCTGCATACCCTGGCACTGAAGATGATGATGAATATGCAGATATGGCTCATACAGAGTTTGAATTTGCTGCAGTGGAGTGATTTTTATATACTTTAAAAATATAAATTTATATTATCAGCTAATACTATGTGAGTGGCCACGACTTGATGAATATTTTTAATAAAAGCTTCATGCCGAGATGAAAATATTTTTGCTTGGAAAAATTATATAATAAAATAATATTGTTGAAGATAATGCAAAACATGATTTGCAGAATATTGTAGTGAATTGGATATGGTATATGGATGTCCGCAGAACTGGAGAATGTGAGTTCAAATCCAGTTTGCAGCAGACTTCTCATCCTTAAAACTCTATCCCTATCTATATTCTTTTCAAAGACGTGGCTTGCTTATTTCACTTCGGTAGTATTCGGTAGGAATACTACTAGTAAGAAACTAGTACGTAGACGGTGTAGGCAATGATATACAGCCCCGCCCCAAGGATAAGCGACAGACATAATGTGGGCAGGACTTATGGGAGGCTGTATATCGTTAGTATGGGTAGCTGCAGAACTGGTGATACAAAGACCTCGTTCTACATAGTTGGCTTGACAGAATTACTGTAGACCGGTAGAATTGGTAGTCGGTACCCAAATGTTTACACAACATTTGGAGAAAGTGAGTAGAACAAATTTTCAATTTTCGTTATTTGAGGCCTTTGAAACATTCATAATAATGCACCTGTAGCAGGATTTAAAATTTTATTCTAGCCAACATGAGCAAATACAAAATAAGATATATGCCAATAGAGCCGCGTAGGACTAGACTTTTATCGCAAATAGCCGATGTGAATACGAGAGATAGAGACAGGTTGTCTAACGCGTGACATCATTTTGGGCAAGTCTGGGCACGTTTTTGTGGCCTGAGCGTTTTTACGGCGATCAGATTTTTTCGTTTTTAATCTTCAAATATCTTGGCAATGAGATCGCGTAACACAACAAACAACATATCAACTGATAGAGAAAAAAAATGCTTTCTTTTAAGATCAACTTAAATTTGACGCAACCACATCTTTAAGTAACTGTCAACCGTGCTAGTTAATGACCGCAAGAAAATCTCAAGCTTGATTATCTTAACCAATGTAATGAACGAGCTACCAGCTTGGCTATTGTGTTGTAGTGGATTAGATCACTGATCTTCCGACCGATAGATTCTGAGACCAAATCATTGGCGATGTGGATGTTGCATTCCTATATTTCAATCACTGACAGCAAACTTTGAGTTTTATATAGATGAGTATTCACCTTTTTGTAAAAAGAAGCAAAAGCATAAAATCCATTACCTTTTTATGCACCAGACAAAGTGACTTTGATGACCACAAATTTTTTTTAACTACTTACTATTTATTCACCTGCAACTACTTATTATGACTATGTTATGACCAACTACTTATTACGACTATGTTATGACCAACTAGTTTTGACCAACTCGTAGAGGCAAACAGAGTTTCAAACTCCAAAAGTGGTATAAGCAATAAGCCAACTATTTTACCTATCAGTATTGTTAGTGGATTTATATCAGCAAAAATGGTTGATTGCAGATGCGGAATTTGTAAATAAAAGAAGTGTTCTCAAAGGAATAAGACAGCAATTTCAAAATCTTTTTTAAGAAGAACTCAGAACGGTCTTACGATATCAACTTGTCTGTTACTAAAATAACATTAAAATGCAGTAGCCGTGTTTTGTAATCTCCACTAGCAGTCATTCTCAGCACCTATCAGTGCAAGTTTGAAACGGCTTATCATCAGACATCCTTGTTTCTTTCAAGTGACGAGTATAGGAATTTTCATCTGTGTAAATTTCAACTAATTGATAATCAATTTTCTCAAGTGTGTACATGTATATGAAAGACTACATAAACTATTACCATTGGCCACTTTGTAATCAATTTTTTGGGCCTAAGCCAAAAGTAACGACTTCACACTACAGTGTATATAATTACTGGTGCAAACACTGGAGTTTCCACCTGCCTTACAATGTGGCTAACACAAACAATCATAACACAAAAGCTACATTCTAAAATTTGAATGAGTTCTTAGAGATGGTGGCATAAGATTGATGCTGCGAGTGCTTAGTGATAACGCCTTATGCTAGGGTTTGGGGGGTAGTGACTGGAGCAAGGGCCTTGGGAAGTGCCTGGGGAAGTGGATGGGAGACTTATCTGAGGCAAGTGCCTGGGAAAAGTGCAATGGGTAGTGTCTGGGGGAAGTACCTAGTGATCGTGCCTGGCGATGGGGCACAGTGGTAGTGCCTGTGAATAGTGCCTTGAAGTTGAGAGTAGTGCCTGGGAATAATGTATAGTAATAATGTCTGGTTCTAGTGCCTGGTGATAGTGCCTGGGAGTAGTGCCCAGTACTGAATATTACCATCAGCACGTTTAAGCTTTTTAGTATAGATTCCCTATTGTCATAGTATTCATGCTTACCTTCATATATTGGGGTATGGGTCGACTAGAGTCAGGTCTTGATGGCGATATAGACTTGGCAGACTTAACCCTCCCTGTAGACGGTTGCTCCTGAGTGGGGCTCACCTCCATACCACCATGCGACTCTGTCATGAAGGCCGGTGTAGAGCACAGTCTCTGATCAGGAATTTCAATGCTATAAACACATATATCATAGTCACTTTTCATAAATGGGTAAAACTATAAGACCATTTCAGGCAAGTAAGGCCTCTCTTGGTCATAAAATCTCTTCCTTAGATCACTAAGTAAATGAAAACTAAATACAAATTTATTTCAGTGAAACAAACATCCTGGAATAACAAGTCCAGGGTGGTGAGGGCCCAGGAGAAGCCCACATCTTCTAAAGTTTAACCAGCGTACTGATCTACACGTTCAAGTGAGGATCAGTCAATGAGCAGCAACTTGATATAAAGGTGTCAAGTCGCCATTGGCTAACATCAATCACTTGAGTTGAAGGGTCTCCTCAACAGCATACAAACTGTCATCAAGTTTATTTAAGATAATTTTAGTGATCCATCTATGTGTAAAAGCTTTATGACTATAATTTTGATGCCACTACATCTAAGGTGAAGTTAGTGATCATTCAACAAGATGTTATCGATAATTTAGTTATACAAGATACCATGACCATAAATTTCAGTGAACGTGCAAATAAAAAATAAAAACTTAGAAATACAGTAAACTATAGCCACTGAACCAAGCTGAATAAACTGGACGCGATGAAGAATACCGTACGAAACAATGTATACACAATTTATTTTAGATCTAATAAACTCAAAGCTTGTTGCTCAAGAGGTGACTATTGTGGTGGAAGCAACCGTGCCACCACTGGGTCAGTCAGTCACACGAAAAACGTTCTCCAAACACACCGCCAGCCGGAGCAAAGAAAGCAGAGAAAGAGTGAGCAGGTGAGCAGAGAAAGGGGAGGAGCACACTCATATAAAAAGCAACACTCGCCCAAGAACAAACATAGTAGCCATGATTGTGTTTTGCACTTGCGCTATGTTATCCCATGTTTGTATATAAATGTATGTATCATATTATTGCTACAATTTTATCATATTATTCAACTTATTGTCTAATGGCATAATATTTAATAATCTCTCTAATCATCTCGGTCCCTGTTTGTTCAGCTGTTTGTGTTGCCTGTTGATAAACTATATCTGTATAAAATTCTCTTGATAGCTCATTCAACATTTTACTTAAGTGATGACGAAACCAAGAAAGATTCACACTATAACACCAGATTTTTAGAAACCAATCTACCTTTACCATTATTTTATACTGCTTCAGGTCAAAAACAATCGAATACAGAGTACCATCACAAAGGAACAGTCTTCCAATAGACTTACGCAAAACCCCTGCATCTACTAGTTTTAGAGTTAATATTAAAAGTTATTTGTTAAGCCTAAATTAATTCAGACCTGCTGTTTGAGTTCACCAATTCCTGTGGGCCCAGCGCCTCTACTAACTGCAGTGCTACTGGGCATATGGGCCTCATCATGCCTCAACGAGTAGGAACTAAGCTTTCATTTATTTTGTTTAACTTAATCAATTTTATAACTATATCTTTATTCTGCATGTATATTTTTATTAATTGATGAAATAAATACGCACATGTACGCACACACACAAACACTTTCATAGTTTGTGACAATATATGAAGTGCCTAGTCAAAGGCTGAGCCACAGACTGGCCAAAATATAGGTTCCTTTACAATATCAAAAACTATTATATATTACTATATTACAAACAAATAAATAGAACCATGCTGCTTATAGGCCAATTGGAAACATCATTCTTACCTAGGCTTATCCAACCTGATAGCATTATGGACAGACATGCTGAGGTCGGGGTAGAGAACCTCCTTTCTTGATGACATTGGCCTAACCTCAAGGTACGTCGAGATGTCATCTGTACCTTCCCTCCCTTTATCCTCTACTATTACCTCTTCAGACCTCATCGCTTGCACTGTTACAATAACAAGCAGAACAGAGTTACCTTGACGATATGCAGAATGGTCTATGTTACCAGTATATCTTACGTATACCTTCAATAGAGAACAGGAAACTTGTTAGCCCTTGCTAATAAACATTTGGTTTGAAGAAATAATCAATTGAACTTTTGTTACACTTAATTTCAATCTACAGTCTACCTCATCACATTCCACAAACTAACTGATCTCAAGAAGCAAACTGCTGAGTTTATCTACTAGTATTAACTCAACTAGAAATCCTTGTTTACATCTTTGATAGTCTATAATATCATATACAAGAGATAACTTTAAAGCACATATGGTATGAATTTTGACTATTTACAGTTTATGACTCAAATATAATTTAAACCAGCCTGTGAGTTGAACAGTTAAAAATGAACGTATACATCTAGTAAGGTAGTTGTGGCTTATGTTATGGTACACAGGTTATGATATGGTATATACGGTATGCTATGTTATGATATACAGGTTCTGTCATGATATACATGCTATGTTATGGTAAACAGGGGATAAATTACTAACTAAAGAATTCGTAACATTTAAACCTGCTCTGTATGAGTCACATGTATGAGTCACATGTATGAGTCACATGTATGAGTCACATGTATGAGTCACGTGTATTTAGAAAAATGTCTTGAAATTAGAAAAGATTTAAACAAAAAATTCAAATAAACATAAAAAGCCATTATAGTAAACCAAAGATCAAAAAGCATGTGTCAGCGCTAATGATATGGCTTGAGTAACATGGCAGCAATTACCTTTCATATTACTGTCAAAATGCTTTATCATAGTTTGCTGACACTGAGCATACCCAGTTTGAATTCCTATTTAGTGCCAATCGTAAAAGATTGTTTAAATGTATTTTGTGAACTAGTTTTGAAGGTTTTGAAAAAACTACGTTGTGTTGCACCCCAAAGCCAAATGTAAACGACTCCAACCTTTCCTTAAATACTCTTGAGGGTTGAGGTGTCTGTGTGCGCTTCTGTCATGCTCTCCGCTGAATGGGTGGTTTCGAGACAGCGAGGTGGACCGGCTGCCATACTCGTTGTACATGGTAGGAATAGAAGGAGCCGAGCGGATGGGTCTCACCATTACTTGCCCCTTATCTAACGAAGATCTCAGTTTACCGGCTGACTTCGATTTTTCTGTTGAGAAGTCATCCTGAACAAACATAAAAAAGATAAAAAAATTCTACGAACATGATTCTGTAGCCTTCCTTCCCAGAAGCCAAACATGCATGCATTGTCATGATTATTGCATGGAGCTGATAATCCAAACCATGAAAAAAACAATGATTACTTTATCTGATGGTTACAATTATTAATACCACTTATACACAATATAATGATTATAAACAATACAACTGCAATTTTTAAATAATATTGCATAATAATGAACAAACAATAACTGCTGTTCCATAAGTGTGGTTGCTCAAAATAATTATCCTTGTTATATACTAGTATAGCCTTATCATTGTTATATACTAGTACAACATTATCATTATTATATACTAGTATAGCATTATCATTGTTATATACTAGTATAGCCTTATCATTGTTATATACTAGTACAACATTATCATTGTTATATACTAGTATAGCCTTATCATTGTTATATACTAGTACAACATTATCATTGTTATATACTAGTATAGCATTATCATTGTTATATACTAGTATAGCATTATCATTGTTATACGCTAGTATAGCATTATCATTGTTATATACTAGTATAGCATTATTATTGTTATATACTAGTATTATAATAGCATTACCATTGTTATATACTAGTATAGCATTATCATTGCTATATACTAGCACCCGGACAGTCTTGTGAGCTGTGAGAGATCATCAGGGGTGCTGATAAACCACAGAGAATAACTATATTATGCATAATAACAATGACAACATGAAAGGTCTTGATTGGTAGAGGTAGTAGTGTGCTGGAAGGCAAAAACGATTGCTGTAGGTTCAAATCCTATATGATGCAATATTTTTTCTTTTTCTTTTATGATGCAATCTTACAATGATTACTAGTACCCTGACAGTCTAGCGTCTTGTGAGAGACTATTTTATGATGCAATCTTACAATGATTACTAGTACCCTGACAGTCTAGCGTCTTGTGAGAGACTATTCGGTGTGCCTATAAAGTACAGAAAATAAGTATATGCACAACTAATCTAAAATCTATTAGCTGGGCCGGTAAGCCAAACGTTATGGGTTCAAATCCTGTTGAACACAATGCTTTTTTTAACCTCTAAAATGGCTACAGACAGAGAGATAGATGCTGCTCTTATTATAGTAGATTGTTACTGGCAAATAACAGAAATATTACAATAACAAATAACATAAATGTTATTCTTCAGATAACTTTTATTGCATTACAGTTATCAATTACAAAAATTATCACTACTACTTTTTATTGCTGCATCAATACTATTTGTGTAACAATTAATGCAATGTTCTTCTTTCGCCTAGTAGATATTGATCAGCTTAACATAAGGAATTTTTCAAGTACAAAATGGCCCACTCTCAGGCCAGCTCTACTCACCCCGTCAAATGGAGCCTCAAATCTTATAGCCGTTACTGCGGTGTCAAGTACATTGGGATTGCTCTCCTTTGTACTGCTCATGATCCTGCCCTGAGGAGATCGGGTTCTCAATACCCCACCCTTCGCGGTCGGATATGTCGAGTATTGAAACATTGGCGACGGAACCAGAGATTTTGCGGCGAGGAGGCGATTCTTAATATTGGTTGGTGACGAAGCTTCCTCAGCATCACCTTTGTCCGCTGCCGGAGGATCTTTGGATTCACTCTAAATAACAGACCAGATTACAATCAAATAATGCTGCATGCAATGAGTATAATTGAGTGAGAGTTGTCCTTCCAATCTTCTCAACACGAGTGGACAATCATTGCATGCATTTAGTTTATTCAATGTTTAACACTGAATCCTGTCAACGCCTGACAACTTTGTTCAAACTTGCTTCAAAGTGATTTTATTCACATCACAAGGAGCTCTTATAAAGGTCTTGCCAATCAGACAATGCAGCCCGCTGACTGTTTCAAGGCTTTAAAATGGTCATTGCTGGGCGTTAATGTTTACTGCTTACACAGATTGTGGGAGAGTTTATGGTTCGGAGCAAAATGACATCATTAGGCATGTCAGACCTACAGCAATAATCCTTTGATTTGACTAAGAATGTACTATGGTTTTGGTTTCACGACAGCCCTCCATGAGGCTGAGTTGTTAGCTGTCATCTGCTGTTGTTAGCTGAAATGGACATTCCTCACTTTATATTCCATTTGGCTACATCTTAATTGCACTAATACACATCACCTTTAATATCACATCTCACAACTTTTAAAAATATCATAGGAATCAATAAATAGCTTAAGCCATGTTTTGGTGAAATTTTAGCCAGCAGCATGACCTGCTATCTGTGATTTCAGTCTTATCAACTGCTATATAACTCGGTACATCTTCTGTGTCGAAATGTTCATACTGTTTCAAGAAAAGGCATTTTTGATAGCGCTCGAAATGATCTCATTTCCTGAAGGACCTTAAAAGACCAATAAAGGTTTTATGTGTTACAATTATCTTAAATTTTGATTTTTCCGACATACTGCATTATGCAAAATTTGAGCCAATATTTGACTTCATACCTAAGGTAATTTCTAACATATCAAGTTTGAAGTTTCTCACATTTTTGCAAGCAAAAATGTGAGAAACTTCAAACTTTGCAAACTTCAAACTTCTGCCTCTTCATTTATGCTTGCAACAATGTGAGAAACTTCAAAATTGAAGAGGCAGTCAAAATTTAGAATAGAATAACAAATATAAGAATAATAAAAGCTAATAGAAAAGCAATTTTCATTGATTATTTTCATTCACTTTTCATTAATGTTATTAACTTTAGTTATTGAACATTTTTGTGCTGTGAAATGAATTAAACAAAGATTGGTTGATTCTTAAAAAGTAATTTGTACCAACATATGATAGGTTCAACACACAATTTAACTTGGAATGCGCATATTTGCCAGCAACTTTCTTTAATCTCAGAACCATATACAAGTTTCAATTCATGGATGGGTATTAAAAAGCACTTCCCGTGTTGATATATGAACTCCATGATATATTCATAACTCTAAATACACAAAGAGGTCAAAGAGTGAAAAGGTTGTATCTTACCTCGCCATCTTCCTTATTAGCAGCTGTGCCTATTGTAGACTCCTTGGTTTTAACTGATGATGCAGGAGTGTTTAGTCTTTCAATCCTTTAGAAGAAACAATGATGGGAGTTGTCTACTGTCACATTGAGATTGAGGAAATAACTTCTTAAAAGTAAAATAGTTTCGCAACAAACATACAGACGGTTCCCTACTTACGAACATTCGAGTTACGAACAACGGTGCATACAAACGTATGTACCGTTGTTCGTAACTCGAATAACTTTCGAGTTATTTGTTTGAACTTTACATACGTATTGTAAAGGGATTTGCCGGCCTTTACTTGGCACGACCTATACTAATAAATAAATAAAGAGAAGAGAGTGCGTGTAGTTTCATTCAGCTTTTAATTAGCGAAGGAAATTTCACTAGCCAAGGAGCGTACGTCTATCTGCTCTGCTCAACTAAATGAGCGCACTCATTTATATACAATAATATCAACCGTTCCGGCAAACGGTGAGAACACCGGCTAACAAGGTGAATAAATAGGACCGCTAGTGCGTTGGTATGACAACAATATAAGTGACGATAAGTGATAGCGTTATGACAGTATATCAGATATAACAATAGCATAACGAGTGAAACAGCGATATAATAAACGGACAACACATACAAAAAATAAGACAACAACGATAAGTGATAGCATAACGATTAAAACAACAATATAATAAAAAAGGACAAGCCATACAATAAATAAGAAATGCAGTGTCATGGCCCAGCGGCGAAATTTTTTTTCCTAAACAGGTTTACATACGGCAGTAAAATTCTGGCTCATGATTGGCTTTAGTAATTGAGTTTTAGTAACCAAAACCTACATCATTACATTAGAAATCAATAGTTATAATTAGTAAAGAACACAAAATTCTAAATAACGTAGTAAAAATTATGTTATCATTCAAAAAGTGCTGTTAAAACGTAAGAGACGCTCACTAGAAACTCACTAATTTAAACCATTTTGAATAAAATTTTGAAATTTTGTGTTCCTTTCTAATCATAACTATTGATTTTTAATGTAATGATGTAGGTTTTGATTACTAAAACTCAATTACTAAAACCAATCAGGAGCCAAAATTTTACTGTCGTATGTAAACCTGTTTGGGAAAAAAAATTTCGCGGCCCGGCGTCCACCAAAGTATTATCTCCATTTTGTTAAATATTTTTTTAGTACAAACCAATACAGGTTACTTATACAAGCCTTAAAAATACTTATATAAACCTTCAATATACTTATATAGGCCTTGAAAATAAATTATAATACAAAATATAGCACTGAAGCAACTTACGAACA
The DNA here is from genome assembly GCF_963576615.1 of Watersipora subatra. Classification (NCBI taxonomy): domain Eukaryota; kingdom Metazoa; phylum Bryozoa; class Gymnolaemata; order Cheilostomatida; family Watersiporidae; genus Watersipora; species Watersipora subatra. Next base: position 35,045,442 of record NC_088717.1, read on the forward strand.
ATTTCACCTTATGAACAATCGTTCGGAAGGTAACTCGTTCGCAGGTTGGGAACCGTCTGTACAATAGTATTAATGTTCATCAATCAACAAATATACCATTCTACTTTGAGTGAAATAGCAACAAATAACAGAGCTAATACACAGTGGTGTGCGGAATAAACTCGGCATCCTTGTTGGAAAACAAAAATTCTAATTTACAACATGGTTACTCATTATGAATTTAGTCAATAACTATAAATTGTATATTAATCCTGATTTTGTCCTGATTTCAAATATGTAAAAAACTAGCTGTGAATTTAAGTTTTTGAATGATTATGTAGGTTAAATTCTGAATGTTTCATTTTTAATGGTTGAAGATAACAATCTGGACAGATGTAAACATACCACATGTATTTTTACTTGCTTATTTCAACTCATTTACATGTATATACATGTACATATGACTTCAGAAACAAGCCTATAAAATGTAAATCTTAGGGCTAAGTTGACTTGAAACTGCCAAGTAAAATTCTGCTTACGAAAAGAGAGAAAGCAACCCTAATAAATTTGTCATACAAGTTCTTTGGTGATAGTAGAATTTCAATAAAACTGTTAGCATGGCTCTTGAAGGTCTTACTTCATGTAAATAATAGCAGCTCTTACATACACTTTAATATAAACTTTATTCCAAATGCTGTGATAACTTACGCCTATATCAAAGTTGTTCTCTCATTAATCTTTAACGACCGAAAAGTATTAGCTATAGACAATTCAGAACTATTACAACAGGACAAGATTAGTAATTCACACTAATATAGAATTAGTAGGTTTATTACAGACCACCCTTACCTCGCCTCCTGTTTGATGCTGGACCTTAGTCTATCAATATCTGGGCCTACACTCTGCACAATGCTGAAATACTCTAAATGTTTGGGACTAGAGAGGTCTGCCCCCTCCTCAGCCTCCATGAAGGAGAATGATTTTGGTATAGGCTCATTTTCATATGGATAGCTCTCATACTCATATATGCTGCTGGGGGGCACAAAATAGTCTGAGTCCATAAAGTCTACATACGCGCTTGCCAGGTCAGAGCTACAACATACAATGTGCATGCTAGGTTCTGATGCTACTAGGTGGACAAGACAGCATGCAGCGGAGACAGTGAAGTTTGCGCTTCAGTTTGAAGAACATTTGCTAGCTGGTAGAAAGTTGTGCAGCGACAAAGAAATCTGGTGAAAAAACATCAAATCACGGTTAAACGTGAATGGTTGTATGTAAACATACGAAATCAAAAATAGAGTTACGACGATTATCTATACCTTAATCTGAACCTTGGTGCAAATTTAGATCTCAACATGGTCGTTAGGGAGCATCACTAGCTTTTCAATTAGCATACTAATTGAAAACATTTACCTACGCTAATTTTAATTTATAGATGTAGCCGTCTCTTGGTTTACAACACCATGATAGGATAACTCACAGTTTAACATCGTAATATTACTACTAACTAGTTCACTGGCAATCCTGTGCACCACATGAGATCATGTGTAATAACTATGTGCATAATTATTTTGTGCTACGTACTACTGCAAGGTGGCCAAGTGACACAGTGGTTAGCACATCAGACCACAAAAACCAAAGTTCAATTCCTATGAAATACACTTTTTTTTCCTAATGCTCTAAGTGTGACTTCGGAGAGCAGGACACGGCTCTTATTATAGTAATTATATCTAGCCAACAATGTGACAGTAGTAGTAGTATTAGTAGTAGTAGTATTAGTAGTAGTACAAGTCACGCCTTACAACACTGGGAATGGTGGCCACTGCCTGAGAAGGTCATCTAAAGGGTTTTCAATTTTACATGAAAGATGATCAGATACTCTTCTAAGGCAGCCCAGACCAAAGACTGAGCACATAACACCTTAAATGAAAGGGTGGTAGTGCTAGCCATTTAAACCAACTTGTGAACCAAAGATTAAGTTTACAAATACCTTAATAATGAAACACATATGAGTCAGCTAAAGGCTGAACATGCTAGTAGTTAGAGCACTTGATTTGGGGACGGATGGCGCACCGTGATAGGCTAGGATTTCAACTAATGCGAATCTTTACAGGCTGTCCAGTTGTGTGCCTCCTTACCTGGGAGCACTCTTGTGTCTAGGAGGTGATGTCGTCTTCATATTAGTGATGTTAAGCAAAGCTTTAGTAGTGCCCTTGTCTATCTCCACCAAGGTGTTACTGGCAGACTGTGGAACTCTCGCTTTGCCTGCTGACTTCGTGTTTCGCTCATTCGTTCCTGTCTCCTGCATCAGTCAGAGTTATGAACTTATAAAATAAAACATAAAAATGGTGAATGAAAAGCTTCTAAGATCAGTACAGTGATTGCTGACAAGTAGAGGGATGAGCACATACTGCAAAAATTTAAAATTTCAACAAGTGTTCACTCCACATTATATCAGACATAGTTCATAAGATATCAGCCAGTTTGTCAGAAAAAAACATAATATTTAAAATACTAAGTTTACGGTGTTGCTTTACCTCAAAGTAACAATGTAAACTGCATGACTAATTTATCTTTCCAATGGTAAGGAAACTGCTGTGACAAGATCTTACGACTGAAATAATTCATGGTAATGACCTTGACATATACAGCCCAATGGTAAGGAAACTGCTGTGACAAGATTTTGAGAAACAACTGGCTAGTCAAGCAATGTATTTCCCCAAATGAATTTTTAATCTAACAGCCTAGCAGGCTAATAGCTTGCAGTTATTTGTTCAAATAATTTCCATATTCATATTGACCCACTAGCAGTAGTCCAACTCGTTTGTTTGATAGGTCAAGGTCACTTAATTCCAGAATTACCACAGTAAAGAGAACACAGAGAAGAGACAATACCCTCATCAGAAACTAGGTAACTGATTACTTACCTTATCATCTGCTGTCTTTGACCGCTGAGACAGAGATGCAGAAGCTGTGTTAGGTCTGTATCCCCCACTAGCTGTGCCCACGGGTCGACCTTTATGTGAAGCTCTTGCAGAGTGTCGCGCATAGCTGTGCGACTTGAACATGTCCTGCTGCCTAAAATATTAAATCTTTCACTCAGTAATTTGCACTCGTTTGGACAAAATTAATTCGAACAAAAAATCTTTTTTCGACATACACTCGCTATTTTTGCTGTGAAGGCTGTAGTTTCTATCATAGAGCTTTAATCTAAAGTTTTTTGGAAGCCACAGAAAATTCTGCAGAAGAATCAATGCATTTAATAAACCAAAGCGATGTTTAATATATTTTTTTGTTTAGCGAAACCAGTTGCAAAAGAAAAGCAATATCACTTTCGGAGTTTGACCAAAATGCATACACCTGTTCCCTAATATAAAATATCGTCATCCGAAATGTGTGAGGCCCAATGATGACACTGGCATGTCACTAGCAGAAATACCTCTATGTCACTGTTTAAAATACACATCTATGTCACTGTTTAAAATACACATCTATGTCACTGTTTAAAATACACATCTATGTCACTGTTTAAAATACACATCTATGTCACTGTTTAAAATACACATCTATGTCACTGTTTAAAATACACATCTATGTCACTGTTTAAAATACACATCTATGTCACTGTTTAAAATACACATCTATGTCACTGTTTAAAATACACATCTATGTCACTGTTTAAAATACACATCTATGTCACTGTTTAAAATACACATCTATGTCACTGTTTAAAATACACATCTATGTCACTGTTTAAAATACACATCTATGTCACTGTTTAAAATACACATCTATGTCACTGTTTAAAATACACATCTATGTCACTGTTTAAAATACACATCTATGTCACTGTTTAAAATACACATCTATGTCACTGTTTAAAATACACATCTATGTCACTGTTTAAAATACACATCTATGTCACTGTTTAAAATACACATCTATGTCACTGTTTAAAATACACATCTATGTCACTGTTTAAAATACACATCTATGTCACTGTTTAAAATACACATCTATGTCACTGTTTAAAATACACATCTATGTCACTGTTTAAAATACACATCTATGTCACTGTTTAAAATACACATCTATGTCACTGTTTAAAATACACATCTATGTCACTGTTTAAAATACACATCTATGTCACTGTTTAAAATACACATCTATGTCACTGTTTAAAATACACATCTATGTCACTGTTTAAAATACACATCTATGTCACTGTTTAAAATACACATCTATGTCACTGTTTAAAATACACATCTATGTCACTGTTTAAAATACACATCTATGTCACTGTTTAAAATACACATCTATGTCACTGTTTAAAATACACATCTATGTCACTGTTTAAAATACACATCTATGTCACTGTTTAAAATACACATCTATGTCACTGTTTAAAATACACATCTATGTCACTGTTTAAAATACACATCTATGTCACTGTTTAAAATACACATCTATGTCACTGTTTAAAATACACATCTATGTCACTGTTTAAAATACACATCTATGTCACTGTTTAAAATACACATCTATGTCACTGTTTAAAATACACATCTATGTCACTGTTTAAAATACACATCTATGTCACTGTTTAAAATACACATCTATGTCACTGTTTAAAATACACATCTATGTCACTGTTTAAAATACACATCTATGTCACTGTTTAAAATCTTTTTTTTATCCATCCTAAACCAATAATAAAAAAATTGGAATCTGCGATATGCTGTGGACTTGCGAGTAAAAGAAAACTAACCGGCTCATTTTTTTTAGAAAATAAAAACCCAATACATGTATCCTAAATTGATTGTGGCAAAATATTGGGTGGATCTGTTCACGGTGTGATCCGTGATCAATGTTTTTGTATAGGTACTAAGACGAGCCATTATAAAAGCTTACTCTTGCAACTGCTTCTCTGCGGATTAACTCACTCGCTACGGTAAAGGTTTACTTTACTGAAACAGTTAACCCGCAGATGAGCATCAACTTATAAGATAATAAGAATTAAACAAACATACTTCTAAGTACACATGTCAATAAATTTCAACACTTCTTAAAATACATTAATTTCTCTTACGAATCATTGCATGTCGGAGTTACTCTCCCCCTCCAATCTACTACAGGATTCAGTGACTGCGATGGAGTTGGGCTTCCAGAGCTGGGACGGGGTTGCATGGAGTCCATAACAACATCCACCTCTATAGGGTTTGATGGTGCCTCGCTACAACAAGTGAAAGTGTGTCACTTAATTTCCTTCTAAATCTTGGAACAAATCATAGCAACACAATTACAATGTTGCATGGGAAGGTTGGCCCGAGCTCTTAAAAGAAAGTAACTTAACAAACTGCCCCATTCACATTGATACTTAAGTAAGGCTGAAGAAAAGTGGAAACTGGAAACTGCATAACAGGTACCTTGAAATGCCGGTACAAGCAATCAGCCTTACAATGAAAACTCTATAACGCATGCTAGAGGTATGAAGCGCAACCATAGATATATATACCTAGATTGGCCAATAATAGCTATTCCCATTGGTGGCCTTGTCAGACATAAATGCCATGACGCAACGTAATCATATTGTACCTTACGCTTGACTGACCGCAAGATTCATCATTAGTTTACAATGGCTGAAGCTGAGAAGGGTGTGTCAGCTGCTACTAAGGTGAGTTTTTTACTACTTTTAATATCAAAGATAGGCTTGGAACTCCTAATTATCAGCTGTAAGGCTTTATAGTAAAAACTAGAACAGTTTTCATCCCAATAGTGGACATATTTTCCCCATATTTGACACTTTGAAAAAATTATTGAAGACAATCAAATCAGCAGACATCATTGTTTGTCAAGTTACTATCAACTTCAACTTGTTTGATTCATTAACTGATTGACTCTCTCTTGGAAGGTTTCCTTAACTTTGCCCAAGGAGCTGCTTGTGTAATACTGCTACTTTGTGATGCTTGAGTCATTAATTTGGATACCATCTTGCTATAAATCACTAAGTCAGAATGGAATTCATATTCATTGCTATTTTGGCAGCGATCTCACCATTATTCATCAAGCTCACAGTCATCTGAGAGGACTAGTAAGAATTGCTGCGTTGCTTTTGGATGTTCCAATTATCCAAGAAAATGCCCAGAGAAAAGCTTCCACAGGTAGGACAATATAACAAACATTCACCCTGCTAATCGTTGGGAGAATTCATGAACATACTACATGAGCATGGCTTGGAGCATGGTTATCTTTGGCTATAATCAGGCTTAAAAGTTTCCATTATTTGACAAGGTTAATGCTACACTTCTCAAAGGCAAAAAGTCAATAATCCAATGAGCAAAAAACACCACTAATTGTATGTATCTTTTATTACTTGTTAAGTTTTCCTACTGCTGCTGATCGCAAGGATGCCTGGATTAAAGCAGTGAGACGAGAACAGTGGACCCCAAGTAAATCTTCTGTACTTTGTTCAGACGACTTCACTAGTGAAAGCTACCAAGTATCACCTGGTATTGGGAAAAAAGCTAGATTGAAGGCCAATACCATACCAACATTAGAGTTTGTCTTTTAAGACATTGATAAAATTCAAATTTATCAAAGACAACTGTTGTAATGAAGGATAACTTATATCTCCCTCTCTCGCAAATGCTAGCATTAGCTGCTATTGTATGTATTTAATTTTACATTTTAAATAATCACATTTCCTTGTATTATTTTATGATTGTTGCTTTTTGAAAGCATGTGGTAAATTATGACAATAACCAACATCTTCTTTCTGTTACAATATCTTGTTTGAGTGTTTTATTTGCATTTTTAGAGTATGGAAACCAAGCAATATATATTTAATTGTTCGATATATAAATAAATTGCACCAACATTCGAGTATATTAACATACGAGCTCAGTCTCGGAACGCATTAAGCTCGTAAATTGAAGTATGACTGTATAAGTTTTTAGCTTTTAAGAGCTTGTAATCACCTTCTCATATATTTCACACCTACAACACAACAGAGTAAGGCATGGTGAATCTTATGACACCAAATAACTGCAATGTAAATTTTGTTGCAAGTCAACCTTTAACTTGCTTATGCATATTTTACAAATAACTTGGTATTGTCCTTTCGTGACTGGCTTCTTAGTGGTGGCAATTAGTGCTAGCCTGGCAAAGTTTTTCATCAATCCAGCGCTACTAAGCAACACTCTTGTCGCTTTCTCGCTGTGGTTGCAAACCTCAATCACCACAGGCGAAGACAAAGTCAAGCCACCCTGATTCTTAACTGTAATTAGGGAATTCGTTGCTTGGTTTACATCAACGTTGGTAACATCCACGATGCTAGTGATACAATCATTACACTTCAGCTTTGGTGACCTAGCCAGCTGTAAAATCATCATTCTGTCTCATTTTTGACTTCAGACATACTTGCATACTCATCATATTTAGTCATGTTTAGTTCAGCATATTAGTCTATTTACCTAGCCAAGGTCTGGCTCTTTGAGTGGGTGGGCTATTTCCCCTCCCCTCTCCATTCCCCTTCTCTCTTTTCCCCTTCTAACTTATTATTTGGAGAAGGGGAAAAGAGAAAATGGGGATAAGAGAGGGTTGCAAATAAAGCCATGATGGCTCATGATTTGTGTGCAACAATTCATAGCTTTTATAGTTTTAATCTATGGTGGTTATCAGATATTATCACAGAATTGCTTTAGTTTACTGGATTATGTATACAAGAAGGTTTTTATGTGAAAATAAATGTAATTTTGTTACCTTCTTCCCATTAGATTCATTGAAAACAGCAGTGCAGTCAAGCGTGAGGTACAATACAGTGACGTTGCGTCGTGCTATTTAGGTCTGACAGGCTTTTTCCCTATTGGCCAATCTAGGTATATATATCTATGAGCGCAACTTTGCAATATCTAACCTTGGACATTGTTATATTTATTGTTATATATTATTATAAAGCCTGCAATAAAAGTGATACATGTTTAGTTTCCATTTTTTTATTCGACTTTTAAAACAAATTTTCTTTTCAACTAAAAATTATAAAATTAATTTTTTTCATTTTTAACGTTTAAAAATTGAAAATTAAAGGAAAACATTTTAAATTTTTTTCTTAATCTCTCTAAACTTTTTTTTAGAGAGAATAAAATACATACTTTAAACCAAAGTACTTTATTTTGATCTGGGTTAGTTTTCTGATGAACTTGTTAATGATAACCGACCAACCATAACAAAATAGCAGGCGTAAATAATATCAAGCCCTAATATCCTCGAATACGCTAACATCGATCACAGCACAAACAAAATTTGAATTACAAACAAATCTGCTCAATATTTCTGCTGCACTCCTCAGCCCTCAGCCTAAATTAGGGTGCATAGCTGGCTAGTTCTGTAACCCCTGCACTGTTTATCTCTTTGCTGTTACAACCTTGAAAACAACAACTAGCTAATTCTGTGTCACTGGAACCTTAGGCAACATGCACTATGCCTCGTTTAGTAATATCCATAGCGATGAGTCTGGGCATATCTGCATATGTTTAACAACTTTTAAACAGCTTAAATATGAACTGAGCAGTGCTGATTTATCAGCTCCATATCTGAAAGAGTCAGATGTATTGAATCTTTTATTCTTCTCATTCTAGAAGTCACACTGTGGATGCCACTGCTATACTGGATGTTATACAAACTGTTTAACTTGTTTAAATATTTGTAAAATTGTGTTTCCAAAGTTTTTTACTCAGCGAATTCCGACAACATAACTTAGCTATTATTTTGAGTGTAATATTAACTTATGGTATCAAGAAGTCTAATTTTTATCATTATTTCAAAACCTGCTCTGTTATAATTGGCCATCACTTTGGCTGAAGTAATCTTTGAAAGGAAATAGGAAAAAGACATATTTGCTCAGAAAGAGGCGGAGACTTAGACTTATTGACTAGATGTGATGTCATTCTTCTTATTCCAAAGGACACGTCGTGTGTTATGTCTTTATTTGAAAACCTTCAACAGCTTCAATATACAATTTGCGACAGAGTCGAATACTAGGTAATAAATGTCACACATTATCGAACTTTAGAGAATTTAAGGAAAGCCTGACTATGTAAAATAGAGTCAAACATGTCTTTAAAACTGTTGAGAGAGAAAAAACCTACGACGGATTTAACAGATAATATTGGGAGCAACATGAGAATAGGCTGATGTCAGTGAATTATATGAGAAGATAGCTGGAAACCTTCAACTCTTTTTAAAGCCCTTTGTATCTATTTGCCTATTTTAATTGATCCAATTGTTAGGATAATATATTAAAAATATTTTTAACTTATCAGAATATTAATATTACAATAATGAATAGAATAATACACAACATAATAGTGTATTAATATTATTAATGTATTAATACTATTATTATAACAATTAATATAATGATACACAAAATATTAAAAAACTAAACAATATATAATGCGGTTTAGCTGTTGAACAACATTTCTAACTTTTTCAAATTGCTTAATCATAGAAATCCAATAGTCATCCTTCCTTTTTCATACTATAAAAAGTAGTCAGAAATATTCTATCATGTACATCATGAAAGATCAATTTAAGATCCCAATAAATCATATGCAAAAGTTTGCACAAACTATGATTATGATGTAGAGACTGCATACGTACATGGCCAGCATTTTAGGTGGAGGGTTTAAAGAAGGAGGGGTGTCCTTGGGTCTATTCAGAATGGAACTAAGTCCAGCCTCTTTCTGGTAACTTATCTCAGCAGAAGCTAGGTCAACCATTGACACCACATCTTTCAGGTGTAACGTCTTTGGTTCTTGAGGCTGGACTGATGACCTAAAAACCAGCAAAGCGACACAGTAAAACATTATAGGTACATAATGATACATGACAAGCAAGGAGTCTGTATACTAATGTGTCCCAGCACCATTGAACCAAAGCAAGCTACTAATAGGAGGAATAAATTCCAAAAAACTTTTAATGTACTTTCAAAGTACTGAACAGTTTGACTCCTTTATATATCAGTGATACGTTTCTATTATATAGTACCAGATATCCATGACGCGATGATTGTATTTTTACTTACCAAAGGATGCGATCAATTATTTTAGTGCTAAGTACTTTAATATTTTGTAAAAAGAGATCAGATGCATGCCTAACTTTAGTAGTTTCAAGTCTTCTTTGTATAAATTTTGTTGTTGTGTTTATGATGCCACCTAGCATTACCTTTATATATTTGACTTTTTATGGCAGCATATGCAAAACATTTTTTCTATAAAAATGATTATGAATTACCAAAAAAAATTATATATATATTTAAGCAAAGCCAGCCAAACAATTGTTGCTTGCATAATGACACACAAACTGCAGATACAAACACTTCTGGTCAATAAATTATAACAAGCCCTAGCCTAACCATATCAGCCATATGTTGCTCAAATGTTGCTCGACAAGAGCACATGAAAGCTGGCACTAAGATGTGTAAAAAAACCAAGGGGTATTACTGAGAGCAGTTGTCATTAGCTGATAAACAAAGCTGGCTGACCCTAGCTTATGTTTTCTGATATTGACAAGGTCAATGATAACCATCTGTAAATAGCCAACATTAATTGACACTCGCTGGCATTAGTTGACACTCTCTGGCATTTGTTGACACCTGCTGGCATTCATTGACACCCGCTGGCTTTACTTGACACTGGTCAGCATTAAATGACACTCGCTGGCAGTAGTTGACAATCGCTGGCATTAGTTGGCATTTACTGACACTGGTAATTGCTAACTGATGGCATCTGTCTAAGGCTAAATGTCAGGTAGTTAAACTGTAGCGATAACATGACATGTTAGATGAAGTCACAAAAGCAACACAGCAAAATGAAAATGTAAAAAATATGAAGAACTACCTGCTATTGGCTAAGGGTAGACTAGACTTGGGCCGTGGCTTCACATCCTTTCTCGGCTGAAGTGAAGAGAATCGTCTAACGCTCTTCGGTCGATACCTTTCAGTCATTTGAAGAAAACTTTCAGTTGATCCATAACGAAGGTCCCGACCAAGGTCAGTGGAAGGGAGAGGCTTTATGGGTTTCAGCTCTGCAGTACAGATTAAACACCTGCACCAATTGATGTGAAATACTCATTTTATTTTACCCCATTTAAAGGAGACGAGAGAAAGAAAAAGCTGCTTATCAGCGAGTGTCAATGCACATATTCTTTTTAGAGTCATGCTCCCATGCGTTCTAGTCATTGTTTAGTTTTCGCTTCCATAGAGTATACTCTTTTACAGAAAAATCTAGTCCATGCAATAGTTGACCTAATATGGACATACTTGCGGTTAGGTTTGTTTGTAAATTTAAAACACCTATAAAAGGGAGGAATCATGTAAACTGAGTAAAAAAAAGCCAAAACTATTAAATTCAGGAGAAACTGAAACGACAAATAGTTGACAGGTCTAAAAAAAGTTACCAAAGCTCTTCAAAATCAATTAAAAATCATTCCATTTTGATATATTGAAACAAATTCTTTCAAAAACTATCAGCCCAATATACTTCCACGCTTGTGAATCGATAAAGAAATTTTTTCATTTATTCGATAGCAAGATGGGAATAATTGATGAATAACTGCACATGGTTATCTACAATATATATAAATAATAATAGACTCCTCATTGAACACAATCAATGATAGAGATATTTATGTATGAAATGGTCATACATAGATGTTTATTTGCTATTCTCATCAAACCTAAATTAATACCCATCGCAACCCATAATTGCAAAAATCTTTTGACAAACAGGTTTAGAATTTTTGAAATCCAAACAATTCATAGCAATTAGTTATTCAGTTTTTTGTAAACCTTCAAACAGCTCACAGATAGTTAAGGTTCATTGGTATATATATTATATATAATGTTGTAATATATATTGTATTATATATGGTATTATTGTATTATAAAATAATCATATCATATAATCTTTAAGATTTTTTAAGGTCTTCAAAAAATCTCACCTTCGTTCTCATCAATGAGGGCGTTGACTATGTGAGGCGTGAAGAGCTCAGGATAAATGTCTGATGGGTGGCCTTGAACTTTATTGACTTCTTTTTGGATGTGTTCAATATATTCATAGACGACGGGAGTAAAAGAACGAGTCGCTAAAATTATAAAGTTGACATTTATATGGTTTCAAATATCTGTATGAGTAACCCATCCTATAACATGTACAGTCAAACATGGATAACTCGGCCACGGATAGCTCAAAAACATGGTTAATTCGAACAGTTTCTTTGGTCCGTTCCCACGTAATGATAAATTGCTATAGATAACTCGAACTCAACACTGTTAATTCGAACTGTTTTTTTGCCCAACGGCTACCGAAACGGTTGTTATCGCTTTAGAAAATAACTTTATTCAAAGCCATAGAGGTAAACCTCATATTTTCGTAATTCATAAGCGTTGTTATTACCACTATCGGCAAAATAATTTTGTCAACGACTTTTCTAAAGGTTTGGTCAAATTTGATTTATACTGCTATACGATTAATAGCACGGGCTTGCCGGGTCACGCGTGCAAGGATATTCGCCACGCGCATACAAAACAAAAACAGCATGTTGTTTTGTATGTGCGTGGCGAAAATCCTTGAGTGCGTGACCCGGTTAGCCCGTGACGAATAGTTTTCCGACGTTGATTCCGTGTTGAATCAACGTCGGAATGTTGAATGTTTAAAACGTCTTAAAATTGTTTTTATTAAACGAAAATACATTGTCTTAGCTAAAAAAAACTATTCATCGTTTGACCTAAACACAGAATACGTGTGTACAATTCAATAAGTATCAATTCAAAAAGCGTGAGTGATATACAATGTACCGTTAAACCTCGTAAAACTTTTAATTGAACTGCCTCGGAGTGTTGCTCTTAACGAATCCCAGGTAAAGTAAGGGATTTTTCTTTGGTAACTTTTTCTTGAAGTTGCATAAACTTCAAGAAAAGTCGGCAAAATTGATCGTGGGTAAAACGCTCAAAAGAAAAAGATGTCTTTTCTTTTGAGCATTTCAACAACGATCAAGTTTTGCCAATGTCAATCTAAAAAAACGTCCTGGCAATAACATCACCTCAAACAACAAACCAATCTCAAGTGATAGAAAAATCTCTATACTTTTTGATAAAAACATTTTAAACTTTACATTAGAAGCATTTAATTTGAAACAAGCCATTTGTGCTTTTGATTTATATTATAGTTTGCATATGTACATGTATCTACTAATAAATAAGTAAATACATGGACTTGTGACAGTGCTCTGATAACTTGAACGCTCTGATAATTCGAACACTTTTGCTCGGTCCCGTGAAGTTCGAGTTATCCATGTTTGAATGTATATGTAACACTCAGTTAACTGAAGCAGACTATCATACAGTTACATTTGTTTGCAGATTGTTCTAGAATCTAGATGCTTCCAAATACCAGTACAACTGTTTACGCAGCCTTAAGTTTCCATTTTTCAGCTGACAAACCTAACGTTTAGTTTACCAAAACGCAGCAGCATAGTCAAGCAATGCATCCCCTATAATCCATAGTCGAGCAATGCATCCCCTATAACTCATAGTCAATCAGTGCATGCATCCCCTATAATCCATAGTCAAGCAATGCATCCCCTATAATCCATAGTCGAGCAATGCATCCCCTATAATCCATAGTCAAGCAATGCATCCCCTATAATCCATAGTCAAGCAATGCATCCCCCTATAATCCATAGTCAAGCAATGCATCCCCTATAATCCATAGTCAAGCAATGTATCCCCTATAATCCATAGTCAAGCAAGGCATCCCCTTTAATCCATAGTCAAGCAATGCATCCCCTATAATCCATAGTCAAGCAATGCATCCCCTATAATCCATAGTCAAGCAATGCATCCCCTATAATCCATAGTCAAGCAATGCATCCCCTATAATCCATAGTCAAGCAATGTATCCCCTATAATCCATAGTCAAGCAAGGCATCCCCTTTAATCCATAGTCAAGCAATGCATCCCCCATAATCCATAGTCAAGCAATGCATCCCCTATAATCCATAGTCAAGCAAGGCATCCCCTTTAATCCATAGTCAAGCAATGCATCCCCCATAATCCATAGTCAAGCAATGCATCCCCTATAATCGAGTAGAGTTTCTGCAACCTCTTTGCAAGGAAAAAAATGAGCAGTTCAACAATCATGTGACATTTTGTTAGAATGAAAAAGTTAACTACTGTAGATGACCAGTTGTGAATTTGGTGGACAAAATACTCGAATGATGAGACATTATTATTTAAAACAAACTAATAGATGGTTCTAGAAGCTTCTATGTACATGCACAAAAGTTTAAGCAGCTATCCATATGTTTTTCTTAGTTACAAACCTAAAATTGAGTTTCGCAAAATGCAGGAGCATAATCAAGGATTGCACCTTTGATAATCAAGCTGAGTTTTTGTGAAATGAGAAGAGCTGAGTATTTCTTAAACTGTTAGACAATTCATTAAAATGAAAGCTCTAACTATGGTAAATCTAAATTGTGGATGCCATGGAAAACCACTTGATAATGCAATCTCATGAACCTTGTAAAATACTAGCCAGCGATTCTACCAGCCCCACAGTATGAACTGAAATATAGCTGAGACGGTGAGACCTACACGTGTGTGAGTGTCAGTCTAGAGAGCATATAGGTAAGTATAAGGTAAGTATAAGGTATTATTATTATTTGGACAAAACCAACTTTTAAGCACAAGTTCAATTATTATGCTAATGACTATCCCTCAGACATGGATTCACCGAGGTAAACAGGTAAGGTGTTATAATATAACTATAACGGATAATACGTATAGTAATTATGAACAACATAAAATAAAAAGCAAATCTATATGTAAACAACAAAACATATAAACAACAAAACAACAAATAAATGATATGAAACTGATAAAGCGCCACTGACTGCTATATTCATATCTAAGCTGTTTAAAAGTGGTTAAACAACTACAGATATGCCCAGTGTAATGTTATGAATATTATTAACAAATTAAATTACATGATGCGAACACACTCCTCAGAAGAAAATCTCCAAATATCTCCACACTCCTCCATAAAGAAATTTAACTAGCGAATAAGATGGACTCTCTTGTTTCACCTTATTTTTGCCAATAATTAAACCATAACTGTCATGAACAACTTTTATCAAGTTTACTAAGTGAATCAGACACGCTAATTCCGATTTTGTACCCAAAATAAAGATTAGTCCACTAACCTTCAAAGTCATTTAGGCTTTTTTAAAGCGTTTCAATATCCGTTTCGAAAACAACACAATCGGCATTACAAGCTCCGCCCATAAATATGTGACGAAACCTAGCTTTTTCAGAAACGGAAGTTAGGAATGTTTAGTCCGATTTAGAATAATAGAGATGGGTGTCTTAAAACCCATTATTATCTAAATCCAGCCTGTAAAATAATTTCAGTTTTTTATGAAAGGGATATTAACTATTTAAAATTGCTCGCAGCTTGTTACATGACGTTTAAATGGGCTGGACACCGAGAAAAATGAGCTCAAAAAGCGCGGTTTTATCACAAGCTAGCGTTGTTATCGCGCTTTTTAAATATGCAATGCTAAATAGCTTATCTACCTTTCATAAAAGACATTATTTTTAAGGCTGAATTTAGATATTAATGGATTTTAAAACACCGATCTCTATTATTCTAAATCGGTCTAAACATCACTACGTAACTTCTGTTCCTAAAAAGCTAGGTTACGCCACGTATTTATGGGCGGAGCTTGTTATGCCGATCGTGTTGTTTTCGAGACCGATATTAAAACGCTATAAAAAGTCCTTCATTACTCTGAAAGTTAGTGGCCTAATCTTTATTTTGATTACAAAATCGGAATCAGCGTGTCTGATTTACCTAGTAAATACGATAAAAGTTGTTCGTGGCAGTTATGGTTTAATTACCAACTAGAAAGACTTACAGCGATTATGTATTTCAGAAAGTCCGATTAGATAAATGGATCTTGATTTTAAAATGAATAAAACCTTTATGGAAGCTTGGAAAGACTCTAATTCATATTATGAGAATGACTAAGTGGTGTTGCAGTTGATAAAGTAGCAAATACCTGCAGTAATATACCGTGTCAGCGATAGCTCGTGACACTTAACCGGGTAAGGTAATTGATTTACCTGGAGAGTTTCTCCCTCCCAGCTCATTGCTCTTAGAGACAGTGTCTATATAACTGTTGTCATCTACCAAGTGATAGTCTGGAGTTCTTCTGTCAGCAACTGAGTGCACTACGTCAAACCTCCGCCTCCTGCATACTGGAGAACTAGGGCTATTTCCATCATCACTCTATAAAAAGAACAGAATAACTAGACAAGCAAAATTTAAAACTGCTATAAATGGAATTCATCGATACGATTCGTGCAAAAGATGGTAACACATTAGTTGAAATTAAATTCAAAGTTTAAATAATAATTAATAATTGATGCAGCCAAGATATGATTTTTGTTTCCTTGAACAACGACATTGAAAATCATTACAGTCATACATTGACATACAAGGTTGACGCATTCCTGGACCGAGCTAGTCTAGTCCATTATCTTGTATTTCAAATCAATTTTTCCTATATAAAATAACTAAATCCAAATTAATCTGTTCACAACTTCTACAAAACTACCTAAAACAGAATACTACAATGGAGAAACGTGTTTTAATTGTTCTAATTCCCCACCTATTTTCAAAAAGTAACAAATATCTATCTAGTGGTGATGATCTGCAATAAAATGTAACACTATTATGTATGTAGTGCTGAATGGAGTTCTTACCTCCGAGACAGATGGTAGCGGCTAACAGTGGTATGAGCGAGACACTACACTTTTGTGACCCTAGCATATCATAACCTTCAAGATTAACTTAACTAATATAGCTTCCTAAACACACCTAAAAAGAAGTTTTAATCTTATTCTAAACTAAATTCTTGATTTTGTCTTCGTTTTCACATTTTATTGTCTTCAGGCTTGCCTCTTTTAGCCTTGCTTTCACCTTTCCTTTTAGACGGCTTTTAAAAACTTTTCAAACTGATTCAAGGGAATGACAAAGTGACATAGTTCAAGCAAGTCTCTTGTATCCTTGGCCACCTAACGGCCGCATCAGGAATCATCTTGTATCTCAAATTTGTTTCAGATCTAAAGGCAAACATTTGCTTGTATTTTCCTGGTACCCCCAATTTTTCATATGTTGGGGTATGACCACATATGTTTCTGAATGGGCCAAAAGATAATATGGAAAAATTAAATTACTTCCAATATTCAAATACCTCCATTATTAAAATATTAATATATAATATTGAACTAATATTAAATATAATATATAACATTCCAATTTATAAATTTAAATATATAATATTCAAATTTATATTTGAATATAAATTTAAATATAAATATTAAATTTACTATTAATCTCAAATATTTAAATATTGCCATTTTATCTGTAGGCATTTAGCTTGTAATTTATCTAAATGTTGTCACGCATAAGCTGTTAATTTTAGCTTTATCGAACATATTTTACTAGACAGTTGTGCTTGTAATGGCAATAGATAAACAGCTGAGTGCTTGTTGGTTTTAGTATTGCAACAAAAGGTCTTGAAGAAAATGCAATCAAAGAAAAAATAACAAGAAATCAACCAAACATTTGATTATAAATTTTATAGCTGGATTCCATTTTAAACATTTATTTTGAATGAAAGTTCACTATTGTTCGTAGACTAGAACTCACACCTCAAGTAGTTTGGAGAAAAGACTAGAGAGACAAACTGTGTTTGATACCCAAGATTCTACAAACTTCCTTGCTATAAACTGAAAGTCTGGAATGTTCCGTCAAAACTCAACTCAACAGTCTATAAGCACTGCATTCATCCAAATTAACTGAACTCTCCATTAACACTTGTACACTTGAGCGGGTCTGCTACCTTCAGCTAGTCACATCTAAATACCTCACACTCTAGGGATATAAAAAAACTTTCACAATTGACAACATGTTACCTCGTCTAGCCATCTAGCGCAGCCACAATAATTGAGAGGTAAGATAAAGGGTGGCTAGTACAACGTTTAATTAGTTACCTCAGATACGGATGCCACCACAGTTCCTCTACTATGTCTATACATAGAGAAAAGAACAAGCTGGAAGGCCTTGAATATGTCCATGTGGATAATAGAAAATGCTTGCATTCACATTAGTAAATATTATTTTACTTTTCCTTAAGATGACCTGAATAGCAAAAAGAGAGACCCTTAAAACCCTTTCAGTGGCTCTTTGAGAAATTTAAAACCCATATCTGTATTGAAATACAGATAACAAGTAATTTTTGAATTGTCATAAAATACACTTTCACAAAACATTCTTAACTTGCTTAGTAAAATAGTTACTTTTTATCCAAATGAAAATTATTTTTAAAAAAGTGCAAACAAAATGGGGGTGTAAAATGGAACATATTTTCAACATTGAATCTCCTAACAAAAGCTACTGAATTCCCAATAAGTTGGTGAGAGGCTTTGGTGATTTATAAACACTAAATGTGAAAAATTTAAACTAAACAAGAGAGGGTCAGAGAAGAGGTCATTTAAAAACACTCACTGTGTTTTCAGTCTCTCGTTCAAAGAACTCTCCGGAGACACTTGCGGTTTCTTCATATTTTGCCCCTTCCCGAGGCTCCTGCCATGTTACAGACTTAGGTCGTGCCGGTCGCTTGCCTTCTCTCGATCTCTAGTGAGAAAAAGTGACAGTCAGCAGGCCAACTAACCGAGAAAGTCATCTGCTGCTATTAGAGGTTTATTGCTGATAAGGTTCTAACTTATGAAGGAATACTAATTCCAAGGGACAGCGCAAGCATGGATATCAACATAAGATTGGCACGGACTTCTAACTTACGAAGGAATACTAATTCCAAGGGACAGCGCAAGCATGGATATCAACATAAGATTGGCACGAACATTCAATTAGAGAAACAGTAAAGAAAGTCTCATGAACTCCATCTTCATACACTGACAGTAAATTAAAAGTTTTAAAATGTTTCATAATTTCTGCCCTCGTCTTTTACATGACAATTACAGGTTTGCAACTCATTTCAACTTATTTGATACGAACAAATTGCATATAACCACTACCAATTATTTTGAAAATATCATTGTTAGTTGCCTTAACAATTTTCCACCTAATATCCGTTCTCTTAGCAGAAAAGGCAGTTTACAGACGATTTCTCAAATATTTATTCAATTTTAAGGGCTAACTTTTGCCCTATATTTGTTTTATTTTGCTGTATGGCATAAATTGAAAAAACGTTTCTATTTGAAATGAAATTATTGCCAATAAAGTAATATATATGTAAGTACAAATTTAATCCATTTCTTTTAACAGTCTAGTGCACTATAATTCACTATAATAATCATCCATTACTATTGCACCCGAAAAGAGCTTATAAGGTTTAAGATTATAAGGTAACACCTAGTGAACACATAAAGTAAGCAAAAATTGCTAATACTTCTAAAGATTTTCAACAGCTTACACAAAAACATGACAAAATCAATAAGCTTTGCTGTTTTATATCCTAGTTGGAGAAGATATATTTTTGATAACCATATATCGACAATATTTTAACATACTGAGCAATGTTTACAAAGCTAAGCTCAATATTGCAGGGTCTTGGCCAATGTCTATATAGGCGAAAGGTAATGACAAATGTCTGTAGGCAAAAGCAGAAATTTCCATACATGCTAACGCCCTATATAAACAATCCCATAGACATCCTAAAATTCCTTGAACAGTTTGTAAAAACAGCCTAAAGAACTTTAGGCAGTTTTTAAGTTTTAAAATATAAAATGATTAATAAGTAGGCCTACTATACTACTACTACTAGCTGACTAAAGCAACTCATATTTTGAGAATAGAATATTAAAAGGCTCACCACTCATATAAGCAATAATCCATTGTTTACCTGTTATAAGCAAATTTAGTATCAGAGTATCTCAACTGTTAAAAAAATTTCTTACAGAGACATTTTCAGTTCAATTATCTCAGTAGCCTTCTGATAGAAAATCAATATCGCTGTTTACGAAGGAACATGGACCATATTTTGAGAACTTTTGTTTGAGAATACCCTCAAACTATTTTGAAAAGCTGTACATACTAAATACCATATTCACTATTGTCTAACTGTCAGCATCTTGGCATAGTGGTCTAGAGTGCCTGCCTTATAAACAACAGGTTGGGGCTCAGTTCTAAGAAACGTCAATGGTGGTGACAGGAATGACATCCAACCTTGAACTTCTCTCTGCAACTGAGTGTGTCTCATCAGGGCTTCCTAGCCCTAGGCCCATACATGTTTAGCCAAGATCACAGCTATTGTGTGTAAAAAATGCTTTCACAGACGCACAGCCTGTTTGTAGCTGATAAGGCAGATAGCATGCTTGATCGTCAACAGATCGCCAACAAAATATCAACAAAACGGGTGTCTGTGGAACAATCAATACACAAATATGTGCTCGATAAGATGTTACTGCTGCTGATAAACAAACCTAAATGTAATTCAGTTTTATAAATGTTATTTCACCACACAGCGTTTGACTGATGAATAGATTTATGGCAGAATGTTAGAAAAATTAATCTTTACTTGTTGCTTTTTACAACTTTAGCAAGCAGCTGAAGGGATCCAAACTTATTACAAGATGCCTTGACACGAATACCGATTGGTAGGAATCTCTGCTAGGAAGCTAACACTTATAACTAATTACTAATTTTCCACTTGCAAAAGTTATCTACCAGCATATTTTCACCAAATGAAAAATATTGGAATTGGAAAAATAAAATTCTTTGTTTATCGCATAGGTACAGTTTCCTGTTTTGAATATTTCAGGGCAGTTGATATAGTTGTGAATACAAACTCTACGTGTGGATTTATAAATATATAATACTATGGTTGACAGTCCCATGCACTGTGAGTGATTGTCATGAGAATCAGTATAAAGAAAATTATCTCACTAAGCAAAAAGGCTTCGAATGGGGTAGCGGTAGCATGCTTGCTATTGAATGTTAGGCACCAGGTTGGACTCCTGTGGGGAGCAATCTTTTTTTCTAATGCTCTGAACATGATTCTAGACAGACGAACACTGCTCTAATCATAATAACAATTTTAAAATGTTATACATAATCTTTACAATAATAAGAACTGTGTATGTCCATCTGTCTGCCTGAAGCCGGGCTTTGATGTTGGGAAAAATGAATCAAAGTCAACAAAAATCATTCAGCCGATTACGAATTATTACAACAAATTATTCATATTGCAGAATTTTTTAATAATTGTGCATATAGTTATTCTCTGTGCTTTTCCTGTACACCTGACAATTTTTCACCAGTCTCCAGACTGCCAGTGTACTCCTCTATTATCTATTATATATATATATATATATATATATATATATATATATATATATATATATATGTATCTCAATATTTGTCCGTCTATCTATTGGTACATCCATCTGTCCAGCTATAGCGATTAACTTTTAAGAATGACAATTCCGCTATTGACTAGATTTGAACTCCCAACCTCAAGTTCTGCGCACAGCCATCGATCTAATACACTACACTGTCCAACTTGCTATTCATCAGTTTTTTTACGCCATCAAGCTATTTGCACATGCGCTCGTGCACGAAAAAGCCGCCATATTTGTAGAAAACGATCGCCATTATCTTATTTAACAGTATTTTTTGGTGTTGTTTTGATACTATACTAAAAGAATTGCAAACAAAAGCATCGTTTTCAAAAGTTCATCGCAGAAACTTCGTGTTTTTAACGATAAAAGTTGTCTACAAAGATGGCCGACAATGATAGAATGACGTCTCGAAATGACGGAGCATACCATGGAACAGATTGGGTACATACTCAAAACACATGCCCAAATGCATAAAGCAATACAAAAAAATATGTGAAGCCATACCAGAAGAAAATTGCATGCTCATTTGTGAAAAAAATGCTTAAATTCATATAACCAACAAGACTTCCAACGAGTATAATAGACCCGAAGTAGTCACTGCAGCCGGTACGGTATGAATTACACAGAAATAAACACAGTTAACACAAATAGCACGGTACATAGAAATAAACAAACACCTTCATTTAAAAGTTAAAATGGTAAATGTTTTATATGTTGATTAAAATAAGTTGTCTGTACAAAAACTTTCTATTACTCGTGCAACGCCGGGCATTCAGTAGTTATTCATAAAAATGAAAAACTTGAAACATAACTTATGAAAATTTAGAAATTTATTGTAGCCATCTTGTGTATGGCTAATGCATCCATATACAAATGAAATAGACCGCTTAAATATTTTCATCCTAATGAATTTCCATAGCAATTTACCAATCAGTGTTTTTGTAGTTTCCTTTGACGAACATGAAACTGAGTCGAAATAAAAGTTGACACTAACCAACGTCATCAGAATTCACTTACCCGCAGTGATGAGGGTGGACGAATGTCTCTTGATGAAGCCTTGCTGATTGGACGATTGAGATCACTCTCCGACTCACTTTGCCCCATTACAGCTTCCTGTCAACATCGTTATACAAGAACAGTATGAGGTTTGAATGATGATACAGCTTGTATTATAGGCATCTAAAAGATACCCAGTGTTTCTCTTCTGTACTATGGCAGAGCTGTGGGTAAAGGGTATACCTTATTTGCCTTGGGAACTAAAATATAAGCTTTATTACGCTTTGGCAACTAATATATGTTCAGTCTTTCAAAATTAACTTTATACTTTTTACACTGTTGGTTGTCACCTCATGAAACCTTGAATGAAGTAAGCATTGCCTTTTTGTCTATTTGTAGCCTATAATAATAATGACAAATATAATATATATGACGTCAGGTTTCATAGAAATTTTAATGAAACAATTAGAAGCCCCAGTTTGAACAGCCTGTACAAGAATATCAAATAAGGTTAGCTGCTTTTCCACATCATCAGAGAAAATGACGGTCAATCACCACAATATTTTGGAGATGAAATTTACTCAACCTACACCGGCAGAAGTTTCCGGAAAAATGTTCTCCGGGGCAGTTGAGGGAGAACTTGGAGGTCCTCTAAAGGGAGGAGTACTGGGAGGTGAAATCGCTGTACCTTGTGATAAGTATCGAGGAGACTTCTCTTGCCTGCTGTGTGAAGAACTCAGCCTGAGAGATGGGGAAGGAATGGCACTAGCCCTCAAGGCTGGTTGCTAAAAGACACATATTATATTAAGCATAGGATGAAATGTATAGCTTTAGTAGACATTGGTGGCTTATAGATAAGTGAGGGAGCTTTAGTAGACATTGGTGGCTTATAGATAAGTGAGGGAGCTTTAGTAGACATTGGTGGCTTATAGATAAGTGAGGGAGCCTTAGTAGACATTGGTGGCTTATAGATAAGTGAGGGAGCTTTAGTAGACATTGGTGGCTTATAGATAAGTGAGGGAGCTTTAGTAGACATTGGTGGCTTATAGATAAGTGAGGGAGCTTTAGTAGACATTGGTGGCTTATAGATAAGTGAGGGAGCTTTAGTAGACATTGGTGGCTTATAGATAAGTGAGGGAGCTTTAGTAGACATTGGTGGCTTATAGATAAGTGAGGGAGCTTTAGTAGACATTGGTGGCTTATAGATAAGTGAGGGAGCTTTAGTAGACATTGGTGGCTTATAGATAAGTGAGGGAGCTTTAGTAGACATTGGTGGCTTATAGATAAGTGAGGGAGCTTTAGTAGACATTGGTGGCTTATAGATAAGTGAGGGTTAGTACGAAAAAAATCAAAAGATTTAAATCATGATCTTTTCACACAAAAAATCAGTTTTCTTTATAATTCTGAGCAAAAGCAGCGTTTTTGACAAACAATCATGTTGTGATGCGTGTGTAACAAATCTGTAAACACTCTTCTATCATAAACTAAGAAGTGTGAAGGAGCTAATTGACTGCATGTGTGGTACAATGTTACATAAGGACCTGTGAAGTTAGGGCCTTTAAGTTTATTTAGTAAACCAAAAAGCAGGATTAATCGTGAGGCAGCAACTGTAACTGGTACAATTTTTGCCTCAGTACTCCGCTCAATAGATGGCCTTATGATCCCAAACTCTTCACAGCCATCAGCTCAAGTGCAAGCTTTAAAAATATTCTGTACCTTTGGTTTTGTTTTTTAAAAATAAGACACCGGCTAGGAACTAAAAAGGCTGTCAAACTGGTATTTATATTTCATATGATCAACCACATAAATCACACCAAGGAAGAAAGCGCATAAATATTTCGTAGTGTCTTTTTGTCTTCAGCTCTCTCTCGTACTTCGTGTGAAACTGGTAGTAGCTCTACTCCACTAACTTACATGTAGTTTACACAAAACTTTATATGCCTGTTGAATGTGAGAAATATAAGAAATTGTCAACTGAAAGCATTCAGTCACTAATAATAAAATGTGGGTTCACCAGCATTATGAGGTGCAATGTAATTCACAGACAATTTACATGAGAAAAAAATTGGTGAAAACATCAAATTTATCAAAAGAGTCATAAATATTGAAAAATTCCAATTGAATAAAAAAAATTGATTTTTTTGCAACCCTGAAAAACTAGATAATTGGTGTATATTGCATCAGTCATTGGTGCTCCACACAACAATAGACAAACAATCCATTAGATTCTTTTTTACAATATGGTAATCATGGCTCCATAAAAAACCTAAAAATTATTAAGCGAATACAAATGACGGAGCATCCTTCAGTTGTACTAATAAGCTAATGGTATTGCTGAAAATTGCTCCTGATCCCCGAGTAATAGACCTGCGAAAAATGCACCCCATAGAGATGTCTCTTAACCACTGTGACACTTTCACTATGTTTCCATGATGCGCAGTGCTTCGGAGTTGCGCCCTCTTCGAATCATGGAAACGGCATCTTCGCACTGAAATCACTGCGCACTGGTCAGTGCGAAGCCAGTGCAAATTCGCAGCAAGGAAACAGCAATTGCGCAGTGGCTGCGCATAGCTCTCATGCCGTGGAAACAGATTCTTCGAGCGCCATAGACTAGTACAAAAGTTATCCTGCTTATCCTTGTTTTTGCTATTCTTCCGATATTTTTTTCACTTAAATTTAATTATGGTCTGCTCCTACGAAGATGATGAAGTGATTACTTTCCTGGACTTTTTTATCGATACCAACACTTTTCGAAAAATAGGTGGCAAGCCCTAAAGTAACATTTTAATAATCTATTACTTATATAAATATTTATCAAAAATATATTATTTGTAAAAATTGTGTTAAGGTTTGTAAAACATTGTGAATGTGTATTGTAAATAAAAGTATAATGATGACAAAAGCATAAAAAGACCTTTTCTGATGTTCGGTACGCATGATCGATTCCATGTATCCATCCAGTGATTCGATTTATACAATTTCTCTTTCCTGGTTAATTTGCTGAAAGCCACTGCGCAGCATGGAGACGTACAATCCCCTCGACTTCGGAGGGGGCTGCTTCGCAGTACTGTGCACCATGGAAACATAGTGTTTATGAAATCAAGAAGAATCCATCTACGAGGACCCAATAACGCTTAGAGAATGGTCACACTTTATGACACCAAGAAGAATCCATCTACAAGGACTCAATAATGCTTAGAGAATGGTCACACTTTATGACACCAAGAAGAATCCATCTACAAGGACTCAATAACACTTAGAGAATGGTCACACTTTATGACACCAAGAAGAATCCATCTACAAGGACTCAATAACACTTAGAGAATGGTCACACTTTATGACACCAAGAAGAATCCATCTACAAGGACTCAATAACGCTTAGAGAATTCCAACTAATAAGAGTCAACACCTTCCATTTTGTAAGAAGATACGAGTAAGGCAGGAAGTTACGAGTAAGGCAGGAAGTAAGGCAATGGAAAGAATCCATAAATGATCCTTGCAAGCCTCATCATCAAGATATTGATTATATGTGATTTGGTTATATCATATCAGATCCCCAGTCACAAAAAAATGAGGCCTCGTTTAATTGTGTGTGTTTTGTAAATAATCCATTGCAAAGACTCTCATTAAAAAGAGGCACGCCTACAGCCATTTGAAACTGCTGTTTACAACAAAAATTTTAAAGGAAAAAAGATGAAGATTCTTACATAAAACTATATCATAAAAATTTACCATTACTAAAAAAATATTTTTATGTACTAAATATTACAAATGATTTAGAGTTCCATAATAATTTTATTAAATTGTTATACATTTGAAAAAAAATCGTTGCTTACGATAAAAATATTTGATTTAGTCAAAAAGCTTGGTATTATGGAAAAATCCACCGGCCAGTATCATAACTAATCAGATATGAGTTAAAATAGTAAGATCACTGGGCCAGGCATAAGCTTTACCTCTGCAAAATGCAATTTGTGGAGGTTTGATGTGTACCACTTATGTACCCGGTCCATGTTGGTCATCTGCTGCTTCAGTGTTCTTGACCTACATAAGTTATGATAGAAACTTTAATGCTGGCAATAATGGTTCCGTCAAATCTATTTTTGCTTTACCATACTACAGTCAAACCTCTACTCACTACAGTAATACAGTCAACCCTCGAGTCACTACAGTAATACAGTCAAACCTCTAGTCATTACAGCAATACAGTCAGACCTCTACTCAATATAGTAATACAGTCAAACCTGAAGTCACTACATCAATACAGTCAAACCTTTCGTCATTACAGCAATACAGTCAAATCCGTAGTCACTACAGCAATACAATCAAACCTCTACTCACTACAGTATTACAATCAACCCTCTACTTACGGCAGTAATACAGTCAAACCTCTAGTCATTACAGCAATACAGTCAGCCCTCTAGTCACTACAGTAACACAGTCAAACCTCTAGTCATTACAGCAATACAGTCAAACCTCTAGTCACTACAGTAATACAGTCAACCCTCTACTCACTACAGTAATACAGTCAACCCTCTACTTACGGCAGTAATACAGTCAAACCTCTAGTCACTACAGCAATTCAGTCACCCCTCTAGCCACTACAGTAATACAATCAAACCTCTAGTCATTACAGCAATACAGTCAAACCTCTAGTCACTACAGTAATACAGTCAACCCTCTAGTCACTACAGTAATACAGTCAACCCTCTACTTACTGCAGTAATTGTTTAGTGAAGTAGCACAGTCAAATCTTTAAATACTATAGTTATACAGTCAAACCTCTACTTATCTTATTAATACAATAAACATTCTAATTGTTATATCAATACAGCCAATAAAATCAGATTCTGCTTACATTAGTATTAAAGTATGATTTTTTTTCAACTGAACGCATAAGAGTTCAGTAAATATGTAAACCTGCACCTAAAGGTAAGCTCTGACATGTAGCATTTGATGTTTTTTAAATTTTCGCAAATAAAAATAAAAAGGCTCAGGGTAAAAATTACAAACAATACCGAAAAGATAAAATACTAGCAAAATAAATAAGTTGAGGCAGTTTAAACCTCTCATTGTGTAAGTTAGAGCAGGTTATTTATGTTAAAGTTCCATAGACATCGTATTTTGCTGATGCTCCCTTATTGGATGCAAGAGATGGACTTTCATGTCTAAGCAGCAGGTTTTGAATATCCAGCTAAAGTATGCTCCGGGCCTCTCAAGGATGACCTTTTATGCTTACTTCCACAGACACCGTTATTGTTCCTCAGGAGCCTCAACTTACTAATAAACGTACACTTTTATACTCCATGGACCTCTCATTCACTCCATGGACCTCTCATTTACTCCTAAAGATATCCCGTACACTCCTAAATATATCCCATTTATTCCTAAAGATATCCTGTATGCTCATAAAGCTATCCCGTTTACTCCTAAAGATTTCCCGTTTACTCCTAAAGATATCCGTTTACTCCTAAAGATATTCTGTTTACTCCATTGACCTCGCATTTAATCCTAATGATATCCCGTTTACTCCCAAAGACATTATGTTCACTCGCAAGGGCACCCTACTTGCTTCCAAAGACGGCCCTCTTTCTCACAAATGCTAAGCTAATGTTGTAGAGAGAGACTTCAAATGTAAGGGGGATTCTAGGGTTGTTCTACCATACCGCAACAAGTTAAACTGCATGCATTTGACATATATCTGACAGTCTTCTTAATAAAAAACAATCAATAAATGCTTATGTCCAATGAATTATTAATATATTGCTATAGAAATTACTACATAGTTTTAACACTAAGGAGCTATTATTGGTCATAATAAGACTTGATATCAA
This sequence comes from Watersipora subatra, assembly GCF_963576615.1. Lineage (NCBI taxonomy): Eukaryota > Metazoa > Bryozoa > Gymnolaemata > Cheilostomatida > Watersiporidae > Watersipora > Watersipora subatra. The sequence continues at coordinate 35,073,738 of NC_088717.1, forward strand.
CCAAAGAGTTGAAATTGGTCACAAGACTGATATTAACTAAAGGCTGGTTCACACTATATTGCCATTTGTTAGCATTTTCCTTTCGGCATTCATCGTAGATTATGTGAACCGATGTCATCGACGAAGCAATGCGGACACGCCGGGAAAGTTTGCAGCTGTCAAACTCTCCCGATATTTTGCCGAGCATCAACTACCGCCTTTCAATTAAGTAAACCATTTCGGCAATAGTAATTCACGGTCGCGGATAGCGTGATTATTCATATCCATTTATGATAGTCGCTGCGGGACTAGTTTTTAATTCCGGCACACGAAAACAAAGAGGTTTCATCACGAAAGTTTACAAAGAGAAATGAGAACACTGCATCACATAGTATTTTCTGATTCAAACGGGATAGGTTTGTAATAGTGTGAACTTGGTTATCATTGATGATCACCGAAGTATTGTGGCATCAACGCCGAGATACAGTGATATAGTGTGAACTAGTCTTTAGGTAAAAGTTTGACTCCTATGAACTGCAGTGACTGGTGACAAGGCAAACACGGAATCATTCAATTAGAAAAACGCAAATATGAGTCGGTCTGAAAACTGATATGACAGCATTAAATTACATGTCAGCGACAGCAATGAGCAGGTACTGGATCACGGGAGCTAGTATTGTATTCACTCAGTCAAAACACGCTTGAACAAAACTCAAAAAGTGATTTACTGCAAACTACAACCAAATAAACATCTATGTGAATAGATTGAGTTGTAACAAAGAAACTGTTAACATAATTGCTTTCCAGGCTAAACAAGTCAAGTAGCTTGTATTGATTTACCTACTCTATCAAACTAGGTCTTTATTATACACAAAGATGGCCAATGGCCAGGAAGGGATTAACTGTTTGCAATTTGGTAGTACCAATATTTTGGAACCAAAAGCTAGCAGTTGCCATTTTGTGTTTGTAGACTTCAGTGCCACAAAAACCTATACGCACAATATGTCGGGCAGGTATGCGCCGTGTCCTGTCAGAGGGGCTGAACTAATTGGTGTGCAAAGAATAAGCACAGTTCTTATGAAAAATGTGAACCTGAATATCTAGTTATGATTCTAAGTCTATGACATTCTGTAGCAACTATGGAAATCAGCCAAGAATATCAACTGAATAACAATGTTTCAGCCACAAACAAGGCAGTTATAGACTGAATGATATTGTGTGATATATTCCGACAGTAGGTCTACAAGAAGCTCAAAGCAAATGCACTTACTGATTGATAGCTTGAGTTATCAGCTTTGTGAGAATGCAGAAAAACTTTGAGTCATGCAAAACCTTCCTCCTGTAATCAAAAGAACATACAGTATTTTATTAAAAGATGATGAATCTCTGGCAGCAGTCATCTCCCTTTTTACCGAATGAAACTGACACGGCAGATTTGTTGGTGTGGTTAAAATAAGATCGGCCAGATAAAATATTTGCAACATTCTCCATGTGGGATATCATATGGCCTGTTCACAGCTGGAGTTGATAATGCTGATAAATTCAAAAAGACAGTTGATTTTAAAAGAGACAACCACTTTAGTAATTTTAGTGTGTGTAGTACAAGTATCGTCAATCAGCTACATATCACATGTAGCAGTATACTTACCATGAAATAAAAACTTTCTAACTCAAAGGTGGCAGTAAGGTATGCAATAAACACAACTAGACTATATATATATATATATATATATATATATATATATATATATATATATATTTCTGATGAATTCAGAGCTTGTTCAGCGTTTTCTAACACCTTTCTTAGTTACTTTTAAAATTTTTCCTCTTGTTCATAATGCATTGATTTATTTCTGGGTGTAGGTTTTCCGGGTTTTATTAAAGAATAACAGCAGGTTTCTGGGTTATTGAACAATTAAGAAGGACACAGACTTCTATCTCGTCAGCACAAGCTTCAAGTTGAATGAATACCACGACTTTCAGTAAAATTGTCATTTACAGCAACAGCAGACAATCGTCATTCAATAATGATAGATAACATACAGTTTTCCACTAGAAATTTTAACCAAAAGAAGCCGACTACAAATCCACTGTCATAGCAAGACTATTAGCTAAGTTTTGTGTGTAAATGTATCTAAAATCTATAAAATGGTTAGGGTACACAAAAGCTTCGACAGCTAATAAACATTAATGAATTCTATTCCTTGCACATTAGCAAGGAATAGAATTCACCGGTGTTTACTAATCACAGTATGCATTAAAAATCAACAAAAATGAACATTTATAAAAACAAGAGTGATAACTCCCAACTCACTTGAATTTTAACTACAAATTTGAGACTCAGCTCTTTTAAAAAATTAGTCAAAAGCTGTTAGGAATAAGACTAAAAGGATTTTCAAGGCGCATCTATATAAACAGCTGAAGACAACAAAAATTTTACAAATACGGCAAAACCTCCAATTGAACACCATGGCACTCTATTCTTCAATCCTTCCTCTCTAATGGCGGTCAATTGGAGGTGGCATTCAAATAGAGGTGAGGTTCAAATAGAGGTGGCGTTCACTTAGGGGTTTTACGGTATGTAGTCTAGCAGACAAAATGAACTTATACTCACACATAATCCTGAGCCTTTCCTTGAAGTTTTATAGTTCTCACTTGTGTGTATTGTCGCTGGAGAGCCCCATACATCTCAGAAACAGGGTTAGCAAACTCCAGCTAAAAAGTATTGTTTAATTGTATTTATTGAAATTGACAATAGTATTATATACTAGCAGTAAACCTGTTGTTGCCTGGGATTGCTCTAAATTTCAATCAGACAACCAGCTGGTGGATGTATAGGCCTAGGAGGCTGGTTATAAGGAACCAGACGTAGTTTGTTGAAACAAAATATATTGAGCGACCTGGCAGAAGGCATGGAGTATATGCGTGTGAAGTTAGGATCAAATCGGCCATAAACTACGGAAATGATAGCTTTTACATGGGCTAACAGACACACACGCAGTGACAAAGCAGGATTTATTAATATAGATACAACTTGTATTTGCTGAACTACTCACGGCAGCAACTGAATACAGGCGCTGATAAAATTACTACATCACTGTTTACAACATTGATATCTTTACAGCGGTGTTCAAATAAAAAGACAATTTCCATAACTAAATTACAGTGCTAGTGTTACAGAGTCAAGAGACTCATTTGCAAATGAGGGGTACTACAGGTATAATATTTCTGCTGATAGATTGATTGCATGCTTTGCACAACATCAGCATTAGGTACAGCAGTCTGTTTGTTAGGATTCACCTGTGTTGCTCACATTTTATTGGCTAACTCTGTAAGCAGGCGGCATAGTTTTTGCCTTTTGAATAATTCTCTAAGGTACATTATAAATTCTATTTTGTGGTTGTGTAGGTGTGTGTGTGTGTGTGTGTGCGTGCGTGCGTCTGTAAGGTTGTATAAATGGTATGGTTTCCATGTTTTGGCTGGTTTTATCTTAACTTCATACCTGTAGGCTCCATGCCTTCAACCGGATCACCAAAAAATTTGGTTTCAAAAGTCCATTTGATTCGGGAGAATCAGCCTCTCAAACACCCACCTGGGACAGTAAGAACTAATAAACTGATCACTATGAGCATTCCTTGCGCAATAATTTTATGTAGGTTCCAATTTTATTGACAGATAATAGCTAATAATTTAGACTTTAGCCCAGACCCAACAGTGGTTGGAAATAGCAATGATAGTACTAGCTGCTGTGAAATTAAGATTAAATAATAGTAACATCCCTATAGCGAGCATAATCTCTTTCAGCAGAGATTCAAATGTTATTTACGATTAAGTGTGGTATACTGTGCATGCTTAGTTGAGCAAAAAATAACTTAACAAAAATATCAAATTACGTGATACCACGATCCAGCCTTTCGCCTAATTCATTTATGAGTAGAACCAACTTTCTAAGATTAATCTTTAATTCCACGCATTTTTGACAGCCTTGCTGGTTGTTGATGGAAATAAGTATTGATAAGAATGAATGTTCAGTCTACCTATACGGAAATGTGATGCTTCCAGGAATGCACCTTGTCATGACTAAGGTGATTGTTACTGATCTAAAATTTGTGGGTGCAACTCCAAGAAAGGCTTATTCTCGGTGGATTCAGTATGTTCTCATAAATGTGAAATTCATTCGACATCTGTTCCAACTCACATGAATTATATTCTACAGAAATATAAACAGTGTCTTCAGTTTGCTTCAGCATGTGAAGTTTGAAGATTCTCTATAACACGGTTAAAATTGCCCACAACTAATGGAGTTTTTAGGTCTAAATAATGGCTTACCCAGATTATGCCATGATAGATGTCTACTTTGGCCAGGAATCTTTATCAAATGCAGCACAAAAATTTTGCTTTTCCGTGTTGGTTAAGAATAATGGACTTGCAACGGCAATAGAAAGATTATATAGGCCTACATGAAGTTTACTGTCGGAGCCAACCGCGACATGAGTAAAACTTGGAACTTTTAGCACATTGGAGTTAGCAAGCAGTTGGGGTGTGAGTAACTTTCTACTAATTTAGAAAATATAAACTACTAAGCCTTTTGCACGAGTTGATCACCAATTTTGGCTGTCCTAACAGCTGCACGACACTCAACTGGCGCGGTATCCATTAGCTGTGAGGAAAAACATGTCCTTTCAGCTGATTCAAAACGGCTTGTAAAGTTAGACGCATCTATTTAAATAAAACAACCTATTTCTAGGCTAAAGTGGGAGTACAACAATTTAACGAACGTTCGTGTGTCGCTGTAACGCGTCGTGTGTGAGAATCAGCACAGTAATCAGGGTATACAGTATAAAATAACTCCATGTGACACTATATTGGCTTTTATGCTTACCAAATAAAAGAACAAATCCAAATAATGTAAAAAATATCTAATATACATCGAAGCAGCGTTGATTTTCAGCAGGAATCGTAACACAAGTCGAAATGTTATAAAGAGCTTTAGTATTAGAATAAAAGCGGCAGACTACACAGCTGAAAATAGTGTCCAGATTGACTAGTTACCTTTGCATTTTTTATAATGCTTATTCCTTCTTCTAAAATATTTCTTTCTGCTACTAAAGATCCCATTTTAGCTAAAACACCTGCGAATAATTATCACAAAATACAGAACGACTACATCAATGTTACAATGTTAATACATTTTACATAACCATGCCGAAAAATACTGGCATAATCACGTGATCAAAAGGTACATAGAAACGGAAACGGATGCGACCTTATGCTACAGCGAAGCCAACTAGGCGTAAGATTTTGTTGTGGGAGTGACAGCAAAAAGTAGCTATACTTTTTCATTATGTAGTTTATAATTCTCTATCACGGCTAGAATGAAATGTAAAGCTACGAAATAGTTTAACTGGGCAAAATGGAGGAAAAGTATTTTACTGATTCAGATTTGAAGTTGTCTACATATGCTGTAAGATTTAATTATAATTTCTCCCAACCGCCACACTCGCCTGCTTCCTTTGGGTTCCTATTTGGCCAGCGGTTTTGGAACACTTCCATGTTGTGTTACGATTTGCTGGCAAGATGTGGCTATTTATTAATTTTTATTTGGTTCATGTAATGCAAAACATAGTTACATTAGCTTTCCAATGCCTAATCAAGTCTGCTCATTCGGTCAAATAGAGGAAGTTCCTTGGCACAATTTATAAACATCCCACATAGCACGATTAAAGCTATTATAGCGGCTATATGTAACATTTGGAAAATTTCTTTAAAGCATTTAATAGTTTATCAAAAACTTTGCCATAGCTGACCATTTTGTGGCAAAGTATACCAATCTATTGCCAGTTGCAATCAACCAGCAGCAGACGGATGTTAGTTATTACCTTAAATTTCTTTTGTAAATAGTAAAGGGCACAACTTTTAAAATTGAGATGATGGCTATGCGAATAGCTGGTGTAGAGAGCCTCATTTCGGAAGCTCAATAGTCACTCTTGTAGTGCTGTCATCCGCCAGACAATTTACTGCTCTGTGATGAACAAGAGTCCTTTTGTACAAGAGTGGCACTAATGGTGATGCACTTTAGCATGAAAGTGAAAGTCTTTTCTCTGTTCATGGAAACGTTGCAATACGAGCCTTAGTATATTCTAATTAGTTCGAATTGGACTCAAATTAGTTAACCAGGAGAGGGTGACAGCATTTATCAGCAACTTTTCAGTAGAAGTAGCCTACACAGGTAATTAGTTGAATTGTAACTGTCTCATGTTTTAATGCTAAGACTTATATATGCTGTTTCTAAGGTTTTAGCTTGATGTTTCCAAGGCGCTCGCTTTCATAACTCCACTATATAAGGCCTTAAATGATATAATTCTACAGATGCCACAAATATCACAATGCTGCTTGACTGATTCTTTTGTATCCTGGAGCTCTAATGATAAAAGGGCTGGTGTTTGAAGTTGTATCTTGAAATTATACTTGCGTTTCACTTGATAGGACGATTCACGCTACTGTCAACCTGGTTGCTAAGCTTGCATGATTCAAATATTTATTAAACATGTAAATACTTTTACAGAAAAGAATTCGACATATCAAGGGATTATGTATAAAGAATCTCTCTTATAAATGTGCCGATATCAACCATCTAGAAGTATATTTTTCTTTACACCGCAATGCTACTTCTGCCCGTGAGTATATTTTCAAAATTTCCACAGGTCATTCCAGTTTAATAGATCTTCAGCTCAGATTGTAATGATCTTCGCTATTGAAATGTTTGGTTGGTCACTCAACTGATGTTTGACAATAACTTCTTCTAAAATCATAGCTAACCTTTGTGACTGCGTAATAGGCAACTTTATGGTCCCAAGCTAGTTGAGGTTGTAGTTATCATGGTTGGCATTGTGCAAGCCTTTTTATTTTAAACTATCGATAGAAATTATCACGCTAGTTTCGTAAAATAATATATAGCATTATTCATTAGCTTTATTTCAGTATTTTACTAGCTTACGTAAAGCTCTGCTTTTGAATGTTTATATTTAAAAGTAACGACACTCTGTATCTGGTATGAACTAATTGTACCCTTAATAATTAATTTGCAAACTGTTTTTTAGATTTTTACAAAAGCGAGTCAGTTCGAGGAACTGTCAATGCTGGTTGGCGATCAATAGACATTAGGCATGTACCATGGTATTACACTGCACCTAGCCAAGTTTGTCTAAGGATATGGGTAAAAGACGGTGATTCTCTTCCCAAGGTTCACTTGGAATTTGACTTGGACCTTCAAATGCTCATACTGTCTTCCGCTCAAACAACTGTAAGTTAGATGTCAGTGAGGTAGCTTTCTGTTTGTAAAGCTGTATGTACCTTGGTTACCTCTATGTACACTGGTCAATAACCAGGCAGATTTGGTTAATTGTTAGTTCATCATTCAGAACAGTTTTGGGTTTGCAACCAATCAGAAATTTGCTAAACAATTGGTTGAGCGTCACGTCGATCGTGTTTAATTCTTAGACGATTATCCTTTATGATCATCAATCAAAAGACACAATGACCCAACGAGCGTGATTTTGTTGTATCAGTTTTGCGATTAAACCCTTCCAGCATTACTAATATTTAGCGCTGTAGCTTTTGTAATGACTGCCACAACGATTGTCTGATATCTGTTAGTGAATGCATAGCTTTAGACGTGTCTATCGCTACCAAATATTTCTGGTTCCTATTGAAAATCTTGTATCGATACAGATGTACTTATGTTTTCATTCCGTCTAGTTAATTGTCCATGGTTCATTGATTATTTAGGTAAAATTGTAGTCTGTGATATCATTGAGAGGCTGCTTCTGCTTAAAGTAACTCTATGATGAAAAAGTGTACTAATAGATCACTAGTTAGAGATAACGTTTTGTCGTCTGCAATCCCTCGATTTACGAGCATGATGTCTGCTTGTTAGTGTGCTCTCAAATGACTCATGAGTACAATCCGAGATTGGCTAATCTGGTCAAATAAAGGACAGGGGCAAGAGTCTTCCGCTGCAGGAGTCAAGTTTTAAAAGTTGACTTGCAACAAAATTTACATTACAGTTATTTGATATCAAAAGGTTCACCATGTCTTACTCGGTTGTGTCGTAGGTGCCAAATATGTATGAATGTGATTACAAGCTCTTAAAAGCTAAAAAACGAACAGCTAATCGCAGCCACACGAGATCACCGTAGTTTGGTTTCTCTTTCCAAAACGGCTCAAATGGGACGTAGTTGTTACAGGATGGTTTCTGTTTACGCTTTCATGCAACCTCATTCGTTGAAATATTTTCACAAATGTACTTCACGCATTCAATAAAACCATGTCTATTGTTCTTACGCGTCTGTTTTATCATCATTGTAATGCTGTCACTTTTAGCAGTGATATCTTATAACTTACCGTAAAAATTTGTTAAACTTTTTAACCTTACCTCGAAGGAATACATATCATTGTCTAATAATCATAACGAGCTTGTTGGTCACCTGTGATAATCGAAAAGTGCTGCAAAAATTATTTGCAAAGTATTGGGTCACATGATCAGATTACGATTAGACCAAGCCGAAACAAAACTGTAAAGTAGCGAGCATCTATATTTGATACGGGGTCTTCGGTAAAACCTGAAGTGTTTGTCATAAACTAGTGCTACGATAAGTTTTATATTGAGCTTTTTATATGCCTTTCAATTCACGTGAGAACATCACGTGACAAGACAATAACCAAACTGTCATGACCACGTCAGAGAAATAAAGAGATTCCATTCTACGGCAGCTTTTCCTTTTTGAGCTTTTAAGAGCTTGTAATCACATTTCCACATATTTGGCACCTACAACACAACAGAGTACGACATAGTGAATCTTTTGATACCAAATAGCTGTAATGTGAATTTTGTTGCAAGTCAACCTTTAAGCTTATAGTTTTTCGGGCAGCTCTTTTCCATTCCTTTTGTAATCATGGATATTATCTGTTCTCTTAGAACAGATAATGTCCATTTCTCTTCACAAGGGCGTTCATTTTAGTCTCCTGGACCTTTCAGTTGTAATATTGGAGCAGTCATTGGCTAAACATATCATATTAGTATCATTTGATTCTGGGCAGGGGATTGCTGAGCCATTCTTTGCGAATGAAGCACTGTAATCAAGGCTCTGGAAATATTAGTCTAAAATAAAGCAAGTAATAATGTTTTACCCAGGAGTCAATTTTTGCCATCGCCCCAACTCTGGTTTTAGCACAATATACAACCTTTTGAATATGTTAGAGCGGCTAATCCAGTGGCCATACAGCATAGACGTTACAATAATCGGACTGAATAAAACAGGGGATCCCTGTGTGATATACGACTACCAAATCATTAGCTTTTCATGCTTTCGCAGTACAAACTGCATGGTAGGACCGATCTCACTATCGACAATTTATGTTACATGCTAGCGTCACTAAAGCATTTTGAATCAACAGCAAATTGTTTAAATTTACCATCACCACCTGTAGTGAATTTCTTTTCTGATGATCTAATGGTTAGTGTCCTGCTTTTAATGGTGCATTGCAGTCACCCAGTGTAGTCCTTGTGAGCTTCAGATCCTGTTGAGATGTTACCTTTATCACAACTATGCGAGTCAAAATTTTTCCTGATTATCCCCTAATGACGGATTGTCTGGGTATCTATTAATCACCATCTCCAACTTGGTACCCTTTACGGTTAATATTATTTATAGTTGAATTCCTATATTCATATATGTCTCCGCAGTAATAGACACCTATTATTGGTTTTGTCCATGTGTTCACCTTGGCCTTATAGTCACCGCAACCAAGCGATGTTATTCTATTTCTATGATGAGCTATTGACACTCTGAAATCAAGTCTAGTAGTTGTCACTGCTATTTAAAACTAGTATGCTGGTAGTACCATGCGCCGTGAGGGATCATCATGTGTAATAACTAGGTGCACAATTATTCTACAATGCAGCAAGATGGTTGAGTGGCTCAGACAGTAGCACGCTTGAGACTGCTAGACCGAATGCCTGAGTTCAACTCCCATCACTATGCAATAATGTTTTCTAACTTTCATAGCTCGGCTTCAGACAAACGGACACTGATTTTATTATAGCAAAGATTTGCGTGTGGGCACTTGCCTGCATCATCTTTCCATCTTCTGAGTTTTTTGGCTGCCACATGTTTTATGCTGGTCAATGCTCTTTTCTCTGTAGGCTAGGGTGGCGGACTCGTGTGGGGAGACAACTCCATCTGACTTGCTCACTGTAGAGATGTTTGGGTCAACCTTTGGATTGCCCTCTAGTATCCAAAGGGATGAGTTCCTCTATATCTCAACAGAACAGACTCCCAAAGTGTCGTATTCCACAAATCAGCTATCCAGGTATAAGTTGAACTTATCAATTGATAGTTTAGACAATTCATTCCGAAAGATTTTTTATGGAATTTTTATTGCCTAGTTGGTTGAAGCAGTTAATTATATGGCAGAAAAGCTTACTAAGGTTGACTGCCATTTCAAGTTCAATTATGCATCATTTTCAATGTTGTTGAGAAATAACAAGGTGAATACTACTGTTAGGCGAGGCTGCCCAATCTTCATTTGCTTTTTTTATAGTAAAAGTTGATTTCTACAAAAAAATTTGAGTAATTTTTCTAAAAACTTAGTTTTAGTAACGAAAATTAACCTGGTTAGTACAGGTAGTCCCCTATCTGCTATTTTTGAACAACCAAAACAGGAAGCGCCAGATAATGATTATGGCGAGCATAAAACATATTGCACCTTTTCATAAACCTTATTTTACAAACACTGAACATTTCAATCTTTTCACAATATGTGTGTCAATATTATTAAGGTTTTTACATTTGCAATTATGAGTGCCGTAAAATTTTACACATTCCATTTAAAGATATCTCAGTGTAAAAGACTAAGGAATGTTCAAGCAATTGCAAGCAACTGGCATGGTACTCAGGGTAACTTTTTCAAATATTAACTTTCTATTTTTGGATCACATCCAATTGCTTTCCTTCAAAGCCCTTCCTAGCCAGAAAGTTGCCAAATTATGTATTTTTATTATTTACAGCCAAACCTCTATAAGCAGAGTTAATCGATTCCATAATTTGTCTTCAAATGTTAAAGCCATTGTTGCATAAATTGGAGTTATTATATATTGCATACAGAGAAGGTAAACTTTCATTTGTAGTAGTTCATGTTTTATGTTTTCTGCGTGATGACAGGTTTTCAGTTCATGCCAATGTTAATAAATATTTCTACATACATTTTTAAAAACATTTATTCTAAGCATTACCAAGACAACAAAACAACGCTCTCCTCTTCTGACAGCGATCCACCCATGTTGCTGTAATATTTCATATTATAATATACATTTTAATTAGTTTAATTCATACCACAGCCTAGAAACCTTTGATATATTTTGAATAACTAATGCACATAGCTGCGCTTAACATTAAAACAAATGCATTACATAAAAGTTTCTAACAAATTAAATATAAAATGCTAATTGTTTTTAAAAATAGTGGAATTGAATAAATTATAATGAACATAAATATACTTTTGTTACTGAAGAGATCCTTAGAGCCACATGGAAGAGAGTTTTGTTTAACTGTACAAGGTTAGCCGGACTTGATAATTGTAAACATTAACGATAATTTATAAATATAATTGATTATTATTTTATTTCCATACAAGCACAAACATGCTGATGGAGTAGGCTGCCTGTAAGTTGAAAGTTCAAAACTACTGTAACTTATATTTTATATTCGATATCGTTAAAACTTTTTGCTCATACCTGTGTCGCACACTGGGGTACCGACAACTCCTCAAAAGGCATGTTGGTTACGATGAAAAGGTGGTCATTGAGATGCACACTGTAATTCATTCTAAGGCTAAGTGAAGGTTAACCTTACCTTTTTGTTACTTTTATGATTTAAGTTTTCAAATATTTACCGGCTCATCACTTTAAATGATGTGCAACAAAATTCACATTACAGGTGTTTGGTATTAAAAGATTCACCATGTCTTACTCTGCTGTGTTGTAGGTGCAAAATATGTGGAAATGTGATTACAAGCTCTTAAAAGCTAAAAAACGAACAGGTAGTTACAGCCATCACGAAACAACCGTAGATTTGAATCAGTTTATTTATCTGTTGTAGTCAATCCATTTGGTTATTGTTTTGACACGTGATGTTCTCACGTGAATTGAAAGGCATACAAAAGGCTCAATATAAAACCTCGTAGCACTAGTTTATGACAAACACTTCGGATTTTACCGAAGAGCCAGCATGAAATATACATGCTCGCTACTTTACAGTTTTGTTTCGGCTTGGTCTAATCGTCTAGTCGTAATCTGATCATGATACCCATACTTCCTGCCAAACAGCGTGAATAATTTCTGTAGCATTTTTCGACTATCACAGGTGACCAACAGGCTCCTCATGTTTATCTGAGAATGATATGTACTCCTTCGGGCTAAGGTTAAAAAATTAAATGCATTTTCATGATAGGTTGTAAGATATCAGTGCTGAAAGTGACAGCATTACAATGATGATGAAATAGACGCGTAAGGACAATAGACATGGTTTTATTGAATGTGTGAAGTATATTTGTGAAAATAATTCGATGAATAAGGTTGCATGAAAGTGTAAACAGAAACCATCCCATTCAACTACGTCCCATTTGAGCCATTTTGGAAAAAGATTCTAATCTAAGGCTGTTTTGTGATGGCTGCGATTAACTGTTCATTTTTGAGCTTTTAAGAGCTTGTAATCACATTTCTACATATTTTGCACCTACAACACGGCAGAGTAAGACATGGTGAATCTTTTGATACAAAATAATTGTAATGTGTATTTTGTTGCAAGTCAACCTTTAAATTCTGCAACTGCAATGCTTCAAGACATTGACTGTTGCATGTTGAAAATTGATTTTTGCGTAGAAAACAATGTTTGCTCAAATGTTACAGGGTATGTTGACGAGATTGTAAGTAAATATTTGATGTGAGCAGATGTTTGGCTGTATATGTACACAACCAGGAGAATAATATCCTTGTCTTTATTTGGTGGACAACTGTTTATGCTAGTAGCTTTACATTACTCTACATCCTGTGCAGGTTGCAGACAGTATTACGAGCTCTGCGACAGACCGAACAGCAAATGTCTCGCGTGAAGGAAGGTATTCATGAACAAATGGTTGAGAGGAAATCCATGACTCATATGGTACGCTTCCTTGTTTTTGCTTTTTATGGTCGTACTAGCTGAATGCCCGGCATTGCCCATGTAATAAAAAAGTCTTTAAGAAAATCTATTTTTATTTAACATATAACAACAGCTACAATTCTAACTTTTAAACATCATATCATGGAAAAGGCTTTTGTGCAGTTCAAATGAGTTGAAAGAAAAAAACAACTGTAAAGGTTCTCAAACTTTTTCAAACAACTGTAGCCTTTAAATTTTGTGTCATGAAAAAAGTGTTTTGTTGAAATCAATTGAGCGGAAAAAATAAAACTGTTAAGGTGTTTAAATGAAAATGTGAAATAATTAGCAAGGAATGGCTAAATAAAGTCTGTTTTAATGATTACGATGAAAAATTATTTGCTATACAATTATATGATTTCAATTCATTTCAGTGTTGGCATCATAAGGTGAAAATATTGTATAGAGTGGTATAGAAATCCATAGCAATTATCTATGGCAAACACCTTCGGGTAAAATAAATCATCAAAATTTTATATACGTTCAGTAACTGTAGTTATTAAAAGTTAGTAACAAAACAATGTTAAACTTGGTAACTATAGTTACCTACAGTAACTTTAGTGTATTAGGTGGTTATGAGCTGCAAGAAAATGTAACATTACATTGTACTACGCGCAGTACGTTCTGTGGGGAGTTATTACCTTCGAGACAGGCGTGTAACGTAAACCCTGAATCTAACTTGAATGAATTTAGCTTACTAAACCCATACTTGAAGAAAGTTTTAGTATGTATTTTAGTAAACTTCAATCTTTCAACTAAAATTTTATCTCCTATCTGTTTTCAAATACACTTTTACTACAACTTATGGCGAATAATGCTTAACTGAGATAGTGAGCAACATACATCTTCTTCAGGCATGCTGAGAGGGATTTCGGCGAATAGCGTATTGACATATTTGATATTGCGTCGTAATCAGTACACCAACTGCCACATTTTAATTTCAGAGAGTTTTTTGTTGATATCATTTAAGGCAAAACAAATTCGCCCTAGTATCGTGAGGTCTAAGAAGCATCATGTTTCATAAATTAAAGCCAAAAAATCTTATAACAGGGGCATCATAACCCGTGGGTGATTATCGTAGCCTGTGGGCGCACTGCATTAATTAATAATTTGGCGTGAGCAATTGCGGAAAGAGTATACAGTATCTGCTAAGAGCGATGGAATGGTACGAATGGCATAGCTTTATGGTTATATTCTTCGTGAGTTCAAATCCAGCACAAAGCGCATTGTTTTTTCCTATATTTTAATAGTTCTAGCTGGACAGACAGGAAACAACAGATGACAACAGATGACAAACTTAGACATATCTATATATAGGTCATCAACATTGAATATTAGCCAACTGCCATTTCAGCTCAGAGTCCTAAGTCTATGACCTCTATGTGATGTGTCTTTGTAAACCTGATGTATGATGAAATGGTGTTACGCTATTGTTTAATGTTCAGATGTTATACATATTATGAGACCAGCAAAAACTAAATATTTGTTTGGCAAACTGAAACTCCTCTTGGTTTATACTAAAGTGAAAATACGCAATTAACGTAGTGAAGTAAAACTGTAAAGTTAGTTTGACAAAGTGGAATTAGTCTTTGAGTTCAGCTATAGATTTTTTATGAAAAGGAAATTTTGCATTTGATGTGACATTTTGCAGCCAATTATCCGAAATGCGCAATCATGGAAGTTGTCCTTTCCTATTTCAGCTAGAACAGGTGGAGGCAAGTAGAGTTAGAGTGAGTTCTATCCGAAGTAAGCTCGAACAGAGAAGGCGGGTTCTTCAGACTAAAAGGTCAAGGGTAGCTGTTCGTCGAGTTGAGACTAGCAAGCGTGGTGAGTCGTCTTTCATGGTAACTAGTGCTCTGGTAGTCTAGTGTGCTGTGGGAGATCGTCATGTGTGCTGATAAAGCAAAAAAAATGAGTATATTGTGCACATTAATTCTGATATGCTGGAAGGCAGTTGTTTGGTGCAGGGGCTAATGTGTCAGTGTACCGAGATAAAAGTGGAGAGTTCGAATCCAATAGGATTCAATCTTTTCTCAACAACCAATCTTGGCTTTAGACACACAGCACAGACGGACACGCAGCACTGATTATTGTTGAGAATTAGCTATATAATTTCCCTGAATATTTTACTGACAGTTAGTCCAATTTTACTGGCCATTTCCTGATGCTTTGTACCTAACCATTACCTTTTCTTACTTAGAGCTGTTTGCCTAGCTCATGATAATAATAATTTAATCTTGATCAGCCATTGTTACCCATAATATGTCATTTGCACATACATAATGTGAGTCAGTGTAATATTCACCTGCTCAGTGTGTGTTATTGTAACTTCACAATTGTACTCAGATGGCTATGTGTAAGAGGTTTATACGCAAGTGATGTCTTTTGAAATGCTTCCTCGTTGTATTCTGACAGTTGTCTTCATGTCTTGCATGCATTGCGACATGTCAAAATCATATTGAGATTGTTCAGGCTTCAACCTTGTTAAGCTTCCAGTTTACAGTTGTCACTCATTATGATGGCCTCTGTTAGTGTGGATATTGAATAGTAGCCTATGAACAATTTTGGCCCTAGCGATTGCAATCAAAGTGCAGTTACATTCAAATAATTGATAATCAGTTTATAATAATTTTTAGCACAAGTTTTAAAAATTGTTAAATGAAAGAAACACTTGTCTATTGGTGCTGTTCATATATATTATTCTCAAGAGTGATATACATTTGTCAATCATATCGAATTTTGATATTCAATGGTGAAATAAATTTTTCCATGATCTATAAATATGTTTAAAAACACAGCATGGTTTGAAAGAGTAATTAATTTAATATTCAATAAAACAAAATGGTAGTACGCGTAATACTTAACGAGAACGAAAATTTTTGCCAGTAGTTCGAGATTATTGGAGTTGCATAACCTTTGTTGCTATTTTTTTATTTCCACAAAAATCCTTTTCTTATATACTCAATATTATAAAGTATATGTTTATTATTATCTCATTATTATCATTATATTTTTTACTAAATACTTTATAGTATATGCAGGATAGTGTAGAGTCTAAAGCGCAATGTATTATTATAGCCCTTATTAATGTGACATATTACTGTATATACGTAAACCTACAGATAGGCACATCAGTTGAACCAGACAATCGGCTAAACTCTACCAGCCGCCAACCATGTTAGTCCCTTTTTATGAGGGTCAACTGTAATGTATTTTCACATCATCAAATTTTCACGATTTGCAAACAGCTGAGCTTGTTTCTTTGGGGAATTTAATAACAATTTTACTAGTAACTAAATAGACAATGTTTATAAGTTCATTTACATTATCCTCTTCTGATGTGCCTAGATTAGGCTGATTACAGCTCTATTGCTCTAACTACAAAACAGGGCGTATCCAACATTGAGTAGGGAGTTATTTCTCCTTGCAGAGAAAGAAATGGACTACAGTCAAAAGATGATGCAAGAGGATGACGGGCGATTTGCTGATGTTAAAAGCGATTACTACAATGCGAGGTGAAGAACGATCTTTCATATGTTCACAGCAATACCATCATACCATTCTTTGTAGTTAAAAGCCTTGCTCCACCTGTCAAATACGCAGAAGCTCTCACAACCAAGTTTTATGGTGATATCAATGAGTTGCCTAACATTGCTAGGCGCCTGATAATTGCATCTGGTATAAAGTGTTGAAGCAGTCACCACTTTGGTTTTACATTTCCTTTAGTGCGAGGAAGCTAGACATTAACTATGACAGTTATTAGCAGTAACAATTTAGGTAGAAAAGGTTTTATTTAAACTTGCAACAGACTGTAAGATTCATACCAATACGGGTGATATTACTCATGCTATATTGCATGTCCTTGTTAAAATCAGGTTACGAGTGAGTACAACCTAACCTTTACCTTTTACTGATGTTTACCTGAGAGTGTGATATATAACATGTCTGTATCAAACTCTCTGCTAAATGCCAGTAACAGGTTAAATTATGTATATATGCATGTTTATATATATAATTATATTTATATGTATTTGTATATAAATAACTAGAGTGTTAAAATAGGTTACTTGCGCTTATCTTATCTTGATGTATACGTACCTCTATGTATGTATAGTCATACCTCTACATACGAGTGCCCCAATGTATGAGAAACTCGACATACAAGCTGACTTTTGAGCAAGTTTCTTTCTTGAGATACGAGTAATCTTTAAAATAAGAGCATACGAGCCGGTTCCCGGTTCTACTGCACCATATGGCTGAGTATGTGAGAGGCTGCTTTCTGGAACAACATCGCTTAGTCTATTTCCCCGGATCAGTTTGAAAAAAGTTTTTAAAGGCTGGCCAAAAGTTATAGTGATTGCGAGGCAAAAACTGCTTAACCGTAAACAGAAATAAAATGACTTTGAAATAAAAGTAAGTTTCATAAAATATTAAAACCTTGCTTCAAGTGTGTGTTTAGTAAGCTAAATTTGTTGAACTTAAATTCAAAGTTTCTATTACGGAGAGGCACAAAAGCTCAGTGTACCTAATGCTTTGCTTTCAAGTCACTCAGGCAGCTGTTATCCACAACGTCTGTCTCGTAGGTAAAACTTCATACAGTAGTTCACAGAATGATGTTACATCTTGTTGCAGATCATAACGACTAAATAGGTATTGTAGGTACTGAATTACAACAGTTAAAAATACTGTTTTTCATCATAATATCCCGTTTAGGTGTGTTCATAGTGTGATAATCGTTTATTTTTACCTAAATATTTTATAGAGGGAATAGTGCTTTGACTTACAAGTAAATTGACTTACAAGCTTGGTCTCAGAAAGCATTAAGCTCGCGTGTTGGGGTATGACTGTATCTATATATAATGTGAGGGTATACAGTATACATGTATGGATACGCATATAGGTAGGAATGTATATCTAAGAGTGTGTGTTTACGCACACTCATTGTTAGTACTTAAATGTAAATAATCCTACGACCAAACACGAGCGAAGCGATTGTTTGAGAGATTTATGATAAATGCATATGTGCACGCAACTCACGAAAACTAATTCATCAACGACCGTCGCAAACCCTTGTACCAAAATCTCATCAACAATTTAACCATTTTTCAATGGAGTCGTTTAAGTATAATAACGATACAAAACACAAATAAACCTATTTAAATATGTTACCAAGTCTTTAGTATTTGTAGAAGATATCCTAAACCTTGCCTATCTGATCGGATTATACATCAATAGACAGATTAATTTGGCCTAAAATTGCAATAAAACACTTGAAAAGCTTTTTTTAATCATAATTAAGACCGGCCAGCGATACGCCAATGAAGCCGTGCGACAGATAGTAGAACTATTAAGCAGTGCGCATTTCACGAGAAAAGCGTGCACATTTCACCAGTCTATAGTATTGTTTAATTGCCGAAGGTTTCTAGTATTTTTCCGTTTTTAATATCTTGCAAAAACATTTAATTATAAACATAATTATTCAATTTATAAAATTATTATAAGATTTAATTATAAGAATAATTATTCGAATTTATTCGAAGGTTTCTGTAATAAACGTAGACCGTTTGAGGCGTAGACAGATTTACAGGTACAAAATTGTGGTACACAGTTTATCAGCCTATGTTTTTTTGTCCAATTACCGAAGGTTTCATTAAATCATTTAAAACGTTAGCCAAAATTCTTTTTATCTTATGTACAAACTAAGGCCGAACTACAATGCCCCTTTATGACGAGAACATTTGTTTATTTTGCTCCAGTTTGCAGAAAACGTCCAGACGCGTAAACGCTCATACTTGCTTTCTGTTAAAGATCGCTATCAGAACCATTCTACATTCAACACAACCAACTTTCAAACTGTGTATATTACACAGCAGCTTGCCATTTTACTTCTAATATTGCATTTCAGAGTTATAATAAACATATTTCCTTATTGCTGTTGTTAAATTACATACATTACAGTAGGTTAGGCCTACAGCTTTAATTAATATTTATTTTATTGTTGTAAAACATAGGTTTGAGATAATAGTAGATTAGGTGTGATTTTTTTACAACCTTTTGTTTTGCATAATTGACTTTTTGAATTTACATGTAATTTCAAAACAACTTGACAACTACCATGGGCATACAACTTTCCAGAACACCACGTCGTGGCCGACGCAGTGGCCGTCCACGTGTCTCTCAATTATTACAGCTCAATAGGAGGATAAATAGAAGGTCCTCACATCAACCATCAACATCAAATGCTAATGTTCAACAACACGCTACTCAAAATAATAACAACAACTCATCTGGTTAAGAGAATTTTTTAGTAGATGTTGTAGGCGATGTAAATGACATGGACTTGGCAGCCCCTTTGTTTCAAGATGATGATCATGATTTTATGGACATCATTGACCATGAAAATATTGCACAAAACAATATTGCTCCTCCCAATACTGCCCCCCCCCCTTTATCAAATTCCTCATTTTCAATCTTTAGATTGTCCTGATTTTCAAGAACTGCGTAACAACTTTCTAGGCAGACTTGACAACAACATATCACAGCTCACATGTACTGGATGTAATGAGAAACATTTACACTATACTCTGTCAATTCCTGCTGACAACTACTTTTTCAACAACCAGCACTACCATTTCTTTTTTCCGTTATCACTTATTCCATTACCAGGTCGTGGGTTGTATGACGGGAATTTCTATATATATATATATATATATATATATATATATATATATATATATATATATATATATATATATATACATATATATATTGCCATACTATATACTATACTATAAATATTTATATATTACCATAGTGTCCTACTTGTCCGCTTTAATGGTCTCTTTTTGGGCAAGTCAAATAATTAAAGCGCTTTTATTTCAAATATTTTTATCAATTCATGGTCTTATACCTGGTGGTCTTATACCTGATGGTCTTATACCTGGTGGTCTTATACCTGGTGGTCTTATACCTGATGGTCTTATACCTGGTGGACTTATACCTGGTGCTTTACTGCATCTACATAATTAGCAGAGAAACCTCCTCTTAGCGAATGTTTCTTTGCTCGACTGTCTCTGCTATTACATGAGTGAAAAAGAGGGTGTAAAGTGCATCTATTCATAGTTGATAGTCATTGGTAGCTGGCATCTTGGTTAACCAATCAACATGGAGCATCTGGACAACTTTGAAAATCTAATTCCCCACAGTTATCGACCCATCACGTCAATAACTGTAAATGCTGAGCTTTTCTGTATTCTCTACAACTTTACACTCTACTAGATCTAGATAGCACAAAATTTTTACCTGACCTTTTCTACCGACCTTTGATTCAGCGAGTGAGATAGTAGGAACCTTATTTGGTGGAGTGGGTTCCTTGAGGGCTTCATTTTTCCAACTTTTTTGTAGCATTTTTTACCTCATTTCTATTGTGTTGACTTTACTTTAATCATTTTTCCAATATTATATTATTATTTTATCAATGTTGTATAGTTGCGTGTTTTAGGGAAAGGCTGTTAAAAGGCAACGCTCTCCTATCTCAAAGACAGAAACAGCTGGTGCATGAGCTCAGTCTCATCTACCCTATTGAACAGGTAGGACTAGTTGCTAGGAGTCCATAATACTTTGTTGATTTGTATCGCCTGTTGTTCGAGTGATCTGACTATGTATTAAGTGAAGGCTAGTTATTGCTTCAACTAAGTGATTCAACGCTTATTATTCCTTATTCAAAATGGATGATACAACCGCTTCCAGAAGTTTGTGGAAGAATTGTCCAGAATTGTGGCTTTTCCATTAATTACAGGGCAATTGTTTTGGTAAATTGCTATTATTTCTACAGGAGTTGTTTTTATTTTTACATAATAGTTGTATTGGACTAAATATTTTATTCAGATGATTATCATACTTAAAAGAGCTCCAAGTTTGGTTCTGTCTCACCAAAACAAATGAGAAATTTATAAACCAGTCATTTCTTTAAATCTTCAACATTGTCTTGTGTTTACCTTTAAGTTATTGTCGTGGTTTTATGTTTAAATGCTAGAAGAGGCTATGAAATGGAGCAAGAATCATTTGTGTGTATATATATATACCCCGACTACTCCTTTCAGTTTAAAGCTCACGACTGTTTGATTGTACGGGTAGCTCTTAAGTTTAAAAAAAATCTGACTGCTCTATAGCTTTATGATATAAGCTATACTAACAAGCCCACTTGAATGTGTTTTTTTTCGGAACATTTCCTGTAGTAAGAAGTGTTAAACTAACGTGTTCATGTCTTGTAGATGATAGACAGGTGGTACACAATAGCAGGTTCATGTCTTGTAGATGATAGACGGGTGGTACACAATAGCAGGTTCATGTCTTGTAGATGATAGACGGGTGAAACACAATAGCAGGTTCATGTCTTGTAGATGATAGATGGGCGGTACGCAATAGCAGGTTCATGTCTTGTAGATGATAGACGGGCGGTACACAATAGCAGGTGTGTTCCTACCCAATGCCGAGCAGGTGAGCAGTCAGAATGAGTTGGCATCCAGTACCTCACAGGGTTACACGGCACACCTTGTCAGCATGCTGTCGCATTTCCTCCAACTACCTCTCGAATATCCGATTAACTTTCAAGGGTCAAGGTCATTAATATACGATATGGCGCGACCCACGCCTCTGCTTCCATCTCAAAAGGATCGTTCGTAAGTAGCCGATATCGGCATATAAAGTTCTTTTAAAGAGGTTTCATCAGCGCTTTCGCATTTCATAAGTTTCATTGGCTAACTCCTTTAGCACCGAGCAAATTGGTTATTTTAAAATGTTGTCATAGATAATGCCGTGCAAGATAGGATTAAGATCATTTAATTAATAAATATGTCATCAATGTGACCACTAATTTAAAAACATTATCTTTGAAGCTTGAGGCTTTCTATTTACAATTGTATAGTCATTGTAGACAGATAACCACATTCATATGGTACATACAATGATTAACTTATGGTGTCAACAGTTCTTACAATTAAGAATTTAAAAAAAAAAAAGAAATTTGTTTTGTTTTAAAACTTTCAAATTCTTTCAAGAAATGCAGTTTTGTTCTGCATTTTGTCAACACGTCATGCTAAGGGAGGTTCAAACCCTCGCTTAATATCTTTCAGAGCAGCTCGAGTTACCGAAATATGTTCTTACTCATGTCATAGTTAGTTCCCTTTTTCAATATTCCAATTGGAGTGTTTTGGCATTTTACATCATGGGTTACTCAATAGACGCTGATGCCTTTAGATCTTTTTATTTGTAACTTAACCTGTTGACACCTGTTGTAGCCTGCCACTGTATAGCCGAGGGAAGGACAAAAAACTTTTTGTTTATGCGGCGCAGCTCCTTAATAAGAACATAGAGAATCTGCGGCACGCCTATGAACTGCCCACTAAAGACCCAAAGCTAACTCTCAGAAACCTTAAAGACTTTCTGCACTGCAAGTTTGATGTCGGGTGTGTCATTACATCTTTGTCATTCAATGTGTGTGTTTGAAATCTGCATAAGTCATTGCTAAATCTCACTCCTTTAGACAATGATATTGACATGTGCAATATAGTGTCATATTTACTGTCAGACTGTGTGTGTGGGTAGAAAATTAACATTCGGATTGTCATTGGCCTGCAGTTCAGGGAATATTTTAGTTTTTCTCTGGTTACTAGGAAGAGAGCTCTACTAAAGTAGAATGCTGGCAATAAGATAAAGTTGGAAGTGTCTGCCCTCCAATTTGGCTCTAAGTGAACTCGGTGACCAAAATTGGTGTTTTATTGTTATCGTTTTAAGTTATTTGTCTGTTAATAATGCATAATTTTAGGTTGGTTATAAGGTTGGCATGACAATGGAAGGCATTCATTGCCTTGAAACTTATGGCTAGTAATATCAGCAGACGGTAAACTCACAATACGTCTTTAAATATTTTACAAGTACATCTACATGTTATTGTATGGCAGAAACTTGTTCATTTCTTGCAGTGTTGTGAGTCAACCTCAGCAGGAGTCGTGCTCTCCTCCAGCGGCCTTGCTAAGAGCTACTTCCATCACACACTTGCGACATCCATCATTAGCCAGTATGTGTCTGCTCTTTTTTCTTTTGCTGCATCAAGACTTTATGGTCTCGATACATTCATTACATCGGTTATGGTTATGGAATTTTACTAGAATTCAAGTAATGAAAATGTTACTGCGGTGTCGCGAACGAATTTTTAATCTTGAAACTTGGTAATAAATTTCTAACTTATTGGCCGGAATTCACGGTATGTCCATACGAAGCACGCTAAGAGCGTTAGCAAAAAGGATTGCACCTCATAGGAATCGAACCCATTCATTCAGATGCGCGGATATAAAATCAAGCGCACTACCACTAGACCATACAGCCACTTTGCCATGCTTTGGAATAACTGTGCATATAATCATTACTTATCATGATCTCTCATGAGGCACTGGACTGCAAGCGTGCGTAGTTTAACCAATCGCTATTAATTGGACATAAAAACGAAGACAGTCAAACATTTATTTTCAGATATTTAGATAAGCATGTATATATAATGATAATTTACAAACATACCTCCTATAACGTAAATTCCACATATTGTAAAGATTTTATGTAAAGCTTTTGCTTCCGGCTGCGTGAGAAATTTCCACATAACGTAAAGTGTCAAATCTGTTGAAGTTCTTAAATTCAATTTAAATAACGACTCTCTTAGATAACCTTAAAAATATTTCTATTTTCTTGCCGCGCTTGACAGAGAAAATACGGTACACCTGTGTTATATACTAGCCAAATGCTCGACATTGTACAGGTAATAGAATATTCATCTAATAACTTTGAGTAACTTACCTGGAAAACTAGATCTTTACTAAAATCTTTACTAAAACAATACCTGCGTTTTGGGTCAGCTTAGCAATCCTTACATGTAACGGTTAAAAGTG
Organism: Watersipora subatra; assembly: GCF_963576615.1. NCBI lineage: Eukaryota > Metazoa > Bryozoa > Gymnolaemata > Cheilostomatida > Watersiporidae > Watersipora > Watersipora subatra. The sequence continues at coordinate 35,097,913 of NC_088717.1, forward strand.
CTAGTTATTAACCCCAAGCAAACGCTTTAAAGTGAGCATCTCAATCGATGTCAATAATATTTGCCTAATTGATCTGTTATATTCTGTGTAGCCTATATGTTAAATTCACCGCCTCCAGATCTGAATTCCTGAGATCGAATCCAGTGCCAACACAGATGCACGCCTAATGTAGGTGCAAACCCACTAGCCGATTTTATCGTGTGCGTCATGAGGAGCGTGGAGATATCGCTGGTGTGTGCCTAAACAAACTTGAGCGATTCACCAGCAAATGATAATACGGGACTCTCACAAACTCACAATAAAATTCCATATCTTCAGTTTCTTCGGAGTTGCCAATGAACATTAAGCGAATATGGCGCCTTCTAGACTTCCAACTTCTGTTTTTGTTATTAGGCCTATCGTACTGTCACAGATTGTATACTGCAAAAAGACAAAAAAAGATTCTCGTATTTTTAACAGTATTATTTTACAATTTTTATACATAGTTTACTTTATAGTAGTTTTTGATTTTTAATACAATAAATATTTGCCATTCTCAAGATGGTCAACCTGCGCAACGATTGACTTCCAAATTTTGATTTTCAACTGGGTGGCTTTGTAATTTTTGTGTTGCATCGTACAGGGCTAAAGGTTGACTTGCAACAAAATTCACAATACAGTTATTTGGTATCAAAAGATTCACTATGTCTTACTCTGTACTCTGTAGGTGCGAAATATGTGGAAATGTGATTACAAGCTCGTAAAAGCTCAAAAACGAACAGCTAATCGCCGCCATCACGGGACTGCCGTAGATTAAAATCTCTTTCCAAAACGGCTCAACTGGGATGTAGTTGTACAAGATGGCTTCTGTTTACACATTCACGCAACCTTATCCGTCGGAATATTTTCACAAATATACTTTACGCATTCAATAAAACCATGTCTATCGTTCTTACGCGTCTGTTTCAACGTCATCGTAATGCTGTCACTTTCAGCACTGATATCTTAAAACCTAACGTGAAAATTTGTTTAATTTTTTAACCTTAGCTCGAAGGAGTACATATATCATTGTCTGACAACCATGGCGAGCTTGTTGGTCACCTGTGATAATGTGAAAAATGCTGCATAAATTATTCGTTAAGTATGGGTCACATGATTAGATTACGGCTCGACGATTAGACCAAGCCGAAACAAAACTGTAAAGTAGCGAGCATCTATATTTGATACGGGGTCTTCGGTAAAACCCGAAGTGTTTGTCATAAACTAGTGCTACAAGATGTTTTATGTTGAGCATGTTATTGGCCTTTCAATTTACGTGAGAACATCACGTGAGAAAAACAATAACCAAATTTAATGACTACGTCAGAGAAATGAACTGATTTCAATCTACGGCGGTTTCATGATGGCGACGATTAACTGTTCATTTTTGAGCTTTTAAGAGCTTGTAATCACATTCCCAAATATTTGGCACCTACAACACAACAAAGTAAGACATGGTGAACATTTTGATACCAAATAACTGTAATGTGATTTTTGTTGCAAGTCCACCTTTAACATTGAACCCCGGAGACGAATAGACGGACAGATGGATAGACACCACCCTCATAGCAAAAAAGATTTTTATTCAGATTTATGAATTATTATTTTTTTATGTTTTACTTTGGCAGAATAGACTTTGCTATTTAGAAAGAAATCAACAAATGGTTGTGAGTTGGCATTGGAGGTGTGGGCTCCCTTTAACTTATTGTAAAATTTTGGCTATCATGTATCATACACCAAGTGAAAGTGATAAGAAAAAGGAGAAAGGTTGTTGATACAAACCAATCATTCTACAGTTACTGTACAGCCAATAAATCAGAAAGTTAGGTGTAGTTTTTTTCTTTTTTGAATGTTCAAATAAGTTTGAAAGATCTAGGAGCGAATTAGGCAATTTACATGTATGTTACTGTTTGTATAACATAGAATCCCTGCTACGTAGCTGTTCCCGGAACAAATTATTTACATTGTAGAAGCTTCTACTGTAGTTCTATTATTTAGAAATAGGTCTTGTACCTTCTTAGTAAATGGAAATTCTTGTAAAAGTTGATCAATCATACTGACTGTTTCATATCTGCAATTATGTTTTATAGCGCTAGGAAGATCGCAGACAATGACGACTGACTGGAGCAACACCACTTCTAACTACCCTAACGACGAGTATTCGAGTGATGAGACTCATTCCAAACCTTCTGAGCCACTCGCTCATTCATTTTATCGCAATAGTTCACCACTCACCCTGCCAAATGAGCACATCCCGCCTAACCAGCAAGGAGATTCTCCATTACCCACCATTCCGCTCCTTAAAAAGAGTATATCATTTGACAGCATCAAACATAATGGGTCAGGCTCGCTTTCTGACAGCAGTCAGCGGGATGCCTGCCTAAAATATGAAAAAGTAGAAGAGGTAGAACAAAAGGTGTCAAATGACAGCTTGAAGTTGCTGTCTGACAACGAACGACAGGTTTCTGCAGATAACAATAATCATCAAAAAACACTTGAGAGCAGTCTGCATACGGTGTGTGAAGATAGGGGAGAATCCACAGATAATAATAAGAAAGGCTTGGACAGCAACTCTTCGCCCAAAGTTACGGATTGCAATGATCCATTTGTGGCAGGTGACACTTGTCAACAAGTCAATACTGGCAGCTGTCAAGAGGCTACAAGTGTCAATAATGCAAATGTGACAAATGAAGATGGAAAATTAGTTTCGTTTTCAGATGCTCCAGATAGGTCAGATTATGACAATACACAGAAGGTGCTAGCTAGTCATTCATCAACTTCTGCTACCCATTCTCGAAACACCGACCAAGTTGACTCGATCATTAAGAATGTAAGTACCAATGACTCACCAGCAGATTGTCAATCACCACATAATATACTAGACGCGAATATTAGTCAAACAACAAGCACTTGCGCCGCCATGCCAAAGCAACTCTCCACTAGTGATAGAGCCATTGATGAAAAGCATGGATTAACGGTTGAGGATATAGAGGATGCATCGCAGGAAGCAGTTCACAATGAGTCTGAGCATGTTAATGGAGAATCAAATGTAGGTTTATGTAACAATTCTGGAATAGTTGAACCAATCAGTGAGTCTGCCGATGATCGTAACGAACAGTTAGCCGATTCTATTAAGACTCGATCAGAAACTAATGGATCGACGTTAACAGATAGTATCACCCTGTGATGGCTTATGGCATAGAGTGATATATTTCATTTTTTTAAATATTTTTACACCAATATAGTACATTTTATGTGCCAATAAAAATATATATAACATTCTTTTAATTGTTTTTGATTTATTTAGGATTTGACAATTCAGTAAGTATGGCTTAAAAGATACAGCGTAGCTGTTTTGCTTTCTCGGAGATGCAGCCGGTGGGTGGATCATTCTAAAGTTCACAGTTAAAATGAAACTTCTTATAAACTTGTGACTCTTTCAACCCTGTAAATATAGCAAATAAATTGGTTCAACATAAGTACATTGTTAGTAGAGTGTTCAACATAAGTATATTGGTAGTAGAGTGTTCAACATAAGTACATTGGTAGTAGAGTGTTCAACATAAGTACATTGGTAGCAGAGTGTTCAACATAAGTACATTGGTAGTAGAGTGTTCAACATAAGTATATTGGTAGTAGAGTGTTCAACATAAGTACATTGGTAGTAGAGTGTTCGCAATGCTTTCTGCTTACAAAACCAGTGTATTTTAATAATCTAAGATATAAAGAGTTCTTTGTTATGGAATTAAGATTTTTTTGGCCCTTTTCTAACTCTGATGGCCAAGCTATAAACAGTCGGGATTTAGCTTTTCTCATCTCGTAAGATTCTATGCTTTTTAGAAATTTAAACATAGAATTATTTTAACTCAAAAGTTATTCAAAGAAAGGCATATGTTGTACCCTATATAGGCAAGTAGTATTATAGTAAACTAGATGAACAGTTGTTGCGTAACCTTGGAGTGTAATTGAATGGAGTCGGTGGTGGCATGTTGATCTAGCAAACCAAATGTTGTGAGTTCGATTCCTACTTATTGCAATTTTTTATCTCAAACTACAACCATGGCTAAAGAGTGTAACACACAACAAGCAAACACGCGTGTTAGCATGTTAGTGAATAGATGTTTTCATAAATAACTAAGGTTTATATAGTTTGCTGAATAAACAGCTCTGCATAGCCTTAAAGAGAATACATATGACTAAATATGAAATGTACACAAAGCAGCTAGTTTTACTAAAAAGATAAAATTACAAGCACTTCATGCAATCTCCACTCTCTCACACCATAAACAAGGTTTCTGAGAAAAAGGGCGTCTTTTCTGTATGTAAACTTGTTTTGTAAAGTTATTCGTGCCAGGTTTGATGAATTATTTATGAAGCCTTGGGCCTTTTTGAACCATTTCTGTTAAAATAACATTTGTTGTCACCCATTTTTGTTTACAAAAGAAGTGTTCAAAAAACTTGGATTACCAATTGTGAGGAATATGCATACCGCATTTACTAAGTTAAAGAATTATCACATTGGCTTACATTATGAAATATAAAAAATTCACCAAACAAATTCCATGTATGACATACATGTATGAGGGGCTGTATTTACTTAGCTCTCAAGTAAGTTGATGCTTTTACATAAGCTTAAATTGTTTACTCTAGTCTGCTGTGACATGCAACGGTTACTGTCAAATATTTTAAGAAAATTGCTTTTTGAATTGAACAAAAACTTTTATTGCTGCAATATGTAATGGATGATGCTTTTACCTTCTATCTCAGCCAATAAAATTCATTTTATAACAGCCCATAGTAATGAGTTAACATACTACATATTTATTTCCTTCCATAAATGAGAATGAAGTGGTCACACGGTGACACTAATAAATGAGAAAGGTCTAATAAAAAAACTAACTACTGTCAGTTAATCATCAGAAAAAAATACTACACAAACACAGCAAATTGATTGCTGAAGGTGTTTCATCGTGTATGACATGGAGTTTGAACATTCAAGTTCTGTCTTAGGTGATGGTTTGAACATGTAAAAGCATTCACAAGTTAATAAGGCTATATATGTCAACATGGATGGTCTTTGAACAGACACTTCGCAGTACACTTCACAGACACTTCGTTAGCATATCTTAGCCAAATTAACCAAGGTTTGTATGTGATGAATCCGAGTCCAGAAAACTAATCTCATTTTACTATTTTTTTGCCGAACAATTGCGCAAATGTTAATGATGACTTTTTAATGAATATTCAATCATTCTTAAAAAAATGCAGAAATTGCACTTTTTAATAATCATTTTTCAAATTGAAAGCTAGTTTGAATTCAAAAGTACGTAATTCTTGAACATAGCTACATGTAGTTGGAAAGACGATTTCGCTCTCTTGTAACTTTGGCGGCTTTTCCCAACCATTGTTTCTGACCTTGAACCCTTTTTGGTGTCCTACTTGGATAGGCGTATCTAAAGCTATCCCACTTTCTAACATCTAATGCTGTTTCTGTTGAACTAGGAAGGCAACTTTGATTTTTCATATAAACAATGTATCTACTCGCAGTTAACTTACACTAGTAAATTTTCTGTCATTTTGTTGCTCGATCCCTTTTTCTGCATGCTCCAGACAGTTGTATTCAAGGCTGCCGCTGTCAGTGCTAGCATTCCAGCAAATATAAAGGCAAATTTGTAGCTGCCAAACTTGTCCACCAAAAACCCTAGAGTAAAATAATAATCATTTGTTTTAAAGAAAAACATCAAGTTATTTAGTACTGTTGAAAATGTAATTGTGCGTTATTTAGGATGTGTACCCTTGGACCATCTTTAGTTTGTATTTGAAAAAGCCAAGCATAAAACAGAGCTCAACCGAGTCACATCTACAAAACAACAAAAAAGCTTGGACCATAAACTTTTCACAGACTTTCAGAAGTAAACACCCTAAAAAGTTTGAGCAGTTTGTTAAAAAAATTCCAGTTGAATTATTATTTCGCTTGGACTGTACTACTCAAAAGTCTCATTCAGTTTAAAGTTTTGTTTGCCGCTGGCAAGCCATGATGTTAGTCTCGTGTTTCTATAGTGTATACTATTAACACTTGTATGTACACATCTCTAGAGTACCAGGAAGGTTTATCTTCAGATCAACTTTACAAGATGGAAACCCTCATTAGAGTTTGCTAGGAAGTTCTCCATTGCTAGTGATATGCAGCACCTCTTGTTGTATCATACTAGATGCTGAGAAAGCAGCAAATAAACTCTTGAGTAGGACTGAAAGATTAATAGATAAATATAAACTATATTACCAGAGATCAATACTGTTCAAAGTAAATTATACTATGATACAAAAATATAAAACAGAATAGTAAAGTAAAATCATGTGTACTGGAAGAAAAAGCTTGTTTTTCATAACTCTGTTCTATAATGTAGATTGGCAAGGTGTTGGTGTTTGGTATAAAATACACTGGTTTCAAAAAAGGATTGTATTGAACATAGTTGTTTTATGAATAAATTTATATTTGTCATTTTACTTTACAACAAAAATAAGTATCAGATATCATGTACCAGATCTCTACCAATAGTCTGAGAGATATATCTAGATAGTCTGACAAATGGTGCGCAAAATTGTTTGCTTCAAAATAATTGAGCTGTTTCTTAGATAAATATGAAATTTATTAGCACTAATCAATGCAAAGTAAATTAGATTAAGGGAAATAAATAATACAGAATAGTAGAGTAGAATTATGAATATTGAAAGATAAAGCTCTTTTTGCGTAACTGTTATATAATGTGGCATGGCAGTTCACAATTAACGCTAAATAATTGGGTCATCTGTTCTCATTGGATGGAGTGTCAAATATTACCACTTAATTCTAGAACATTTCATTCTTAATTTGGTTTGGCTAAAACAACTTTTGGTTGATAACAGCAAGTATACATGTACAGATGGCCATGCCATGTTTTGTATAGCTAGATAACTCACAGGCACCTTCAAATATGACACTTTTTTTTAACGATTTCAAGGATTCAATATAAACTCAGTTTTTACATATAAAAGAGGCGTTTACAAGCAGGTGTATATGTTGTTGGTCTGAACTTTATTAAGATGCAGAATAATTGGAAACCTTAGGGCAGTGTTGAGTGAACAACTACAGCTATCTTTGTTTGTTGATTGGTCCGTCGGAAAAATAAAACAAATTCAAGGTTCATTTCACAATTTTTCAATAAGCTGTAAGTCTTGCAACTGATACTAGTAGGTATCAGCTTTCTGTACTAATGGCACGCTAAAGCAATGATGACCAAATTTATCCATGATTGTCATTTATTTTTACTGGTACCCCGACAGTCCACGGTGCTGTGTGAGATTAACAATCTGCAAAATTATTCGGAGATACCAAAAGGATGTTGATTCGTAGAGGTAGTCGACGGTCAGTTTCCCAAATGGAAAGCCTCAAGTTGAAGTCCAATATCAAACAATTTTTTTTACTAAAATCTAAACTTTAGCTTGAGACAGGCTAGTGCCCTGGCCGTCTTGAGTGCCGAGAGATCGTTGTGTCAATAAAGCACAGAGAATAAGCGTACACGCACTCCTCAAAAGTGAATGATTGGTACATGTGGTCGACTGGTGAGCGGTGAACTCAAATTTTGCGTATTTGAATCAATTCAATGAAAAATCTTTCCCAATATTTAACCATAGCTGAAGACAGACATACGAACAGACATACGGACAGACATACTGACACGCATGGCTATTATTATACTACTGTTGATTGATCTAATTGTCTGCTATAAACTATTAGGTGATTTTAGCAGCTTGCAAAATGATTGCCGAAGCATAGGTATTTTGTGATGTATTGTACAGTATTTTTTTTAAATATTTTATTCTAATTTATGTCAGTTATGCTAGCAACAGGGTGCTTACTAGTTTCTGTACGATAAATCAATTTTTCCTACTAAATTTACTTATGACAGGAAATACTTACTTGGTCGTTAATCAAAAACGCTAAAAATTCTGAAAAAGTTAGAAGAACATCAAAGTCTGCTCGCTTTATAACTCTTTTCGTTGATTAAAATTTTTTTCAAATTATTTAATTTATAATATACTGTCATACAAGTTCTAACATAGACCAATGACGGCAATGGATAGCTACGTATCATGTGTATAGGCCAGCACATTTGAATGTGCAATGGTGCAAAACAAAGGATACAGGCAAACCTTCAAACTTCCAAATACGAGCGTGTTGTATTTTTTAAATTGTGAATTATTTTGTAATTGAATGTATTTTGTTCAATTTTTATAATTTTTGAATTCACGATTAATTACTCCATTCTAAAGGGTCTGTCTATCATGATTTCCAACCTAGCTGTCTCTTGTGGACCATGCTCGAGAATCAAAATTCCATTAGGACAGAAAGCTAGAACTACAGCCTATTGGAAGGTCTTTTGAACTTTACGTGAAATGTAACAAAGGTTCATAAGGCAAACTGCAGGGCATGCAGCTGCTTGAAGCATTAAAAAATCGCCCATGTAAAATGAAAAAATAAGTAATAACTGGTTCATCTAAAAACCAAAACAATTCACATAGCTGCTAGATATATTCCAATGTTTTATTCAGGTTAAACATTAATATACCGTCATAACACACTCATATGACAACAAATATACATATCAAAATTTAATTCATTCATTTCAAAAATACATCAACCTGAATCTCAAAGACAGTGTTTTAACTAAGAACAATCAACATTTCGTACAAAAATTTGTTTACTTAATTGTTAACATGTCTAAGGCATTCACAACAAAAGTGATGGTGAGATTAATTTATCAAGGAAGCTTTCTTGGATGGAGAAGCATCTGAATCAGAATCAGATGTTAGTGGCATCATGCAAACACATGGAGAAATTTCAAGATTATAACGCTCTATCAAAGCAAACGTGGATTTATAACAAAAGTGACCTTGAACTTCACCAAGAAGCCATGGTCGAATGCTTGCATTCAGGCACCTCAGGCTAACGTAATCTTGCAATTCTTTTTTCAATGGTAGTTTATAACAATCTGTCACGACATCTACATCTTTCATGCAGTTTCTTATAGCAAGCCTTGCCAGCTGTTTCAACATGAGAGGACGACTTCTAACTGCTTTGTAGGCTAGCTCAGTCGATCTTCTACACCGGCATTCAGCATTTTCAAACAAATCACCCTGATAATTCAAGCAAACTAGTCCGATATCCATTAGAACACAAGCTAGCCAATGCCAATTCTGCTGCCTGCAGGTATTGTTGATCACAAGGTGATGCCAAAGGGCTGCCGGCGAAGTTTTGGCTGTTACCGTCAAAAGGCTAGTTATGTTGAAACCACATATGTTTAACCCTTCTTCAGGCTCATCTGTTAAAAAGTCTATCGGTAAAGGTAGTTGCAGGAGAAACTCTTCTACGCGGAAGGTTCTAGAATACAAAGTAAGGTAATGGTAGAGCCCTCCTGGTGGTAGATCTAGTATGGGGCGAGCATGAGAAATCTTTGCTTTTGGTGCTTGAGAGAGACTAGTATTTGCCATTTTGTGGCAGGATACATAACATTCTTGCAGGAGGCGAGATAAGGCATTCAGTATATCTGTTCGGTAGTTCTCTGCTGCACTTGGTGGCAGAGCTTCTAAGAAATCTGAGGCTGTTACTAACTCCGTGATCCTGCGACTCACACAATCCCTGGAGAACTCCCACCAGTCTCTGGCAACTTTGTAGATGTTAGTAGAAGTTTCTTTGTCCAGGAATGGAGGCATGTAAGGTTTAATGCTGCATTTTGAGCCCTCTGCAAATAAATTCAATAATTAAACTGTTGGTAAACTGATAATGCCTAAAAATTTACAAAAACCAATTCCAGTTGTAACTTGTTTAAAAAATTGACTTTCATTTCGCTGCAGTAGTTTGTACAGCAGGTAGCTTGACATCTATATTCATCTAAAAGTAGTTCTGAGCTGAATTTTATAGCATGACTTCAGAGATGAATCTATACTTTAATCAAAGTTCAAAAAGGCACAGCAGCCAACGTTAGTAGTACCACCGACGCTAGCAATACCACCGACGCTAGCGATACCACCGACGCTAGCAACACCACCGACGCTAGCAACACCACCGACGCTAACAATACCACCGACACTAACAATACTAGTTACACATTAAACTAGGCTAAACGATGTTGCTTTAAAAGGGAGGGGCTATGCTTAAAGTCCACTTTGCTTTTACACACTGCAAGTTGAAATGAATGGAATCTACATCGTTTTAAAGAAACACAGGCCAAGTGGCTAGCTAGAAATCACTTACTAGATATACCCTTAAACTGTCCAGGATAGTAATTGTACTGATTACTATTGTGGACTCGACTACCCGGGTACATATACACGTATAATTTTATCCTAAGAATACCAGCTAATGGAAAAATCGTTTTAAAAAATGAACTTGGTACAGCAAATCGTTTTAGAGTGTTAGGATTCTAAATTGTAGGTATTCTGCAGTTGAATTTTGCTATGATTTTATCCCTCAAGGGAAGCCTTAAGGTACAAGCACTCTTGGAGATTTTATCGCTCGTCATGAGGAGCACGGAAATATCGCTGGCCTGTGCCTAAAGACACTTGAGTGATTCACCAGCGATGAAGAACTCTGGCCCGCTCACAAACTGTCAATAAAATTTTGTGTCATCAGTTTCTTCGGAGTGGTTAACAAATTTAGGTAAATATGGCACCTTCTAGAAAATGACCAAATACAACTTCTGCTTTTGTTATTAGGTCATCTCACTTTCATGTCTTGCACACACTACAAAAAAACATAAAACTATTCTTGTAGTTTTAACATTAATATCTACGATTTTCATATATTACTATATTTTGTAGTACGACATCATATTTTTAATATATAATAAATTTCTGCTATTCTTAAGACGGTCAACCTGCGCAGCCATCGACTCCCAAATGCTAGTTTCATTTGGCCATCTTTGTAATGTTTGTGTGTTGCGCCGTACAGGACTGGGTGTGCTCTTAATAAACCTTTGAACGATTCAATGTTCACATTGATGGCATTTCAATCGTAACAAAATAGCCAAATGTTGTTGCTTGTACGTAGTTAAACATTGACACAAAAATATTAGCAGGCAGAGTACCGCATTCTGAGAAAATAAACAACGGAACTCAAGGCACCTTGGGTGAGATGGAGTTCTGATAGAGAAAGTCTAGTGTTATTGGTCAGCGTCAGTTTGCTGGGCGAGTTCGAGCGCAGTTTTTTGCCATGCAGCGCCATATCACTCTTCATATTACCTTGTAAGTACATGTCTTTAGCATTTGTCGACGTTCTCAATAGCATAAACATAAAACTGTTGACAGATACCGTTGACATAAAAATTGGAGAACAGTTTTATGTCAACAGTATCGGTGAGGGTGGAAGATCGCGTTACTAAAGGTTTTTATAAAATATGTACTTAAACTTTTCATTAAACGATTTTCAGAAAGCTGTCATCTGTTAAATAAATTCCTAGCCAGAAGGCACCCCTTAATAAGCAATTAGAGGTATAGATAACTAATTGCTAATATAGACAACCACAATAGGCAGAGTATCATTGGACAGACATACATGTACATACACATGCGATTTTTGTTTCAACTGTGTTAAGAAATGTCTATAATACGATCATGTGTAGCTATATGCTGCCTACATTAAAATGTTTTTAGTCTTTAATTAGTATAAAGTAGTATAAACTCCATTGTAGTTATTTACATATTTTAACAGCTACGCTATTAATTTCATAAGCATTAATAATACATATAAATCTGCCTTACCGTTTGATCTCTTCATGGTTGCGTCTTTTATTCTATGAATCCCTTCCTCTCTCCTACGCGAGCATTTATACATTTAATTGTTGGCTTTAAGTACCAGCTATTCTTGATATGTTCTGCGCAAGCTGGGCTATAGCCCTCGGCTATTTTTTGTATCACTAAACCAGCTGAACTGAAGCAGCAAACAGCAAGAAATTTAGCTTAAAACAATAATTTGAAAAGCTGAAATACAAGACGTCTAACATAATATTAAGTTAGTACCAGTAATGGCAAAATATTTTGGATAATAAAGAAGATGGATGATTGGCGTTAGCGGGTGAGTGTTAAGTTGCTAGGCTATATGCCTAGAGTTCAAACCTAACCTTGTACGAAGCATTATTTTTTCCCAATCTCAATTTGTGGCTTTAGATAGATAAACAAAAAGGCGTCTATTGCAGTAAAGATTGCTCTCAGGCAATTATTAAATATAATTGAAAGTATGAAATACAAGTAAGCAAATTTTTCTCATTGGATCAAGTTATCAATTAAGGCCAGTGAATAGCATTTCACTCAAAACTACGTAGTTCAAGTCTAAATCAGTACCCAGAGTAGTACTCTGGTAGTCTGATGTGCTGCAAGAGATCAGACTACCAGAGTAGTACTCTGGTAGTCTGATGTGCTGCAAGAGATCAGTACCCAGAGTAGTACTCTGGTAGTCTGATGTGCTGCAAGAGATCAGACTACCAGAGTAGTACTCTGGTAGTCTGATGTGCTGCAAGAGATCAGTACCCAGAGTAGTACTCTGGTAGTCTGATGTGCTGCAAGAGATCAGTACCCAGAGTAGTACTCTGGTAGTCTGATGTGCTGCAAGAGATCAGTACCCAGAGTAGTACTCTGGTAGTCTGATGTGCTGCAAGAGATCAGTACCCAGAGTAGTACTCTGGTAGTCTGATGTGCTGCAAGAGATCAGTACCCAGAGTAGTACTCTGGTAGTCTGATGTGCTGCAAGAGATCAGTACCCAGAGTAGTACTCTGGTAGTCTGATGTGCTGCAAGAGATCAGTACCCAGAGTAGTACTCTGGTAGTCTGATGTGCTGCAAGAGATCAGTACCCAGAGTAGTACTCTGGTAGTCTGATGTGCTGCAAGAGATCAGTACCCAGAGTAGTACTCTGGTAGTCTGATGTGCTGCAAGAGATCAGTACCCAGAGTAGTACTCTGGTAGTCTGATGTGCTGCAAGAGATCAGTACCCAGAGTAGTACTCTGGTAGTCTGATGTGCTGCAAGAGATCAGTACCCAGAGTAGTACTCTGGTAGTCTGATGTGCTGCAAGAGATCAGTACCCAGAGTAGTACTCTGGTAGTCTGATGTGCTGCAAGAGATCAGTACCCAGAGTAGTACTCTGGTAGTCTGATGTGCTGCAAGAGATCAGTACCCAGAGTAGTACTCTGGTAGTCTGATGTGCTGCAAGAGATGATCAGGTGTAATAAGTATAAGCACAACTATTCCTAAATCCAGAAAAGTTGTCGAGTGCCGCGGATGGTAGTGCGCCAGAATGCTAAGCCAAATGTCCAAGGTGAGATCTTTCATGATGCAATATTTTTCTCCCAACATCCAAACATGGCTTTGGACAGACGAGAGCACATAACCCTTACTATAGTAAAATTGTTCTCATGGCTTCATTTTATAGAATTGAAAGCATGAAACTTTAGTGAGCAAATTCGCCTTATTCAAATACATTATCAACTAAAGCCAGTACATACCATCTCAAGCAAACTTCATATTGACACATTTTAACAGTTTCAATCTAAATTAATAGCAATTATAACTTCTTAGAAGATGGCTAGTAACTGCATAGTTCTTAATGGGCAAGTTTTTAGTAAAATATGATATCCGTGACAGACCTATATTCTTTTGCTATTAAAATCTTCAAACTTTGCATTTCAATAACTTTTTGTAATTTAGCATTTAATTAAAAATCATAATTTGCGGACAGGTCAACTTCAAAACTTATAAACGTGCTTTAAACAAGTGAAAAAAATCAATTTAGTCAAGTTTATAGATAACTTGAAATTATAAAGAACAATGTAATCATTGTCTACAATGTACAAGGTTTAGCAGCATCTGTGTAATATATTGCCAGACAAGTACTCGCTTCTGAAAAAAATTAAACAGAAGAGAGAGTCTTAAGTACTCGTAGGCTTTTGTCACTGCATCATTTGTTTGATGAATATTGATGTTTCATTAGAATATCAAAGAAATTATTTTGCTAGTAAAGAAAAAATAAGAGAAGAGAACCAAAAAGTGATTGTCCAACCAAATAGCCACGATAAGTATACAATTGCAATTTTTAGATTGTTTGTGATTGCCACAGTTTAAACATCATTAGATGTTGTTTCATAGCATGTAGAATGCAGGAGGATCGGATAATCAATCCTACACGATTTTTATTAAAAATTGCAAGATTACCAAGAGAACTAATGGTAAAAATCGTGCAACAAAATGTACATAGATGATGCCAGATGTCGAAAATGTGATAAAATTAGGTACTTCAGAATGGCTATAAAGTGGTGCAATACAAACATTTGATAAATAACTTGAAACATTTATCAGAGTAATATACATAATGCAAAAAAATGGAATCGTAAAAAATTATTGTTGCAAAAATCAGTAAAAAATTCAGTTGTCAAATTTAATCCCAAAAGTTGGCTAGTGTTTTTCTAGTTTACCAAAAAATAGGTGAAACATTACTTGTTCTCTACGACTAGACCTGACTGTCAGTGTAGAAGTTACCATTAAAAACTACTAAATGGAAAAATTGAATTTAACCCTTCTCTTCAACTTCTTGTGGATATTGCATTAGTTTCACTGTTCGCTAGCTTAGATTTGTTGCCAAAAAACTAGATTGGTATGTAAGTAAGAAATAAGATCATTAACATCAGCACAAAATTACTTCTTTAAAAGTTGTTTGCGCAAGTGATAATTTAGCCTATTAAATCTAATATGTATTTATTCATGCACATGATGGAGAACTCAAAGCTTCATAAGCTAAGAATAGCATTTTTTATACTCAAAGTTTCTACCCAAGAGTTTGTTCTAGTCAACTAATAACATTGGCTATGCCTGTTGCATGAGGTTTAAATTCGCAGTTGGTTAGAGCATGGTAGCACCACCAGCCCTAGCAATGCCACCAGCCTTAGTAATACCACCAGCCCTTGTAGTACCACAAGCCCTAGCAATACCACCAGCCCTAGCAATACCAACAGCCCTAGTAATACCACCAGCCCTAGCAATACCACCAGACGTAGTAATACCACCAGCTCCAGCAGTACCACCAGCCCCAGCAGTACTACTAATGCTAGCAATACTGACTAGTCTAAATCACTTTGATTGATATGACATTGTAACTGTTTGGGATTTTAAGCAAATTCTGTAAAATTAAAAGTAAATAGATGATAACTCATAAATTCAAGCAATTAGAGTCATTCAAATAAATGTTGTGTGACACCCAATGCCTTGAATTTAGAAGCTGACATTGTTACAGAAAGTTTCAACAATCTCATAGAATTTTGTTTTCAAATTGTTTAAATTCTGATAAATTTCAAAATAAAAATGAAAGGAATTTCTATTGAGTGACATTTTAATTAAATGCTAAACCTATGGAAGCGCTACAACTTCCTACCTGACCCTGTTTTTCTTACCAGCCACTGGAGGTCCACTGAGGTTACCAAGTGCACAGGCAAAGTTCATACATCCAATTGAGTTGGACAGATTACTTTCTCCCAAAAGGTCTGTTAAAAGGGCTGGCCATACTGCACCCCCGCTAGCGCTCATGAATATCCCAGTAACCAAACTAAAACATTGTATGAGGTTGTTCAAAGATATAGCAGCAAAATTCTACAATCTTTATACAGTAGACTAAAATCTGAATTTTAAACTTATCTGAAAGCCAAATTTAGACTTTTTTGTTTTGTTTGCTTTTCATGAGCTTGCAGTTAAATTATCGTTTAGTCAATACTTGTTGTGTATATTGCATATTTTACCGAATAAGCCACTGTTTAAGTTCTTCTGTGGCTAACAATTCTGCATTCAGTTATAATTTAAATAAATCTGGTGAAACGAACTACAACTATAATATTTAGATACTTAGCGAACTGTTAAACTATTGCAAGAGTTAAATAATGTTGTTCCTATTAATACATACTGACGGATAACACACTTAACCTAGACTTAGTACCAAAAATATTTTGGATAAAAATCCAACCTACATGTATATTATTATGAGTTAACAATTTGTTTTCTTAATGGATTTTAGCCTAATTTAAACAAAGTTATATAAAAAGGTTCCAATAATAGAATTGGCAATAGCGATAACAAAGCCTATAGCTGATAGGCTACATTTCTAAATATAACCTATAGGTTAATGTAGCCAATAACCTATAGAAAATAATGCTTTTGTTAACCCCAGTAAGTTGGAATACAAATTCATTCACAGACTTTGAGTCTGCAGGACATTTGAAGTTTATTGTAAAGAACAATTTTCCTTTTTAGCTATTTTCTAAGTAAAATTTATAACTGAGTAATAAAAAAAGAGCAATATAATATAATAATACATAATTCAATAATCATATAAATATAGAAATAATAATACACATCACATAATGTCGATAAATTTCTATATGATGCAGACAACATCCTCATGCTACTTAGGTTTTTGGCTTTAAACTTTTGCTGCAGATTTCATAAAAAAAGAATAAAAACTATACGGTAGGCGCTCCTATAACTCCTATAATGTAAATTCTAAATAACGCAAAAAACTTATGGGAAATCTTTGCTTTGAACTACATAAAAAAAACTTCCATTAAGTGTAAAGTGTCACACAGGGCAATTTCTCTAATTCGATTTCAATGTTATTTTATTTTTCCGCTCTTGCAAAAGAAATAACGGCGTGTGTATAGCATTATATCTACTACTAGCCAAGTGCTTGGCATTGCACGGGCATTTTAAAAACAGCTTATTAACTTGCAAGTAATGTAGTTGCCTGCCACTTGCTATTAGCTTGGCACATTGTCAGTGACTAATTTGAGTAAGCTAGTTTTCATATTGCTCAACTTACTAATAAACGCCGTGAGAGCAGGCTTTAGTGATGCTGCGTATCCTAGAGTTCTATACAGATTTTAACCGACATAAAGGTTCATACCGCCTAATGAATTCATTGCATCTCACGTAGCTAGTAGTTAGATTGCAGCCTGATAAACAGGAGGTTCTAAGATGAAACTCTGTATGAATTTTAATACCTATAGCTGGACACACCGAACACTGGACTTCGATATATATAGTATAGTATACATTATACTATATATAGTATATATAGTATATATATAGTTGTATAGTATATATATAGTAATATAGTATATATTATAGTATATATATATTATAGTATATATATAAATATAGTATAGATATAAATATAAATATACTATATATAGTATATATATATATATATATATATATATATATATATATATATATATATATATATATATATATATATATATATAGTGGTGGTAGACAAGGAGAACAAGAGGGCTACTATAATAGATATAGCAGTACCCAATGACTACAATATAGCCAGCAAAGAAAAAGAAAAGGTAGAAAAATATCTCCCTCTTGGAGAAGAAATTGAAAAATGCTGGAATGTAAGAACAACCGTAATCCCAGTAGTGATTGGGACACTGGGCGCAATAACACCGGCGCATAAAATGTGGCTTGCCCAAATACCAACAACAATCAACTCAGGTGAGTTGCAGAAAAGTGCGCTATTGGGAACAGCTAAGATCTTGAGACGAGTGCTCAAACTCCCAGGTCTCTGGTAGGAGACCCGAGTTAGAGCAGAATTTACCACCCATACGGGGTATCCGGGGTGAGGAAACAATTTTTATATATATATATATATGCTATACAATTTCCATGACATTTTAGTTTGTCGTGATAAATTGTCAGATGTGTCGACAAAACATGGAATAGGTAGCTGCTCAATTGTTCATATAAGTTTAAAGGCGATCGATTGGTGCAGGTGTTACAGCGTCGGTACACTAATCTGAATACGACAAGTTATAGTATTGTCAGCAGTCATTTTTTCTCCTGACCTTGACCCCTTAGTAAAAAATAGAAGACAACCTGATAGTACCACTTTTTTATAGAAAAAATATTTTATTGTTACGCTTTATTGTAGGCGTATAAAATATTCATTATTAGTTTTGATTTGCAGAATAAACTTTGCTGTTTAGAAAAAACAAGCAAATATATGTAAATAAATGTCGAAGATTTGAGCTGGGTACAAATATGTTGTAAAGTTTTTGTAATCTTGGTTAATAAAACCAATAAAGTTGATCAGCAAAAAGGAGAAAGCTGTCAATGCAAACCAACATTACTGCAGTTATGGTACAGCCTAAAAATTGAAAAACAAGTCAAGTTTTTACTTTTTGTATGACCAAAGGGGTGAGTTTGGAAAGATCTTGGAACAGATTAGGCAATTTACATTTATTTTCCTGTTTGTGTAACATAAAACCCCTATAAAAATGTTCCTGGAGTGGATTATTCACATTGTAGAAACGCCTACTGTATTTTATGGGATTGCTAAATTCGTTAGCTTTCAGATCTTTTTTTATGTTCTCTTGGTGTCCGTTTCTTTTTATTGTATGTTAATATCATTTACCACAGAAATCCTTGCTGTATTTTACTGACCATTGATATTTCCTTTCTGATTGCACAAAAGGTGAAATTAGCATATACCATTGCCAAAAAAGTCTTAAACTAGCTGGTTCAGCGTCAAACCTTACTCTAGACAACTCTTAGATGTTTATCTAAGGCTTGGGACTTACCTATATATGATAAGTCCAGGGTAATAAGTTATGAAAGGCAACACTGCGGTTGTGAAGCCGATAGCAAGGCTAGCAATTAGGATGACGGCATAGGCTGAGAGATTCTTAGAGAGTAGGGCACCGTACACCAGCCTCATTGGCACGCCTGGAATTAGGAACAGCAGTGTGAGTATTTGAAATTTACTCAATAATTAATATGTACCAGTTATCGATTATCTCTAATTAAATGTCTGATAGTTAAAAGAGCTCAAATTTCATACTCAGTATACAAACTGCGAGCTTAAGAAAATTTTGATCTTTGAAAGCGGTTGCATTTTTTTATTTTTGTATCAATCTCAGACCTTCTTGTATTGTGGGTAAAAATGTTTTGGTGAAAGCAACTGATGCAGCAAACTTACTACTAGGCATTATTCCTTACGCCACCAGTCATTAACTTTTGTTAGAAATCCAACTGCTCCAAACTGTTATCCATCTGATCAGCTAATGATCTTGCTGTTTAGGCTTCCAATTATAAGCAAAAACATTTCAAAAAGTTTGCAAATATTTCGATCTATACAAATATGCTCTTGCAATTGAAGAATTCAAAATATCTTTTAATCATTTAATCACCCGCAGTACAACTTGCGGTTACTATGATTGGTCATTTTACAGTAAAGAGATCTATTTGAATGTTTGCAGCAATTATAATCAAAATTGTTCCAGTTTCAAGGAATTTTTTAGCTTAATACAAAAACCTGAACTGATCAAAGTTTTTGCTGTCATTGCTAATACAACTTACCAAAAGAGTTTATCTGGTTGCAAATATATTGCCTGGTTGAGCATTAAGTCTGCAAAACTTAACAATCTAAGTTCTAAGAGTTAAATATTTGTTTTAACTTTACAACCAGCCAAAGAACTAGTCTGTTGATTTTCTTCATGCCTTGGCAGTACCAAATGATTAAAAATCATATTTATTGTATTTTACTCAAGTTTAGATAAAAATTTCTAAAAAGCAAATAAACTCAACTATAAGAGGTTGTAGAAACTTTAGAAAGTTTGTGTCGGAGATCAAACAGGATGCAGACTGAACCAGCAGACAAAAGTAAAACACTTTAACGATGAATCTACACAACATTTTTGTATATTTTATCAACAAATATTGGTAATTTTTTATCTTTTATTATAATTTTTGATGTTTGAAGTGATCTGATTGTCAGGATGTTTCAAAATTAAAATCAATAAAACTTGATTGCGATTAAAACCTTCAGATCATATTAAAGCAATTATGATTACCAAACGATTTTGACTCCTATAGTTGCAAAGAGATCGACCGAATAGAGACGTGTAACGCTTCCACTTGAACGCAATAGACTTTATCAACTATCGCTACAAAAACAACTAATGGTATCATTTCGCACATAACTCTTTTTCGCGTGTCTTAATCGTGATTAAGTTTCATCAATTTTAATTTTGGAACATCCTGACAATCACATAACCTCAAACATCAAAAATAATTGTGAATGATAAAAAATACCAATACTTTTGGAATAAATCTACCAAACGTTTGTGTAAGATCACCCTTAGGCTAGCTCACCCTTAGGCTAGCTCACCCTTAGGCTCACCCTTAGGCTCGCCCAAATAAGTCGGATATCAGGGTGACTCTGAAAGAAGATATGAGCAAAGACTGGTAAATTATTTTATGTAAATGACTCATTTCATTGAAATAGATTATATCATAAAAAAGTCAAACTTTAAGCGAATGTTAAATGATGAAAAATTCGATCAGCATACATCGAGTGCGTGTATGGTAATAAATCACTTTGATCAATACTTCAGAACTTTAAAATTTTGGATATGACTCATCCAGTCAGCCAGTCACCTCAGTTTCTGCATTGATTATTATTGACTATCATTGATTATTATTGATTATCAAGGATTACGCACTTTGTAACAGCTATCGTGATTATTTTTGTCATCCCCTAAACAGACTTTAACACCTCCTAATCTACTTCTAAATATAATTTTTGGGGTTTTAAGAGATTAAAGCTATGACTTGACATGCTTATGACTTAACTTACCCATGATTCCAATGACTGACAGCAAAAGAGCAGCCTGCTGAGCTGGAATTCCTGCATCAAGTCGTGCAAAGGCAGCGAGGTGTATCATTATGATGGAGGTAGCAAAACTAACAAACGAACTTGCTAAGCAAATGCAAAGAAATCTCTTGTCTTTAAAGATGCTCCAGTTCATGACCTTCACATCAACAGTGCTGCAAAACAACATCATAATTGTTATAAAACAGTGTCTCATTATAAAAGCATAATTACTCAATACAAAAAATACACAATATACATTGTAAGAGCATATCTTTAGATAGTTTATTAAAGATAATGTCTTTGTATACAAGTACACCTTTTTGAAATGGCTAATGTATCAAACTACTTTACTAGTATATACTGTGATAGACTACTTACATTAAAGTTACATACACCAAAATACTGTAGGTACCCTGATTTTACTTATAACCAACAAGACACATGTCATGTATGAATGTTGAGACCCTGTTTACTCATTTGCTACAAAAAAATTTTGTAATGGCTTGCCTTAGTATCTATATAAAAACATTGATAATAGATCACAGCATTCTCAACTATCAACAGTTCTGAACAAAATTTTGCAACAATAAATTTAGCATATTGGGTTATTATTAAAAAAACCAGTTGGTTTTGTTTTTGTTTTTGTTTTTATTGGAAATTCACATCATAATATCTCGGTTTTCAAATTTCTTTATTTTTTGAACAAGATGGATAAAAAAAATGTTAACGGTGAACTAAACATATTGTTTTTGTTAGATTCTTTAACATTGAACTTCAGATATTCCTGATAACTGTATTTTTATACTAAAGCATGGAGAGTTTGCATTTTGATAAAACTGCAAAAATGATAGTATTTTTCTTTGGCAGTCGGTTTCAGACAAATGCATCGATTCTTGGGCAAGATTTTTTGCCTATTCAAAAAACTTTAGATTATAGCTCTATGACTGCAGCTTTAGTTTTTACAATAGCGATGACAAGAGCCTACGTAAACTGTACAGAAACTTGTTTCTGTGTGTCATAATCTTGACAGACAAAAATGACAAATTAGCAAAACCAAGAGTTTTATGCCATGTATCATATTCGATAATTCAAGTTTTATTTTTTCATGCTGACCTATGGCATTGCCATATGCAGAGCTGTCAGCATATAAGGCCACGGCGCTGCCAAAACTTATCACCCTTGCCTCCAAAACTACTCAAAAAAAATCTGAAACTGTGGGGAACGTTCGCAAGAACTAGTTGGTCAGGCGTTATAAAATTGCTGTTGCTGGAATGCTGACCTGCCTTGAACACACATAAGTGGTAGCTTGTTCTGCTCATGGAAAGGGCGGTGGAGTAATCCAAGTACTCCAAGATTCAGTACCAAAGCGCTACAAATCAGAAGACTTCCTCTCCAGCCATAATGACTAATAAGCCTCTCCATAACTATTGGCCCCACAAACATTCCTGTGATATTGTTAGAGTGTTAACCTTTCTGCGACAGACAAGCATTTAAAGCAATCATTTGAAAGTCTAAAAAGCCTTAGAAAATGATGCGCTTGCAAACAGTTCATAAATATAATCAGAAAGTTGTTGTACCTGCTTTTATTCTATTTACAGGTAATGAGTTTTCATTGCAGTTAATTTGTTAACTTGTTTGATGGTGCGAATGCAGATTTCAAAACTTCGAACTTCACTTCTCCGAACTTTCAATTGTCTGGACTGCATGTGAGACCATGACAATTTTGTGATGAGACCGTGTCAGCCCAAAGAATGACAGCCTTTACCGATAGGTGGCTCTCACATCCGATGTGTGAGCAATGATTGCCTTTGAGTGAATGTTGTACTGTAGTTTTTGTTTGTTGTTATTACTGCTAACAATATTATACTGTACCCTATTGCAGGTATAACCATATTCTAGTTTTGTACATATGCTGTACATGCATATCGTATCATATTGTATTGTAACTTAGGAGTATGTAGGTGAGTCAATATAGGCTGTTTAATGCACAGTACAGTACTCAATTAGCCAAAGTACTCAATGTCTGAACTTTTTCAATGTACGAGCCTAGCCCAGTCTGTATTAGTCCGAACAAGCGAGGGTTGACTGTACATAGAGTTAACCTGAATAATGTTCTACTAACAGTCAGTCATCAAAGGTTAGCGCAGGTACAGATAATTTTTACACTAGTTACATTTTCACACTTTTTACACAACATTTTTACTCTTAAAACTATGGTCTGCTCTGAATATATTACAAAATCAGTCGATCATCAATAGAAATGTCAGAACTGTGTGAAGGTGCAAAAGGCAACCGACTAAAGTTTATATTTTTTGTATATAGCTACGACATCAGTTCTTTTATTTAATTCATAAAAAAGACTTATAACGCAATTAATTTATAGTTTAAATATGACATTCAGAGAATCTAGAATGTCAGGTTAAAAGCTGCAGACACTGAAAGACTGCTTTTTTTTCAAAAGAGCAAGCTAAAAATTTCAAATTTTGTTATAAAGCATCGTTATAGGAATTTATAAACCATTTAGGTTTATAGGTATTTTAAAATATAAAATTTTTAAAGTTTAAACTTATGCTGGGTTGCCATGCTTTAGATATATTTGGATTAGCCCTCTGCTGATAAATTTACATCATACCATTTTATGAATCTGGAGCGGCACTTTATCGATTTTTCCACGCCAAGCGATGCACTCCTCAAAATAGAACTTTGTTAAAGCAAACTGGTTTTTAGGTCATGGTCACTTTTCAAATCACGCTTCATATACTTGTTGCACTTACTCAGCCAGAATACCTCATCAGAAACTTTCTTGTTTTTCTTATTGCTGCCCTCTATATTATGTATTACATAACAGCAGAAGAATTCACCACTTGCTATACAATTATTACTTTAAAGATCGCATGAATGACAGTCGCTTTCAATAAAAAACTTCTTCTATGCTAGAAGAGTTAAGCTGAAGAAAAGGTTGGCTCCAGTGTAGTGGGAATCTGTACAACCAGCAGGTTCAGTTATTTGATGAATAAAAGAATTTAATAAATAAAAAAGTAATTATCTTGTCATCGTCGTATGAGCAGCTCATCATTGGCAATAGTGTAGCTAGAAAAGTCCCCCGCGGGGTAGTGCAATGAAATGCGCTGAATATTTTTACCTCTACTGGAGAGAGCTTCACTAGGTATTGCCGACTCGAATCCACCTGCAGTGAGCGTTTTTGTGACGTCAAATAGTTGTTTCGTTTAAATGCTTTCAAACAAATTTAGCGAAGTGAAATGGCATCGGATCTGTTTGGATTTTATCGTTTCCATGATTCAGAGCGGAGGAAACTCCGAATTTATTCGAAGCATGGAAACCCAGTATTAGTGGAATTAGAATCTCCTTCATAGACAATATGCATCCTAATCTGTTTGTCTGTTGTACATTATTCTAAAATAATCTGGCCAGCTGTTTCACATTTGACTAGAATACTGTGTTTGGCTTGCTTGTAATTACTATGATATACTTTCCACCTGCTAGTCTAACGTCTACTTACAATACTTCTAAACCTTTTTCTGAAGCAATCCATTTATCCAAAGTAGAAACCAGGCAGTTATCAAAGCGATTATAGCAACACAAATGCATGATAGACCAAGAAATACAAATAACTTGTAGCATAACATTCCATTGATGTTCATGACAGCAAGAAAGTAATACTCACATTTTATACAATGAATGTAAATCAGTTCTGAATGACTACTCTGGGCCAACAAGCAGATCATGTTTCTACCGAGTGCTCTAGTAGAGCAATAGTTGTGTGATGTCTTATGTCAAGGTCGTATATTATGCATCAAGAAAGCAAGACCTATGCGCAAGCACACATGTGATGCCACTGGTCCCTAAGGCTGTTTCTATGGCGCAGACATGGCGCATCACACAAGTGTATTGCTTCCAGAGAGTGATGGTAAATCATGACAGAATGAAAGTGACACGACTGTTTACATGAAGTCATGGCAGCACCATATATGGATGTGTCGCTAAGTTATTGCTGTATGGGAACTAATTAATCAGTGAGTGGAATAAAGACAGCAAGCTAAACAGCATGTTTAAAAGTAAACTGACTCACCAAAGGAAGACCCGCTTGAAGCAATGGACTGAGCTATATGTCTCCATTTGTTGAAGTAGTCATTCACAGACACGACATTGGGAATTAGTGAAATTCCAAGACCAACACCTGTGCAAACAGAAGCTATAAACATTGCAAGTGTTGTATTTGGGCCTCATTGTTACTCAAACTCATGCCATCAGCAGCAAATTAAATTTATCAATTTATTATAGGTACGATTTAAAAAATGCCGAGTTGAAGTCTTTTGTAATTCAATGTGTCCTGGAGCCGGTTGATAAACTATAGGATTCTGATGAGTGTAGACATGTTCTTACATTATTTCCGTGATACTATTTTTTATTGATTTTAGAAACTTATATTAGGTAGGCTAAATTTGATGTTATCTTTTAATTTTTTTCAGTTTTAAAATGTCAATATATGATAACTCTAAATAAAATCGACAATGATGGAAATTATGAGATAAAATTGATGATTAAATTATTGAGATGAACTCTTGTACGCAAAATAAGATATTATTTACATATTTTACATTCATTATTGTGATATAATGATGTGACTGTTGTTATTAACAAAATTGTTCAGCTAACTTTTTTTGCTGTTTTGAAGCCCGTTGATGTGGTATACCATGACAAAGGCAAACTTAATTAGTTTTGGTAGCAAAGTATGACAAAAAATATTTCAATGATTAATTAGGATTTAGTTGGGCTGTTGGATGGATCGCTGCCTGTAAATAAAAGAAGCAGACAAATCCAGCATTGACGGGTGAAAAATGCACCTTCGATTTATAACTTTTATTTGTTTACTTTTTGGAATAATAAAAAAAACAAAGGTATAAATTTGCACATATATCTTAAAGCTTTGGAAATTGGTTAATTAGCTCAGTTGGCTAGAGTGCTGGTCTAAATATTGGTGTGCCCCAAATTGGGAAACGGTTTAGTTGTTTCATTACCAAATTGTATTTAGTGTAGTTTTCATTTCCCAATGTCTTATCCTGAATCTCTCTTAAAAGTGGTGAGCTCCAAAAAGTTTTAGACCTAAAATTTTGGGAGATGATAAAAAACCATATGCAAAATTTCAGACAGACAGTTAGAAGTCAGCTTCTATAGAGGACAAACAGACAGAAAAACGAAGATAAATTATGTTTAGATAATGTACTAGCTCCTGTCATCTCCATACCTTTTATGCAGGTAGTAAAAAAATGTAACTTATCATCATGGCAGCCACTAAAAACCTTACAAGTCAATCAAAAACCGATTCAAAAAATGAAACAGAATGATCGAATAAACTGACCTGTTATGAGCCCATAGGAAACAAAGAGATAGAAAATACTGGTAGAAAACACGGATACTATCAGTCCAAAAGAGGCTATCATAGAACCAAATGCACAGGTCAGCCGAGATCCATACTTGTTTGTCAGTGCACTAGACAAGACAGCTGAAAATAGTATTATTTATTTTATAAATAAAAAATCTCAGTGATGCTACTGGCCAAAGTAGCTAAAAGAATGGAGATGGTTGAGCTGTAGAAATATGTAGTTATATTCAATTCAAGATTTCTGTATCAATTTTAAACTTTATTTTACTTTACTCACAAAGCTGGAGTAAAAAAACTGGTTTAAATTAATGTTCACTAATAAAGAAGTAATCAAAACCATAATTACAAATTTAACTTGTTTACACTAAAGACAAATACTTTAAACTACTTGCGAGCTAGCTTCTTTCTTTTGAATAACAAATTATGTAAATGCATGCTTACAGTTTTTAGTCTAATAATATTTTGACTGCAACTACAAATATAGCAAAATAATTATTTTGTAATAGTTTGCCAAGAGCTTCTCCTGATATGCCTGATCAAAGTGAGATATGGCAGCCACAAAAGCAAATGGAGATGGTTCAAAGTTTTAGTTAATTTTTTTAACTAACTAGTGAGGCTGTTTTATAAATTTATTTTTGCCATGCCTATGCTGTCGATGTTGATAACACTGCAGTAAAACATCTATGCGAAATATTACTAGTTTGTACTTCTAGTAAGGTTTCACAGATAAAGCTGAAAACTAGTTTTCATAGACACAAGGTAGACGACACATTTCCACTGCATGGCAAGACTTCCTAACACCCCATATCTCAGTTGAGACGATTTTAAACAGAGAGCTGTTGGTATGATACCTTTAGTAGAATGCTACCAGAATTATCACAAGCAGAATTCAAACCTGCTTCAGCATAGAATCTGTTGAGTAGTTGCAATAACTGAACATAATATAGTAGTTTGTACCTAATTTTTCATAGTATGTTATCCTGGGTTAGGAATTCAAAAAACAGATTTTTAAGGAAAAACCTTTTATATTAAGACTAAGACTGCATCTGTCCACCTCTGACAGCATCTTGTCAATTGACACGCTTAGTGCTATGTAAACACGCTAAATAATGTTGGAGATTATTTCAGTTATAAAACTCCAACCTCATTTTAAAAATGGTTAAGTTAATAATTTTTTACACAGTCTATATGAGATATCCTTAATCGCTTATTCACTTCTAAAATATTGGACTTGTAGTTAAGATTAATTTGACTATGTTAAAAGTGTGTTTAGGCTTTAAAAATGTGACTTTGGCTTTTTTAGCATCAGGGTCCTTTAGTTGCATTAGATGATTTTTTAGCTCTAGTTAAAAAAACAGCTTTTCAGCTTTGAATAATACTAAATATTCTAGTTAATATAGGTTATGTTCGCATTTAACATTAAAAAAACCTGCGCACATCTTTTCTCCTAATTGTAGGCTACCATATAAAAGTACCTTATTAGCCTGAGGTCCTAGAACGTGTTGCTGTAGACTATTTAAATAATACACTCATTGATAAGTTTAAATATTTTCTTGGCGAAAATAAACACGTGCTGATAATAAAAAAGTGGATGGTGTTTTATTTTCAAATAATCTTTTTATTTATTAGAACAAATGGTCGAAAAAAGGTAAAAAGTGGAATTTACTATATCATAGAGTTTGAAGCTCTTGAAATTGTAATTTTATGGCCCCTCGGGAAGTGTACAAAGTTTCTTTCTTCATAAAAATCAGAACTTCTCTACAGTGGTTGGTCTGAAATTTTAATTTCAAAAATCTCTTTGCTGCCACTCGGTTAAATTTGCTGTTAAAGCTGCTGCTAGTATAAAGCTTATTATTATTATCTAAAAACTATAAAATCATCTCATTATGGTTTCAAACAGCCTGCCTGCATAGTTCAACAACTTACAAGCAACACTCATTGAAGCAATGATAGTTGATCCCACCCAGGCAGCCAGGCTACGGGAAGTCTCTAGATCTCTAAGAATCTCAACATAGTAAAGCCCAGAAGCATAGATGATTCCATAAAGAATAGCTCGTGACAAATTTGAGGCTAAAAAAGAAAAGTACAAAGTGCAACACTTATCCTGTGACCTAAACATTATTCACCTGATGTCATAGCTACTAGTACGCTTGGCAGTTGTGTGCACCATCAGAGATTGCCACGAGTAATTGCTGTGCGCATAACTATTCCATGAAGTGGGATGGCGGCCAAGTAATGTAGCAATTGCCAGTCTGCAATATTAAAGTCTGAGTTCGATACCTGCAAGAGGCTAATTATTTTGCTAACATTAGTACTGTGGCTTTGGAGAGATAGATCAACAGACACGACTTTTATTATAGTAAAAAGTATCAAAGTTTTTAGTTCTTGTAAAAACAGTTGTAACCAATGGTAGCCACAGTCAAAGCCACTTAATAGTGCCAGCAAGCAGTTGCTATATCAGGTGTGGTCTCTAATTCTCTTCACACAGAAG
Source organism: Watersipora subatra (assembly GCF_963576615.1). NCBI lineage: Eukaryota > Metazoa > Bryozoa > Gymnolaemata > Cheilostomatida > Watersiporidae > Watersipora > Watersipora subatra. The sequence goes on from NC_088717.1 coordinate 35,126,558, forward strand.
GTAAATACTATGATCTTTATTTCACTGTACACCAGCCTCACAAAGACCAAACACTAAATTTAAGTCACTAGTGCAAAAAGAGCTTGTGATAGTAATAATCCTCGCTAACTGACTTTTACTGATGCTTTACTCAGTTCAGCAGCCTAAAACCAATGTACTTACCATAAAAAGTCAACAACCAAAAACTACACAAAAAAACTTGTGCATGTAAAAAGAACAACAGGTACAACAGCTCTAATTATCAACTTTTATGAATAAAGTAGCATTGTAAAGAACACAATACTTGTTTGATTAAATTACAGTAAAATATCAACACAATTAACTAAAAATTACGTTTACACCTTAACTGGGCTTTGCTGCCTTTGATTTTATTTAAGTTTTTGTTTAGGAAAGAGCAATTTACAATGCTTTAAAAATCTAGACTAGTCATGTCCTATCATTCTGTAAGGTACTAAAATTTTGAACAAGTTAGTATAGGATGCTAGGAAATACGCGGGTCAGGGACAGATAGGACATTCAACATAAAACTGCTGTCAAACAATGTTACAGGTTTGTAAACTATGGCTAAAGCAAAAAGTGACTTTGAACAGAAAACTGTCAAAAGATAAAAATAAAATATGCACTCAAATGTTAGATAGTTAATTTTTGATTAGTTTCCAATACAGATATGTTAGGGCATTACATGAATAATGAGCAAGTTTAGATTGGTTGACTTACAAACTTACTTGCGTGCATGGTGTTAATTGTATTTGTTATTTCATCAAAGCTGACTACCAACTTACATGATTGCATGCAACTCTGTAAGTGAGTTTGAGGGTTAATTGAGGATTTTGACCGGTAGGGCTTAACAGGTGGCAGGGAACAGGTGAGAGGTTGTGACAAGTGAGACATACTGTTGCCACATAGCATGCTTTTGAGACAATTTGAAAAAAATTTTATCGAATAAAAAATACAAAAAAAAGTGGTAACTCATATAAAAAAAAGATATTATTACTGGCTTGCCAAATTTTTTCCATTTCAGCTGAAAGGCACAATCTCTACTCATCACAAAACATATTAAAATAATGAAGCTATGTTTTTGCAACAGCAAACAATTTAAAGCATATTGATTTAAAAAGTTTAATTTTATGGTAAACATAAGGTTCTGCCTTTTACATGACCTACTCAAGTTTTAATAGTAATGCTATTTAAGATTTTCATAATTGGCAGTTTAGCTAGCGATTTGTTTGTTAGTTATTTTGGAATATTGGTAAACAGCACTCTGTTGCATTTGAGATAGTGAACAGTAAAGATGCAGGCTGCATTTTAAGCTGCTCTTTGATTGGCTGCCTCAAGCTAATTTATAGCTTGATTGCTTAAGCCCACTTTTTCTATTTTTAGTGATGTTAGTGATTTTTAAATGCCATGCGCTTCATGATGATTTCAGCATTTAAAAATGGCTTTTCGGCTTAAAAAGCTCCAAATCTGTCTTGAAGTAATTATATTCTAACATTCAACATAAAAACTACATACTAGGTATTCTAACCAGTTGGTATAACAAAAAAGTGAACTTACCTAAACATACTATGTAAGCATAGCCTTTGTCTTTTCTGTTTTCTAGCAGACACTCTGGGTACCAAACCATAGTGCCTCTGGTTGTGGTGTACTAGTGGCTCATGAAATAAGCCAAATATTTGTATGGCTGTTAAAGTTAATAGCGGGTAATGTTTGTATGGCTTACTTAACAATATTGACATAACAACTGCATTGTTAAAACTTCCAACAATGATCAACACTATTCCTGGTCAAAATTGCTAACATAATTGATTGAATGAAAATTGGTAAGTTGGACTTTTTAATGCAAGTTTTAAACCATTGCTTGCAAAGGAAGTTATACTATCAGATTTAATATGATTGAGAGAAGATTGCAGCTAATAGTGATAGTGATGCCTTTATAACAGCAAAATTTTATTACTTTTAACTAGCTGCTTGTTGGTTTACAGAAGCAAGTCTACACACACTTCCTTTATGCGATGTTCAGCATCTGAATGGTAGAAATGGTAAGTTGGCAAGCAGCTTTTAAAACTTTATCGGAAAAGAATTCACAAGCACCTTATCAGCAAAATCTGTCATTTTTGAAGATATCAAAATATACAAACTGCAAAACAGAAAATATACAAAGTTTGGTATTAAATTTTTACAACTGTTTTCCATAGCAGGGTTTCTTCTTTGGGTGTATAAGAATCAATTAAGAAAGCTAGCTAGCCAGCTCTCTCAAAAAAGCATAAAAATCTTTTGCTCAATTTGCAACAACTTGCTTATGCGAATTCAAGTTTTTATTTTTTTAATACAACAAAGATAAATACCAAAATGTCATCAATTTTAAAAATGATCTGCATATTTCACTTATCTACAAAAAAAACACATTTTAATCAGATAATAGCGGAGGAGAGGCAAGAAAAAAGTCTACAATCTTAAAGCGGAGCTTTTCATATATTTCTACTGGGAGAAAACGGCACTCTTATTAGAATGACCTTGCAGCAACATATTGCTTTCATATATTCTAAAAATGTCTGTTTTTCATTATGTTTTGTGCCTTTTTTTGTTTATTCTAAACAAGGGATGCGAGATTGCCCTCAACAGTCATACAGGGTTCAGCAATAAAAATGACCAGGGAAACATTGCTTTAGAGCTAGTTGAACACAGATACTGCAGCTCCTGTGAATATATATGATGTTTTTAGCACAAATTTTTAATTTTCTAATGTAGCAACAACCAATGACCAAATATTGTGTTTCTACATTTATAGATTATCTTTGAGCCTTCTTTATTCTAGTGGCACCAAATTATGAGCCTCACTTCTTCTCTAAGGTAAAAATTCAGCCAGCTATCCATATGTTATACTTGAAGCTCCGTTCAATTTCATTCTAGCTTCCATCTACTACTGAAGCCCATGTTGGCATGCTGTTCAGACTCTACGCTCTGATGTACATGCTGACCTGCCTCTAGCAGGCTACTTAAGTGACAAAGTGAGTAATGAAACACTACGCACTGTTGACGAACATGGATTTACTGTGATCACAATATTTTCATATTTTCTATTAAGTAGCTATGCACCATTTTGTCCTTTTTGCTGAAGACTTCATTTCTTTGTCTTACAATAGTGATTATCTAAAGCTAATGCTATCTGGAACCTTATTGTTGAACTTTGTGCATGATAGTTTTTCATAGCAGAATGTAAAACAAAATATTTAGCGACTTTCCACCTAACTGCGTGTATTTATTCTGAAAAAATACACTTAGCTGTAGTTTTTTGAGAAAACATTCATTCTTGCAAATGAACTCTTTTTGCAAAGAAATTTTCTTAAGGCTGCAAATGATTTTTCTTAAAATTATAAAGGGCCAATGATAGTAGGAGGCTCTTAGATTTGCGACTTTGCCTACATGCTAATTGGTCCAGCTTCATTCCTTAAACCTCTTATACAGTCATCGTAAGTATGGCATGTTCAATGCTGTTGCGACTGGATTCTATGCTGACATGACATTATGTAATGTCGTAGGTTTTTGAGATCATTAAAATCTAAGAAGTAATCTGTAAGCAATGTTTTCTAAACACTGAATATCTAATCTTTTTGAAATTGTTTTACAAATTTTCTGTAATGAAACAAAAAATTAACTTTTTTCATTGCCAAATTATCTTTTTCAGTTTTACAAAAAATACCCTTTTGTCCTCAATGTATTCTATATACTATTTAATACTAATTTAAGCATTAGCTTTCAAATAAGTAGCATACACTTATAGTAAATGCTGCTAAACACTTTCATGGAACATTTCACCATTCCTGAATATTTATGAACGAGACATCACCACAATTTTTGTACACCATGCAGGTAAAATAAGTTTTGTAAGATGTTATAAATTAAGATTTTATGCTGACATGATGTCATAATGGAACTTAAAAACTACCTTCTGTTTATGTCAAGATTCCTAAACAACATGTGTTTTATAATATGTTTCTTTAATATCTTTGATTGACAAATTACTGAAGTTCGTTTTATTATTTTAGCGATTTTTTATAGTTTATAACTTTAATTACACACAAAACCTTTATTAACTGAGTATTATTAACTCAAAAATATAAATTTTTCATCATAAAATTTGTGACACACAGTTATTTTCTGACATGATATAAAGTCAATGGATCTTCAAAAATCAAAGAAAGTAAAGCAAAAAAAAACCAATGTTTTTGTTTGTACAGCCTTAATTATCTGCCCAATATTAAAATTTAATTTCTTCTTTATCACTCTAACTTTTTCTTTTAATAGTTAACTGTTGCAGTTATGCTACTTTAGTGGTTCATTTTTATCATGTACAAAATTATGTGCCGGAGATATTAAAAGCTAACAAAAAATTAGCGTCACATTCATTTTTTCTTTTGAAACCTTTTATGTTAAAAATTAAATATTACAACAGACTAGCAGAATAAATTAGATTATTTTTATAATTGGAAGTGTTTCTGATTTATTGAATAAAGCAGTTCATCTTGATTTGATCGAGAAAAAGCCAGTGTTTTAAAATGAAATGCTTTAAAATTTAGATTTATTTAGTTTATCTAAAATCATAAAGTTCATGCGCATCTCAAAGTCAATACAAGAATAAAATGTGACTATGAGATAAAAATCCAAATTTTAGCTATACAATTTAGGTACGTTTACATAGGAATGGTTTGCATACTTAAAAACTTGAATAATTGCAAGACAATAAATTAAGGAAAGTTTGTGTCATCTATGCTGTGACTGACAAAAGAGCAGTTTGTGTTTACAGACAATTTAGTCAAATAACTAGTGTTTTCCCAAAAAAATTGCAATTAGATTAATAAATTTTCATCATCACTAAACATCAATTTAATCTTCACACAATTTGATCTGAAATTGTTCTAGAAACAAAATATTCGTATTTAATGTATCACTCGAAAAAATAATAATGGAAAGTGCAATATCTTTGGATCACATGCGTAGTGTAAAAGAAAATAGTAATCAGATAACTTACATCATTGTTCAAGATGGTTGGAAAAGCTGAGTGTATAAAAATGTATGCAGAATACTCCAAATGATTTGATACCATTTGTATGAGAAGAATGATTTATTTTCTTATTAATTTCATTTTATATAGAAATGTTTTTCATATTATGCCATGCGACAATAGTTAAACAGAAAAAAGGTAACAGTCAGCTGCTAAAATAAAATAGATAGTTTGACATGTAGTGTTACTTGAGTTAATCAATTTTAGCTATATGTTTATATTGTGAAGAAACTGACCAAGTTCCTCTACTTGCTTTTCAAAAAAACGAACTAATCGAGAGCGACGCAAATATATAACAATACAGTTGAGAGTGTGCATACAATTGATTGGATTGAATGAGAACTCGAGGCACTCTTCCCTTGTTTGCTTTTGCGGCATCTTTTATAGCTTTTCAACTCGACTTGGCTTCAGCTCGGTAACATGGTCGACTTGGCAGCCGATCCTCGGCTGAACCAAAGGTATTACCGAGGCTGTGTTGTCTGCTGAATTGGGGCTCGGCCGGCTGTGGCATCAGTCACCTTGAGGTCAGCTTCTCTTTCGGACCCAGCTCTGACCTAGGCAATCGGTCACCACACTATGCTCTCTCTAACTGTCATCTTTGCAACAAATGTTGTTGTTGGTATTTTCCATTTTTGTTTGAATTGAGTCTTTAACTATTTATCTCACATTACTCTTAGTTCTGTGTATATATGTTTACTCTATTAGGAAATCTATTGTTACAAATATTAGATATAGATATTATAACCAAAATGAACTCTCTAAACTGATGCATTATTAGAAATACACGGGTAATGACATTTAGTTTAGAAAACATAAAAGCTATAAATAGGCAGTTTGAAAACACTCTCGATCCATAAAATCTAATTTTGTGTGTTCCTCCTCACAGTAATCCTCAAGTTATGTGAGCAATAACTATGGTTGTATTGCAGAGTTCCTGGCACTATATTCCTGGCATTGGTTATCTTTGGTCTCTCTATTGGCATCTATACTGTACCAATTTTCTCTCTGAGCATCAAATTCTTAAGGTAAGTCCTTCACTCCTGATTAGAAAACATAGGCTAACGAACTGACATTTTTCAAAATATTATAATTACAAATACATTTGAAGAATCTTTGTTTATAAATTAACTTAATTATACAAAATCTATTTACAACATCTAGAGTGATTATGTTCTTCAAGGGCTATAATTAATAATTACTCTAAAAAGAATTAGCATAACTTTTTTAAACAGTGGCGTACCTAAGCTGATGGCAGCAACAAAAACAACATTAACAACATCACCAACAATAACAACACCAACAACACATGGCATAGTAGAACTTCAGTATTAAAGACAGCTTCAATTAAGAATATAGGCATATGCAGCTTATCATCTAAAACCTATTAAGTAGCTTTTAAACTGGAGGGTTTAAACATTTGTGAAGTTTCACAGGTTCGCACGTTTCACTTATACAGTCCACTCAGATTTAGTAAACGTTTACTTTTTAAGTTGAATTTTAGTTAACTGTAGCTTTATTCAAAACAATTTCACTTTATGCTTACAAAATCTTCGAGTCCAGTCTAATCTATTTAGTTATGCATTTTTTATTGCCAAATTTAACCATAGCACATCATCTATAAATAATGAAAGTTACAATTTCTTTTATGAATTATATCTGTGTACAAAGTTCAGTTTAACTAGTCATGTATATAACACTTTTTTAAGTTTATTGTTGTGTGAGTATAAGTTTCTGCCACACTTTGAAATTTGTTTTAAACAACAAATGTGCATCGGGCCATTTAGGACAGCCTGATGGAACTTGTGAACCAAAGATATTTAACTGCCATTTTCTATAGTTCAAATGTTTTGACACTAACTATAGCAGCCAGCTATCAGCATATCTTCATTAATATTGTTGAAGTTGGTGTGTGATTAGCCTAACAAATCAAGACAGCTGACAGTTTACATATAATTAGACAATCATAAAATGAAAATAGATTAATGAAAAACAATATGAAAATACCTGCTTGAAGACTCAAACAGAGCCGAATATACATGCTATGGTAACTGAAAGCTCTACAAAGTCAGATCCCTTTAAAAACCTATACATTCAAACCATTCCTTCTTTGCAGTCTAGAATAACAAATTAGAATTCCAAATTCAAATTATTGCCAGCTGAGACCAAGGAAGTGCTATTTTATCCGAGGCAATGAGCCAACAAAGATTACATACTACTCACATTTTTTTGGAAGGCCAAATAAATAACCTGACTTGCATTAGACTTGGGAGACAATGTTTGCACTCAATTTTAACAGACTTTCAGCAGAGAATTCTGCTGCAGAGCTGATGGCTTTCCAAAAGACCTTCAAACCAATGGCCTAGTTTTGGAACTAATAAGTTCTGCTTTCTGTTTCCGGGGATTTATAGGACCCATCCTAGCAAGCGACTTGACTAAGAAACTATAGGCTATGAGTGGTCGGTTGCAGCCAATGGCTTCTTCAACTGCTTCACGGTAAGACATTCAAAACCAATAAAATAAATGTACACACTTTTTTAATTAAAAATGAAATTTTTATATAAAAATAAATATTTCCCAGTTTTGTTAACATTAGAAAACTAGTCTATTGGTTTTTACCTGCTGCTGTAGCAAAGGCAGTATCTCAAAACTTTACAAAAATACAGTAACATACGATAACTGACCCTTTCAAGCAGTTTTTCATTTTTATGTGTTTCTATTTAGGCTATGGTCCTGATTGAATTCATGGTTCTAAAAAGGAGTCAAAGTCATTGAACTTTTTTCAAGTTACTTCACGAGTCCACAGACAAGCAGGCCACAAGTGTGAGAGTCAAGAAGGAATGCCAAAGCATCAGCCTCTAACTAACCTACTGGACTCTTCGTTGTAGTAAATATAAAAGAGGGCTCTGGTGACACACTTTTTAAAGGTTTTCTAATCAGGCTTTATTGTAGTGCAAATGTAGTTTTTTAATATTTAATAATTTAAAAAATGCTATAAAATATATAATATAAAAAATAGATTAGTATTCTTTGAGCTGAAGTAGATGAGATCTGCATCCAGTTTTATAATTCAATTGAGCCTCCAGAATAGTCTGTGAGAAAATTACTGATTGTAATCTTATATTGTTATAATAGTCATTATACTTAGTGCTATCTTGGAAACAGAATGGTGGCAAACATAACTTGTCTAGAAAGATCTTTTACTCTTTCATGTAAAAGAAGCAGCATGCTATACTCATATCTTAAAGAAAATTCGCGAGTTTGAATTTATGGGTAACAGGAGACCAAATAAGGGAACTAGTTTACCATTTCAGTTTTTTGCTTGAGACCTTCAACAGAATCATTGCTCCTGGTCCAGCTGCTGCTTTTTTACACTAAATCTTTCTCTCATTTTAGCTTTAAACTATTAAAACTCACAAGTTGAACCATTTTTGCTGTTAAATAAGCTCGTCAAAGCACTCTGTAGTTTTTATTACATGTACAAGAATTATGTGAAAAAATTAAAATTTTTCATGTTTTTCCTTAGTTTAGTTAGGCTATTATAATATAATAATATAATATAGCTGACGCTTCCAAGCAAGATGGACACTTTTTGTTATAAAATACAGTATATATTCTGAGGCTTAACTTTTGTAAAGGAAGTTGCCTAACACCTCTGCTATACCAATCTCAGAATAACTTGTAATGAAGGCTAATTACTATGTTTTCAATGGCGCGTAAGACTCGCATCATGCGGGTTTGGAGTTGTGCGCAAGTTGTGTTACCATGCGAGTTAAATATTTCTATGGACATTCGCGTGATGCGGATTGATTCCGGACCATTGTTAAAAAAAGGTAAGGAAACTTGCGCTATAAGTTAATAATTGGCGCACCTGCTGAAACTCAATCTAGTAGGGACGAACGGAAGCATTAAAAACATTTAAAGTTTAATAGCTAGGGTGAGGTTTTAATGAACATTATTAGCTGTTTCTATTATTTGCCAGCACGATGGAGTCGATAAAGTTTTATGAATCCCAAAACTCGCTTAGCTTGCGAGTTTATGCCGTTTCCATGATTCGGTTAACTTGCGGATTGGCACAATTTTGCACATCATGGGTGCGATGTAAATGTAGTGAATACAAGTATACATTTGCAGATATAGAAGTTTCACAATCAAGTATACATGGAGAAGGGGCAAATGAGCTTCTGTCTTCTTCTCTGTTCGAGTCCTCTAAATATAAATAACTAGCAGCAGTAAGCTACAGCCCTTTTAATTGAGTGGTAGACCAGTCCTTCGTTGGTCCTTCGTTAGTCCGTGCCGCAAACTGACTTGTCCATTTGCCAAATCGCCTAGCCAAGCAGGCGCAGACACAAGTCGCCTGGCTAGCACAACAATTTCTATTGTCATCAGCTTTTAGTCATTATTATTATAGTTATAATTATTGTTATTGTCATTATTATTATTAATATTATATATTATTATTATTATTATATGGGCTGAGATCCGCTAGCAAAGCTAGTTATACAGTTCATCATGATACACAGTCGGCAATTTAAGTAGCTTTGAAATGCAGGTAGTACAGCTAGCTATACATAAAGCTAAAAATCATGTAGCCGCTGTTATATGGACACCAGCTGGATCAGGATATGAGCCAGCTATTGGACAAGCCAGTTCAGCACAGCGGGAGTTTGCTCAGCATTATGACCTAAAACGATAAAAGGAGCCAGCTGCCTGCTGGCATATAAAGGCCAGCTGCTTTTTTGCTCAGGGAGATAGAAACAGGCAATTGCTTGTGCTCCGTTACTGTACATATTGTTTGACCTGAATATTGTTCAAACACAAATACATCAATGTTTTCATTAGTGCCTCGCTAAAATTGACAGCAACAAGACAGGTGTTTATTAAGAGTAATTTCTATTGTGAGTGGCTGGTTAATCAGTTACCGACCTATATTACACCACAGTATAAACTGGTGGTGTAGCAAGGGCTCATTTCCTTTTTGGCGGTTCAATTTGAAAACAACTATTTATTGGTGGATTTTAAGCTTGTATTTCTATTGCTTTTATTTACTAGGTTGCCATGCTTTGAATGGATTTGGAGTTTCTTCCACTCTGAATCATGGAAACGATAAAATTCAAACGAATTTGATACCATTTCGCTTTGCAAAGTTTGTGAGAAGGCATTCGCAGTGCGACTCCTATTCAATGTCACAGAAACGCTCACTGCATATAATAATAGATTTGAACTGATAATACCCAGTTAAGCTCTTCCATTAAAGGTAAAACAATTTAGCACGTTTCAGAATTTTACCCCACTACCGTGTGGGTATAATTCTAACTACTATTTCCAACAATAGGTTGCATATACGGCCATCATGAGATAAGTATTTTCTCTGATAATTGAAGCTACTGATAGTACAGATTCCCGCTGCACTCACGCCGGCCTCTTTCTAGGCTTAACTCATCTAACATGGCAAAAGTTTTTTTTATTAAAAGCGATTGTTGTTTATGCTACCTTTGAAGTAATCATTGTATAGAAAATAATAAACTGTGTTGTTGTTTTGTAGTACAGAGTGATATTAATATTATTAATAAAAAGATTTTGATCAGGTATCCTGGCTGAGTTAGTGCAATAAGTGTATGAAACTTGAATTAAAAAGTGACCGTGACCCAAAAGCGAGTCTACTATAACGAATTATGTGTTAAGGAGTACGTCGCTAGTCTTGGACAACCCCGAACTGTTGAAACAGTAGAGTGCAAACTCGTCTGTAGAGGTCAACTACAAATATATTCAAAACCAGGAAAACCCAGAGATTATAAATGGCAGATTATAGATTAACTATGGATTCAATATGAAAATAGCCTAAAAGCGTGTCTAAGCAAAAGTTTCAAGGAAACCAGAGTTCAATAGAAACAAATGAGTTCTTGTAAGGTTACTGGTTTCTTGTGTTGAACCATTATTCATTCATTCTAGGACTAATTCTCCAAAATATAGATGTCTGTTCTGAATTTAAAATTAATTGTACATAGATTAAAGAGTGCTATAAGAAATCAGCAAGGAATGGTGATGTAATAGTGGTAACTTGTCTCCTTGTTAGCACACCAAGAAAAGTATTCTGTTTTTATTATGGCAGAAAAACTGCTAAATTGCATTACAGCAAGGTAGGGTACAGTGTGATAATGATAAAGACAAAATAGCACATTTTGTTGTTTTCACACATTATAAACACTGACTCAGCATGTAGCATCAGGCTAAAACTAAAGTAGAGATTATTCTAGCTTATTTCAAACACTGCCCCTTTCACTCTAAGGATTTTAGCCTACATGCACTGTGGAAGTAATAATAGACAAAGAGTTATCTTACCTTGCATCTAGTAAACTGTTGATAATAAGGTAAGGCACTTCAGCTGCATGAGCAAATAATAGATGTTTTGACATCCTTCTAAACAGTTTGTAGCCCATCCCATAGACCTCAGATATTTGTATGGATTTTGTTCAATAAAACAACAATAACAATGACTGACGTGCTCCTAGCTATAATACACTTATTTTTAAAATAATTTTTACAATAAAACCTCTTTAAAAAATGAAATTGTGGCATGATATATACTAAAATAAAAGTTTGGTAAAATAATATAATTGAAAGCTAATACTATAAATACATGAATTGGAGGAAAATTATGTTAGCTATTTGAAGTCAGTTTTAGTGTTGGAAGACTTGCCTGTAGTTAGCACTTCAAAAACACTTCAGAGCTTTCCGCTTCTTTAGAATAATTGGCATACATAACCCATGTATATACAGTCAAACATGGATAACTCGAACTTCACGGGACCGAGCAAAAGTGTTCGAATTATCAGAGCGTTCAAGTTATCAGAGCACTGTCACAAGTCCATGTATTTACTTATTTATTAGTAGATACATGTACATATGCAAACTATAATATAAATCAAAAGCACAAATGGCTTGTTTCAAATTAAATGCTTCTAATGTAAAGTTTAAAACGTTTTTATCAAAAAGTATAAAGATTTTTCTATCACTTGAGATTGGTTTGTTGTTTGAGGTGATGTTATTGCCAGGACGTTTTTAGATTGACATTGGCAAAACTTGATCGTTGCTGAAATGCTCAAAGAAAAGACATCTTTTTCTTTTGAGCGTTTTACCTACGATCAATTTTGCCGATCTTTCTTGAAGTTTATGGAAAGATTACCTTACTTTACCTGGGATTCGTTAAGAGCAACACTCCGAGGCAGTTCAATTAAAAGTTTTACGAGGTTTAACGGTACATTGTATATCACTCACGCTTTTTGAATGGATACTTATTGAATGTACACACGTATTCTGTGTTTAGGTCAAACGATGAATAGTTTTTTTTAGCTAAGACAACGTATACGTTTAATAAAAACAATTTTAAGACATTTTAAACATTCAACATTCCGACGTTGATTCAACACGGAATCAACGTCGGAAAACTATTCGTCACGGGCTAGCCGGATCACGCACTCAAGGATTTTCGCCATGCACATACAAAACAACATGCTGTTTTTGTTTTGTATGTGCGTGGCGAAAATCCTTGCGCGCGTGACCCGGCAAGCCCGTGCTATTAATCGTATAGCAGTATAAATCAAATTTGACCAAACCTTTAGAAAAGTCGTTGACAAAATTATTTTGCCGATGGTGGTAATAACAACGCTTATGAATTACGAAAAGATGAGGTTTACCTCTATGGCTTTGAATAAAGTGATTTTCTAAAGCGATAACAACCGTTTCGGTAGCCGTTGGGCAAAAAAACAGTTCGAATTAACAGTGTTGAGTTCGAGTTATCTATAGCAATTTATCATTACGTGGGAACGGACCAAAGAAACAGTTCGAATTAACCATGTTTTCGAGCTATCCGTGGCCGAGTTATCCATGTTTGACTGTATATATATCGCTAAGCCTTAACAAGCATCATTAAATATAATCATTGACACATAATTATACTTAAGGTTGACTGGCAACAAAATTCTCATACCAGTTATTTGGTATCAAGATTCACCAAGTTTTACTCTGTTGTGTTGTAGGTGCAAAATATGTGGAAATGTGATTACAAGCTCTTCAAAGCTCAAAAACGAAAAGACCCTTCTAGATTGGAATCTGTTTATTTCTCGGATGTTGTCATTACATTTGGTTATTGTCTTGTCACATGATGTTCCCAAATAAATTGAAAGGCCAGTAAAAGGCTCAATATAAAACTGCTTGTAGCACTAGTTTATGACAAACACTTTGGGTTTTACTGAAGACCCTGTATCAAATATAGATGCTCGTTACTTTACAGTTTTGGTTCGACTTGGTCTAACCATGTAGTTGTAATTTAATCATGTGACCCATACTTTGCGAATAATTTCTGCAGCATTTTTCGATTATCACAGGTGACCAACAGGCTTGTCATGTTCATCAGACAATGATATGTACTCCTTCGAGCTAAAGTTAAAAGGTTACACGAATTTTTACGGTAGGTTATAAAATATCAGTGCTGAAAGTGAATTACAATGACGATAAAATAGACGTGTGAGAACAATAGACATGGTTTTATTGAATACGTGAAGTATATATGTGAAAATATTTGGACGAATGAGGTTGCATGAAAGTGTAAACAGAAACCATCTTGTAACAACTATGTACCATTTGAGCCGTTTTGGAAAGAGAATCCAAACTACTGCGGTCTCGTGTGGCTGCGGTTAACTGTTCGTTTTTTAGCTTTTAAGAGCTTGTAATCACATTTCCACATATTTTGCACTTATAACACAACAGAGTAAGACATGGTGAATCTTTTTATACCAAATAACAGTAAGGTGAATTTTGTTCCAAGTCAACCTTTAAGAAATAAATGCATTATACTATTTCAAAAAGTTCTATAACCTTTCTCTAAAGTTTCTGAGTAACTCTGCATTGAATAATGTTAGCGTAGGCTATAGAGTATAGAGTCCTTGCTAGCCATGACAATATCATAAAGCTTCCTGAAGAGTAATAATGTGATTGCCGTTTTAGTATGTATATGAGGCCGTGTATACCTAAAAATTTTCCTCAATAGATTTTAGCATTCTCCTAGTGCTCTGAAACAGCAGTTCTCTATGCTGTAGGTCGTTTTACCGAAATGAAACTATAGACATCATAATTACACTTAAATAGGAACGTTTAACCGTGAGCAAATTTTGTCGATTTTAATCTTGAAACATCCTGGCCATCGGATCACCTCAAACATAACCTGAGGTCTATTAAATCACCTCAACAAATTCTTTTGGTTCTAGAAGCTAGGAAAAAATTACCTAGATGGTTATTTCTAAAACTAAGCACTGATATGAGTTCATATGATATTCCTCTTAGCCAAGTGAACGTGAAGGTGCCAACACCAGATAAAAAAGCGTGATGTAAAAGGAAATCAAAACGGGTTCAAGAGCTTATGTCCACAGTGGCTAATACAGTGACTTGCCCAAAGATGAACACTGCGGTGGAAGGCAGGTTGGCGCACATCAACCATCAACCCGGGACCAAATCGGAAGGAGGCGGAGCCGAAGTGTCGACAATTTATTCAAAGGCCAGACAAAGGCGGACAAAGTTGCTTTGCACTTTCTTGATCATGCATGCCATTCTTTGTATTTCAAGTATAGCAAATGTAGGCCTACACCTATTCTGTGAAACACACTGCGTCGTTTCTGCTAGCTGGGCGCTGAACTAGTGAAGGTATCCCGCAGGCATCCTTTGCAATGTCACTAAACGACCAATCAAAAATAAAATGAAGATCTGTAATGGAGAAAATTACTTCAATAAACACTTGCAAGAGGCATCATAGATATACATGCATAAATATAGATTTATCACAATACATTAGTCACAGAACATTTGTCAGTGTACGTCAGTCAGTGTATATCTGTCACCGTACATTAGCTGTAAACAATAGCTTTTATTTGTTGGTAGTGTTTGATCTCCAACAGTCGATTAGGTGTTTTAAAAATATACGCAAGTACGTGAGTTTTATTTGATTAAATAACACTAACAATGACTGATGTGCTCCTAGTCATAATAAACACTTACATGTATATGTGTAATACATTTTGCTACAAAAGCTATTTTAAACAAGGAAATTAATAGCAAGATATACCTTGAAATAAATTTTTGGCAAAATAAACTTATTGAAAGCTATGAATTTTACAAACCGAAAACTTTTTTGAATCAATACTACAATAAGAGCTGGTTTTGTCTGTTTGTCTAAATTCATGGTTGAAGGTTGGGAAAAAGATTGCTTTACAAAAGATTGAAACACACAACATGTAGCGCAACCACCGCGGATGCTACCACCTGTGCCGAGTAATTAAAATTAACAATTAACAATTATTGTGCTTAGAGTTATTCTCTGCGATTTATTGTTACACCTGAAGATCTCTCATGCTGCATCATCATCAAGGGAACTAGTTTTAATAAGACACCAAACTTTTCTAAACTTTCAACGAATCTGAGAGCTTACCATCTCTACGCGCCAGCTTCTCAAGCTCTCAGGCTCCTTTCCAAATAGCGGCTATAGTCGTGCGACTGCCTGTTCCATTCGTTATTGTTAGCTATTGCATTCAAGTTGCAGTGTAACTATGTTCTATCGACATATATTTTATTTTGTATTTGCTCACGACTGCTGAAGTAAAACACCAAATATAGCTTCAGGTTTATGGTTATAGATGTCCCTGATTAAAAAATAGGTTGAATTACATTCGCCAAACAAGTTTTTCTCTAAATGCTGTGTAAACATGTGAGTACTCAATGCTGATGAGACCGTATATCTATCATTTATAGAAAGAAAGCACAGCAATTGACACCCTATTAGGCAGATCTTCTCCTGAGGGTTTTAACTGCAATCCAGTTTTGTAGATTTTAATCTTGCAGCATCCTAGCAGATTAACTAAAACAACAAAAAATCTCAAATTATATAAAAAGACATTCAGTTTATGATAAATTCAACTAGAATTGGAGGTGACCAGATTGTTAAGGTGCGACAATAACAAGTAATTAATTATTTGAGGCGTCTTTCGCAATCAAAGTATCAGATTATTCAACCATGAAACGGATGATTTGCGCGTGTCACAACTGGTCATACTTACATTGGTTCAGACAACACATATACTATTTACATAAAATCACTTCAAGAAGTATGTCGTGCCAGATATTCGTCTCTCTAACTGTGCTTCTATCTCTGCTTAGCAACATTTCGGTATCGGCTTTGTGCACAGGTAAGTGAAAACGATATACTTTTACAAGAGTTGTTCATATGCCCAGCCAAACATGTAAATACAAACATAACATCATGTTCAAATGCTTGTCAATAGGTGATAGCTGTCAACAACGCTGCTTTATTGAAAAATTTCAACGTGTGCCATTTTTGTTACCTCAGCTATTCCAATTACGTAAAGCTGAACAATATTTATTGGCTCAAAAATTGTTAGCCCGATTGAATAGTCTAGTTGTACTGTTCTTTTAAAGTTTACAGGTAGTTAGAGTGAAGCAATAGGCTGATCCTTTTCAACACATGTATGGTTGTTTTACATATATTGTCAAGGCCGTTGAGACTAGGTTTGACATGTTGTGATTTATTTGAATTTGCTACATATCATCAGCTAATTTTGCATGTGTCAATCCAAATTTAAGTAATAGTAAATATTACGAAATAAAATTATTAAAAAACTTTATCGCACGCGCATTAGTCAATTTATCACCATTCTTATTATTAAATATAAACTGCAGTTTTTGAAAGGCAGCATGAGCAAGTCTGAGACCAACATATTATTCAACGTTGCCAAAGGTTTGTATTATATACAGGCAGTTTATATTTATGTACTGCTCTACGAAGCTAGGTAGCTAACGTACATAGGCACATAGCCATTTAGTTAGACAGCTGTGTAACTAGGTAGTGAGGCAACTAGGTAGCTGGGTAGCCAAGGAACTTTTCTTTAAAAATTGTTGCTACCCAACTGATACGTCATGATAAAGCTCTAGTGGTGACAGCAACACAGAACTCACCATGTCCAAGCGCATCAAGATGAAATTGGTGGCTCTTGTGTATAACTGCTATAAAAAGGCTTATGGAGGCTCCATTTCACAAAAAAAGTATAAATTTGTAGTTATGTTTGGTCTTGCTGTGTCTACTTCCCATAATCTACAACAAGTTTAAACTCAGTGACATTTAAACTCAATGACATGCTCTACTCTGAAACCATTCTTTTGCTGTGTTCACATCACTAACTTCAGCTGCTTCAAAATGCTTTCAGACTCTGAGCCTATAAATAAAGTGCATATTGTTGGACTATTGGAGATAAACCCTTCCGCTCAGTGTCACCTTAGTGAGCCACCAGAAACATATGGGCTTTCTCTTGCTCTCGCCGTTGAGTATATACTTGACCTTGTCAACTCCTCTGGCGCTGACATCGCAGTTCCTGGGGTCGAATATGGTGAGTAATATTATTTACCTTGTTTGATTTAAGAAAAGTAAAATAAACAATAGTATATAAGTACATGTGTTTTTACTTATGCCCATAGAAGTACAAACCGCTGTCAATAGCTCTATGGCTGTAAGTTGCCACCTAGGAAAAACTCTTATTAGTAGTCTGACAGAATATTGAGCCAGTTTATTTCTATCAGCAATAATATTCATCTGACAACGTTTTGTTACCAAACTGCTAATTCTAAACAAGATCTATTTCAAGTTAATAATTATGTTTTATTGCATAAAGTTGAGCTATGTTTGTCCAAAGAACAACAGCATTCATTCTTTAAAGTCACCAAGAGTCTGACAATCTAATAACAAATCAATTAAAATTGTGATTGTTAACACGAGTACATTTAAAGTAAAAGTACTTTTCAATACTGCAGAAGAACTTATACTGAAAGGACTTTATTTGATCATTTTCAGTGCTCTTGAGTGTTTGATGCTCAGGTTTATAGCTGGTGACAACTAGGGCAAATCATTTACTACTGTAACAGTTGTACTGCTATTCAGTACCAGTCACAGGCTATGAAAGAATGAGAGTGAGTCACATGATGAATCTTTCAGGTCATGCCTTTTGGAGACTCATCCATTCCTTTTTCTGGTTGTCATATCTGGCTGGTTGACAAATGTTTTGATGAAAGCTCCAAATTATCAACGTCAGAAAATTCAATTTTTAGTGATACAAACCCTAACTATTATAAAAAGAAGATAAAGTGTTTTTTGAGTTTATTTTTGTCATTATTTATTATATTTGTCAAAAATTACAAATTTTTGACAAATATAATAAATTTGGCACTAATTTATTAATTTTTCATATTAATTGGACAAATTTAACAAATTAATTTGTCAAAATAATTTGTTAAATTGATACTGCTTAATTTTATTTTAATAAGAGCTTTGTCTGCCAGTCTATTTAAAGCCACGCTTCAATCATTAAGAAAAAAATTCCCTCTAAACAGATTTGCACTCATACATTCCATTTTGTGGATAAGCGTGATACCAACTGCACCATCCAAACACCATCTGTATGTAAGAATATCTGGATTTATATCTGGAATATCTGGTTTGGATGTTGAAAAAAGTTTACTTCACACAGAATTTGTACCCACAGGACTCAGAGTGGTAGAATCACGCATTAATATCTGCACCAAGTGCCCTCCTTAAGTGTTTTTGAAGAATTGTGCAGGTATTGAATCTCTGTGATTTATTGGCATACCTGATGATCTCCTATGGCGCGCTGTACTGCCAGAATACTAGAATATTAGTAATAGTAATACTGATGGTAAACAGCGGGTAAATAAATATTAGCAGCCAATGAGGTATAGTTGAAAACACAACACAAAGAGTCATATGGTTAGAGACGCCTGATTAACTTTTCAAGCTTAATGAGTAGATGAGAGCTGAAGGACTGACTTCATTTAAGAGCGTTTCTGTCTCTTCTATTGTGTCTGTTCATTCTCAAGGGTACGCTGAGTGTATGGCGGACTGTTTTTACTTCTACGCAGCAAGCTTGTGAACCTAGTATTAATATACTAGCTCACCACTTTTGAACTCTCTCTCTGCTTAAGAGTATTTGTTGTTGGTTAGCTATTAGAAAGATTTGATATATCGGTAGAGTGGTGATACACTCCCACTCGCAATGCACCATAGAAACAGCTGTGCAGCTCTCATCCTGTTGTGATTCAGTGTCGCTGTTTGAAAGCAATACACTCATACTAAGCGCCATCTTTGTGCCAAAAAGTAGCCTGGGAGCTAACGATGTTGCACGTGCGTGTGCCTTCCTGTTGTTTCATACGCAGAAATTATCATTGTTGACATAAGGCTGATATAGACATCACTTACTATAGTTTTCCGTGGCAACATGATCTGCTTGTCAGCTAAGCGTAGCGTTTCAGCCCTGACTCACTTAGGAGTGGCCACACTATGACTCTCTAGAAATTTAGTATATGTAATACAAATAAATAATCATCCATCTCTCAGAACCTTAAGGCTGGTTCACACTATATCGCTGTATCTCGGCGTTGATGCCACAATACTTCGGCGATCATCGATGATAACCATGTTCACACTATTACAAACCCATCCACGTGTGCATCAGGAAATACTCGTGAAAGTTATCTTTTTAAAATTTCGCGAAAAAATCTCTTTGTTTTTGCACGCAGGAATAAAAAACTAGTCCCGCATTGGCTATCATAAATGTATATGAATAGTTCACCCTACCCACGACTGCGAACTGTTATCGCCAAAATGGTTCACATTTGAAAGGCGATAGTTGATGGTCGTCAAAGCATAGGGAAAGTTTGACAGCTGCAGACGTTCCTGGCGTGTCCGCGTTGCTTCGTCGATACCATTTGTTTTCGGTTAACATAGTCGACGACCAACGCCGAAATGACGACGCCGAGATACGACGATATCGTGTGAACCAGTCTTTAGCGACGAACTTAGCACCTTTACAGCATTTGAATAGACCAGATTGTCTACAGCTGCAGAACTACTCTACATGTAAATGTAGGCCTGATCTTACCAACTATTTTTGTAATGCCCATTAGCTGTCAGATTAAATTGTCTTTATTACCAATCTGCAAGGTGTTTAGTTTTGGATGTTGCTGGCTGATGAGTTATATGAGCCAGTTCAGCTGATAGCAGAGTGCTGCAACTGTAGGAGCAGTGTCGGACCCACACAACCTTACTAGCATTTCTGGCGCTATGCACCACCTTGCTTGCGTGGATCAATTGTAAATTATACATGATCAAAGTTTAAATCATGTTCTACACCTAATCAGCATTATCAACAATGAATCAGTTGTACTTTCCTCTTACGTTAGTGTATACCATATTAGTACATTAGTGAGAGATCGTCATGTGTAATAAGTATAGGCACGATTATTCTTATATTAGCAAAGGTTGTTCAGCGGTGCAGATGGTACAGTGCTTGGCTGTGTATTTGAGGATTCGAGTTCAGCTCCCATGTAGTGTGATCTTTTATCAGACACTTTTAATGTGACTTCGAACAGACATACACAGGTTTTATTATAGTAAATATTACATCGTATTACATTCTAATACGTCACATTATACTAAATTGCACCATAATAATTTATAATACGCTATATTGTATTCAACTATATGGCAATGTAGTGCACCAAAATTTTGGCTAAAAATGTCCTGCACTATCATATAAACCTTTTTAAAAACAACTTGTATGACAAGCCTATTTTACAATAAACTATAGATTTTGTAAAACAATTTTTTGTGCAAATGTTTTACTGTCTATATCAATTCTCTTTAAACTTTTAAACTTTTAGCTGACAGCGAAAAAAATGAAAATATCAGTGTCAAGCACATTTTACACATAGCAGCAATGAGCATTGCTAATGAAGAGAACAGTTAGACAAGTTGTGAAGGATCGGTAAAAAGGACCCCACCCAATAAAAATGTGTGCCCTCTACTCAGAAGTGGATGCCAATTAATTTCACAGTCATAGAAATGGTGGTGATGGGAAATTGATATCAATCAAGGAATGTGTGATGAGTAAAAAATATGTCTTTCAGATTGCGTAAGCGGTTCAATGGCGACTCATTTAGCTTTTTGATGAATACAAAGATAATGCAGTTTGAAAGACAACAGATGACAAAATAGACTGAGAGATGAAAATGAAATGTGCTCAATACGCTGGGAAGTTTAACTAATAAAGAAGCTTATTCAGAGCACAAGATGCCATGCACCATAGTAATATAAGGAGCTGCCAAAAATATGACACTCTATTTGCACCTGCAAACATACTTAATTATTATTCATGCTTGAATGAAACTTGAATATCTACTAGCAAAGTTTACTATTGCTTTGATGCTTTCGGCAAAAAATATTGGGTAACTTTTGATGACCTACTTAATACCTGATCAATTTTGAAAGACTGCCGTACTTTTTCAAGTATAATTCTGCTAAATCACGATATCAGTGTTCATATTTGTGCCATGGAGCTTTGAAACTGCAAAAGTTACACAAATAAGGATTTTTTGTCCTTGTTTTATGAGAGAGCTGATTTGTTATAAAATAATTTTTATTTATCGAACAGCTACTGCTAACTGCTACTTAGAATGGTTTCAGATAGAAAGAGTTAAACACTAGATGTAAGATTTTACACTGTGCACAAGGCAGATCCATCTCTGGAATGTTATTTTCAGAAACAAAAATGCAATAGCTAATAAACAGTGCTGCCGTTTTGTGTCTTATGAAACCAGAATTTCCTGCTTGGGGACGTGAGCTGTTGTTCACAGGGTGTAAGAATCAATTGTGATGAGAAGAAAAGTGTAAATGTTGTCACACCAACTTGTCTATGTAAATAATGGTTTTCACATCTTTTATATATCAAAATAAATATTGTAACGCCATCAATTTTGAAAGTGATCCGCATATTTCACTTACCCACAAGGAAACATGTTTCAATAAGATCATAGCAGGGAAAAGCCCAAAAATTTGATACAAGACCATAATGCAAGGTTTTTTTTATATGTTGTTGCTGTGTGATCACATTGGACTTATCTCAATAGCATGACATTCCAATAACACATAGTTTTCAAATCTTCCAAATATGTCAGTTTTTCATTATGGGTTGAGACTTGTTTGTTTCATTTTAAACAAGGGGTGCAAGACTGCTCTTGTCAGTTATAGAGGGTTCTTCGATAAAACAAATAGATATGTGCTGTATTCAACGAAAGTTGCTTCAGTCTTATGATCAAGGCATCATGTAGAAAACTTGCTTTAGAAATAAGGATTTTTTTTAATCGCTAACAAGGTGTTCATCTAGACCCATGCACAGGTTATGTATAGTCCATATGGCTCTAGGGGTAACTAATTCTCTTTTATTCAGGGCTGAATTAGGCAAGAACTATTTTGATTTCTTTGTCAAACAGTACTGCTTTAATTAAGAACAGTACTGCTTTATCTAAGAACAGTACTGTTAAAATCAGCCAAAACTAAATTCTGTGTACTTGATGAGAACTTAAAATAATTCATGATTAAAATAGAAAAAGTTTTAATGTATTTAATCTAATTCATTTTGTCTGTACAGGTGCACCTGCAAATCATCATTAAGCTAGACTTTTTTGCCCAGTAACAATTTCAGCCTCTTTACCAAGGCTCTTGATAAACAAGGGACGACACAGTCCTTGAAACTTGATTTCTAGATAAAGCATGTTAGGGTGGCTTAACCAGGGCTGAATAATGGAGCAGATCATCCATATCACCACAAGTAATTAGTGAGGTATGTAACTGCAGGTGATAGCGCACTTGCTGACGAAACATACATGTAGAGGGAAAGATTTTTCAACCCAGGATATCAAGTAGCACGGAAATGATGACAAATATAGCAATGGTATGTGCTAAGGGGAAACTCATCACAAGGCTGAACATCCTTATGGCTACCACTACCCTGGCAATATCACGCACCATGAGAGATCGTCAGGTGTAATAATTAACTGCGCAATAATTCCAAAATGTGCCAAGGCTGTAGATTGGTACAGCTGGTCGAGTATTGGTCTACCAAGCCAAAGTGGCGAGTTCAAATCCTGCTGAAAGCAATCTTTTTCCTAACCTCTAAATGCCACTTACGACAGACGAATGCACACGGCTCTTACAACAGTGATTATTATTAAATTAACAAGGAAATTATCTTGTCACAAGAAGCTAACTTTAGAATCATGTAGTAAACTTTGGAGAATATACTGTTCTGCATCATCGGATATCACTCATGTTTCATATGCAAGTATTTGACGCTAGCGTCCATGACTAAGCGCGGCATGTGCTCATAGTGGCCATGACTAAGCGCGGCATGTGCTCATCCACATGTAGGCCTAATATGATATCTCTCTAGCATTTCTCAATTTATCTGAAGTTGGAACAAATGAATCACTGAATATATTTGGTGAAATGGTTATGGAATACAGACTTTTGTGATACAGATACAGAAAATGGCTAGAGATGCTATTGGCTAATAGTTAGATGAAAGCATTCCATATTCACCCTTTAATGAGTTACTATGAAATCCTTATGCCAATACTGTTGTTATAGAAATAACACTATTTTCGAAACTATTGGTGGCTTTTCTTCTCTTCTGATCAAACTATTGTGTATTATAGCAGAGTATTGAAACTTATATATTCACAAGCTTGGCAGACAAATGAAAAAGTAATTGATAATTAATTGCATACATGTTCAGTTTTAAAAACTATTTATTGAAACATTTTTTACATCCTTAAAATTTTTACAGATAAAATACAAAAGCTTTTAAGTTGCAAAGTATTACTATATTATGTTATGGCACATTGGATATGTTATACTGCACTTTTATTTTGTTACATAATACAATATTTTATTACATAATGATGTATTATATTACTTTAAATTATATTATAACATTTTTTATATTATATTTCACTATAGTGAATTATCTTACATCCGTACTATTATAGTTAGAATGCAATTGCCAGATAAAGGCCAATTTCTACCACAACAAATGAATCTAGCCAAAAGGTACATTTCATGAGTCTGTAAACAGCAAACTTTATGAAAAGTAGTACTCCATAGTTTTATCAAAGAATTATTAGGAGACTGCAACTGTTTTTGTGGTTATTGATAGAGTTCAAACTAGAAGATATCTGCTTAAACAGAAGTCTGGCAACCAGAACAGCTGCATTGAGTATTCCAAAAACTCTTTGGACAGAACAGAATGTTTGCTTCCATCCTCGACCTGTTGAGGAGCAACAAAACTCTCTATTGTTAGGTAAACACGCTGATTAACCTAAATACTTTCTTTTTATCATATTTATTCTGTTATCATGGTTTTATAGGAACAAGTTTGTAAATGAATGAAACTCGTGCATTGTTATCGATATTGATAGCTTATGTTTATGCATCATGCTCCTAAATAGTGTTCGAGTTTTTTAATGAAAATGATAGTGATGATTTAAACAACAATAATAGAATGGAAAAAAGTAATAACTGTATTAGTGATAACAAAACTAGCAATAATAATACTAAAAAAAGAATTGAGGAAGGTAAGACCACAAACTATTTTCCCTTGAAACTATACTTGCGCAAAATTCTGAGATCTGATTTTAAAAAATAAGGAAAAAACCCTAAATTTGTTTTACTAGCGATTAAAGGATATGTTCAAATCAAAACTGTCTTGGTGCCATGTAGTCAAGGAAATGAACAGAATGATTACAGCTAAAACTGCTCTCACAAGGTTGTATCTTAAGAGAAAATACATTTACGCTTGTTCTATTTATAGCCTACTGACCACCTTTTGTTAATATGCGCAGGGTTTGTTGGGCCAACCTACAGTTCCAATGCCAAGTACGTAGCCGAGTTCTTAAACAATACCAACATTCCTGTCATCTCTCCTGCTGCAACACTGGCTAAACTGAAGGATCCCTATCTACACAATTCATTTTTAAGAACTGTCCCCTCTGATTCCAAACAAAGCAAGGTATAGTTTGCACAAATTGCGTTTTTGTTGTATTTTACTCCTATAGTTTTGATTGTAAAGATATGCAATCTTCTAATGACAGCTTTTCTACAAAAAATAACATTCCTATTCATTTCCACCACTTGCTTTTTAAACAAAATTTTTCGAGCGAAATCTTTTTAATATTTCCTACAGAATTGGCATAACGAGAAACAAAAAGATTGAACCTAAAATGCATCACTGTATTATATTGTACTATTCACCAAATATTGCATTGTACTATACTTTATTACATCACATTGTGTTAAATAATATTATATTTGATTAGAGTTCTACTAAATTGTGTCGTTTTATCTAATACTATATTATTTTTTCAAATTATATAGTATATTACATTATAATGTAACATGTTAGATTATATTTTGGTTAATTATATAACATGGCGATATATCATACTACATGATACTAGTACGCTGTCAGTTCCATATGCCGTGATTTATCATCATGCATAATAGCTGTGTGCACAATTATTCCACGCAGCTTCAAGGTGGTAGAATAGTACAGCTGGTAGCGTGCCTGGATCCAAAATAAAATATTTGAGTGTGGTTCCTGTGTGAAGCAAACTTTTTTTCCTAATCCTTTTAATTTGGTTTCCCAGCTATCATAATAGCGACGATCATTCATGTGCTAGCCAAATGCCTGGCATTGCAATGGTAATAAAATAGTTACCCAATGACTTTGAGCAACCTAGTAAAGGTAAGCTCACCTTTACTAAAACAAGTTTTGTGTTTGCAGATGGTTTAATAGCCATTCCATAGCTCACCGTTCTATTGCTCACCGTTTCATAGCTCACCGTTTCATAGCTCACCGTTCCATAGCTCACCGTTCCATAGCTCACCGTTCCATAGCTCACCGTTCTATAGCTCACCGTTCTATAGCTCACCGTTCCATAGCTCACTGTTCCATAGCTCACTGCTCTATAGCTCATCGTTTCATAGCTCACCGTTCCATAGCTCACCGTTCCATAGCTCACCGTTCCATAGCTCACCGTTCTATAGCTCACCGTTCCATAGCTCACCGTTCCATAGCTCACCGTTCCATAGCTCACCGTTCCATAGCTCACCGTTCCATAGCTCACCGTTCCATAGCTCACCGTTCTATAGCTATCGTCAACCGTGCTAGTTATTGACCCTAAGTATTTTAACGGAAGTAATGAAAGTCATAATAATCAGTTATTGCTAGTCTAATGGTTCTACATGTAATAGTCTAATGGTTCTACATGTAATAGTCTAATGGTTCTACATGTAATAGTCTAATGGTTCTACATGTAATAGTCTAATGGTTCTACATGTAATTATGGCGCCTTACAGTGCCTCGCGTTGCGCGTTCACAACTCGAGTTGTACAACTCGAGTTGCACAACTCGAGTTGTGAACGCGCAACGCGACTTTTCAAAAGGAAGGTGCAATATATTGGTATTACGGTAGCATAACCGTAGATCTGGTTATATTAACAATGGTATATCAATAGGCACCCGTTAGCTAATAGAAATTAAACTATGTATGTACTGTAAAACTAGAGCTAATAGCGAATTATTAGAATTATACTGTGCCGAGTTTGCAACTCGAGTTGTACAACTTGAGTTGCACAACTCGAGTTATACAACTCGAGTTTGTAAATATAACTCGAGTTGTACAACTCGAGTTGCACAACTCGAGTTGTACAACTCGAGTTTGTAAATATAACTCGAGTTGTACAACTCGAGTTGCACAACTCGAGTTCATCAAAACCCAAGCCGAGTTCTTTCAACAGCAACTCGAGTTCAACAACTCGGCTTGAGAACATCTCATCGTTTCATTTTCTCTAGCTATATGGAATTTTTTTGTGCATCATTAAACGCCGTTGAAATAATTTCTATGTTCATTTTCGGTGTTTATTCAGTTTCTTGTCAGATTCTAGAGAGATGATTTTTTTCATTTGAAAAAGAAGTTGCCCGGCTGGCTGCGAATTTCTTTTTCCCAAACAGGTTTACATATGGCAGTAAAATCTTGGCTCATGATTGGCTTTAGTAATTGAGTTTTAGTAACCAAAACTTACATCATTACATTAGAAATCAATAGTTATAACTAGAAAGGAACACAAAATTCTAAATAACGTAGCAAAACTGATGTTATCATTCAAAAAGTGTTGTTAAAACGTAAGAGGCGCTCACTTAAAACTCATTAATTTAAGC
The DNA here is from genome assembly GCF_963576615.1 of Watersipora subatra. Classification (NCBI taxonomy): domain Eukaryota; kingdom Metazoa; phylum Bryozoa; class Gymnolaemata; order Cheilostomatida; family Watersiporidae; genus Watersipora; species Watersipora subatra. Next base: position 35,153,804 of record NC_088717.1, read on the forward strand.
CATTTTGAATAAAATTTTGGAATTTTGTGTTCTTCTCTAATTATAACTATTGACTTTCAATGTAATGATGTAGGTTTTGATTACTAAAACTCAATTACTAAAGCCAATCATGAGCCAAAATTTTACTGCCGTATGTAAACCTGTTTGGGAAAAAAATTTCGCTGCTCGGCTCTCATATAGATTGTTTTTTAGTTTGCTTTTTACATTCTACAATTGTTTTTGTCTCTTTATATTTATAGAAATGAATATGCGCAAATCTCGCCAATATATATAATTTAAATATGTATACATATTTAAATAATTATTATTAAATTTCTGTAAATGAGACACCCCAATTACTCACTTTGCTTTCTTTACGAACCCGTGTTAGTTTTGCGTAACACAACTCGAGTTCATCAAAAACCCAGGCCGAGTTGTACAACACGGCAACTCGAGTTGTACAACTCGAGTTGCGAACACGCAAAGCGAGGCACTGTAAGGCGCCATATGTAATAGTCTAATGGTTAAGTTTGCTGCCTCTAGATCTGAAAGTTCCGGCATAATGGTCAGTGCCATGTGGATTTTTCAATGCTATATTCAAATCGCCATAACTGGACACAGGGTGTACAAACAAAAAGACAGTTGCTGAGATTAATATATATATATACATATATATATATAGATTATATTCAACTGTCAGTTAGTTGATCAAATGGTGAAACTATCAAAATTAATGATTAAACCTTTCCAGGGTTTGATTGACATTTTATTTTATGATACGGATATTTTATGTTCTGTGATATCTTGTTGTTATTTTACTAAATGATCTGCCAAATGATAATTTTATAAAGTCTAAACATTTTGAACAATTCAAACTGCAAAATTGAAATAATGTATGGTTATTTTGGGTGACATGATAAAACAAACTATCTTCAGTTTTGCGAAGTTCCATAAAGCCAAATTTGTATTAAGCCTTTTTCTTGCTTTTATGGTAGTATATTGTTATATTATTGTCAAATTATCAAAAGAAACATAGTTATATAAAAAGGTAAAATGGACACCTCATAATTTTTCTCGAAATATAAAAAAGCTGTGAACAATAGCACATAGCTGATATTCTAAAATGCTCCTTACAGCAACCTTGTGTTTATTATAATTAAATGGAGTGGATAATCTTGACAGATGGCTAATATCTGTCACGACCATGGAATTTCAATTATAAATTTTTATGTACTTGCTGTGGTTGATTGGTGGTGACAAAGTTAGATGATACAAGTAGTTTACACTACTTTCAAGTTGATAGATTTACATATATTTGTCTTGGTTGGGTAAATGTATTATATATTCAACTTTAGGCTATGGTAAAAGTGGCGCTAAAGTTGGAGTGGTCCTACATACTTCTCATTCATACAAATGATGATTATGGCAGAGATGGAGCTAAAGCTATCCAAGAGCATGGCAGAGCAAACGGAATTTGTTTTTCTAATGTAATAGAAGTAGACTTAGATCCAGCCAATCCGAGACGGTACTACGAGAGTATTGGCAGGCTCATGAAGGCTGATAGTGCCAAAGGGATAATATACTTTGGATTTCTCTTCCCAGGTGAGTTCATAAATCATCTGGAAAACATTTATGTTTGAAATGAAACCACTGCCAATAAATTTTTACATAAAGTTAATGTTATATGTATATATATATATATATATATATATATATATATATATATATATATATATATATATATATATATATATATATATATATATATATATATATATATATATATATATATATATATATAAATATACACATATATATATATGTATATATATATATATGTGTATATATATACATATATGCTGTATATGCTGTATATGCTGTATAACTATATATATGTGTATATATATACACATATATATAATATATAGTAATATATTTTGGGCAAAATTTAGATAGAATGTGCATATGATGCTGCTTGTGAGGTTTTTGCTGGTAAAGAGCAATACTAAAAAATTAATGGCACATAGCATGAAAGTTTTAGTGCATTGAATTAATAATAAGCATTAGATGACATTAGATGCAATCAAAATGTACCTCTGCACTTTATAACAAAGCTGTGACCAGTATATATTTTTGGTTTTGTCTATAATTGCAGCCACAGCAATCATAGAAAGTTATTTCGACCTCGCTTCTGGAAGTTCTGGCATGCAAAAAATCATACTGGCTTCTGAGGGTGTTGGCATAACTCCAGAGATTCTGGAAACATTAAGGTTGGGAAATGGTGAACTGGGATTGATCGTTATGTCTCCTTATAATCAAGCAAATACACTTCGAAGCTACATCGAGAAAAGAATAGATGGTACGAAATCAGGAACACCAGAAACCACTTCTCTCATCAGGCGATTTGTAGAAGAATGTAACAACAGGTACCAATGCTCCAATGAAGTGCTTATCAATGCTACAGTTTCAACCCAACCGACTATCGAAGCAGTTGTATCCATTTTACATGCTTTTAAAGAAGTACACGATGAAATGTGTGCTGGAGTAGCTGGAATCTGCAGTCAACTTAGTGAAAGCCCGATGTTTTATTCAGCCATGCTTAAATCATTACTAAGCAAAAATGAACAGGTGGAAATAGGTGAAGTGGTGGTCTCGGTTGCGTTTGATGAGGTCGGAGAATTGGACAGCTCAACGGCTGTTCCAGCATACACTTTAAATACAGCTGTGAGAGGGTCAGATAACATTTGGCGATTTGTAGAAGTAGGGCAATTCGCTCACAATGAGAAGTGGTCTTATTCAAATGAAGGTCTAATTACAACGTACTCTGAATCTCGATGCTTGAGCAACTGTGAGTTTTGTGAGAAGTTGAATACACCATATCTGTATCGGAGGAATGAGAATTCTCGATATATCATAGCTGGGACAGGTATAACGAGTGGAGATCTTAATGAGCATGATTGTGGTAAAACTATTCAACCACATGGCTTTCTCATGATGGAAGCATTTTATTACACAGTCAAACAAATTGAAGAAATAACTGGGCTTCAGTTTTCAACTCTCTTTATTGACACTTGTTACGCAAAGCTTGGAACTCATGCCTTGATGAACGACATCTTTCGAGAAGCAGATACAGCTTACCTTAAAGATATGAATGGAAAAGAATGGAGCATCAAACCGAGAGACTTTATTGTTTTTCTCAGTGGTTCATCTAGTGGAGTTACACTCGCTCTACAGACTTATTTGAATGTCTATGAAATTCCACAGATCTCTTTTCGAGCAACCACAGTATGGCTGAGTGATCCATTGAGGTACCCACTTTTTCTAAGGAATGTACCTAGCGATGAGCAACAGGCTAAAGCAATGATTCAGATTGTGAAAAAAAATGGCTGGAAAGAAATCGGGCTCATTACTTCTGAGAGTGTATATGGCCAGACAGGAGGCTATAGCGTAGAACAGTTTGCAAGCGATAATGGCATATGTATTACATATCGAAACCAAGCTAACAACCTGCATGAAAATATTCGCGACCTCGCTATAAGCATACGCCAAACAGCCGAAAACAACCAGTTTCCACGAGTAGTAATAATTTTTGCCGAAAACCAATTTATAGCAAACTTTTTGCAACAGATCAAACTTCACGATCCCAAATGGTCAGAAAGAGGAAATATTTTGCTTGGCAGTGAAACATGGGGCACTCTGAAATCTGTTACAGAAAATGCAGAAGAACTTGTTTATGGTTCGCTAACATTTTCATTCAGCAACTCAACATATTCATGGACGACGGATGGAACTAACTATTTTCAAAAATATTTGGACACACAAAACCCTACCAACAACAAAGATAATCCACTCTTTCTTAGATTTTGGCAAGAATATTTTAACTGTTATTTGCTACAGAATTCTTTTTCTACTGCTCTCAAAAAGTGTGACGACTCATTGAGTCTAGGGTACACAGAAACCGTAAGCAAGAGATTAGACTATGAAGAGTCGTCGAGCAAGTATTTGATCCTTGCAGGGTTGTCTGTTGCCTATTCCATCAAGGTAGCTGCATATGTGGACGGTAAATGCAAATTGGAGTTGGGTATTCTAAACTGTTCACAATTGTTTGACACACCAGCAGGTAGAAATACGTTCTTTCAGTACTTAAAACAAACCAAAGTTCCACAAAAGGCAAACAGTATATCGAGAACTTATTTACCATTCACTGAAACTGGAGAAGGAAAAGCAAACTATGACGTATATAATATCATAAAAAAGACAGATGGTACAAAGGATGTAGCTGCGTACAATCCTATTTATAACATAGAAGATGGAGAATTGCAAAAGAAGGCAGAGGCACAATTCTATGTTGACGGCATTGTATCGACAGCTTATTCAGAGTGCAAGAAGGACTGCGTATGTTTGAATAGCATCAAACTAGACAGCGACATGACATCTGCTGACTTCGCCTATCAATGTAAAACTGACAGCTCGGTAACCTTGCTGATAGTCCTATTGGTAATCATGATCCTCCTTCTCATCACATGCATAGCTCATATTGTATTGCAAAGGAGACAACACCAGAACTTGAAACAGATACTTTTCCATGGTATGTAAATTGGTATAGAACCTTGCTATGTGAGTCAAATAATTACAACTGAGTTTGTGCTAAGCTTACTTTATAAGTCGCAGGAGACGAAAGGTTTAAAAGCATTGATGAGCTGCAAATAACTAAACCGAAAAGATATTGGTCTTTGCATCCAGCGATTTTTATTTAACTTGTATCTTTGCGCACCGGACAACACTTTTCATGCACTTACAAGTGTGAGGATACAGAGCTACTAATGTTTAACTTTGATGAGTAACACATAAAGCCATGACAGTTAATTATACATTACATATACACGTATGCTAGCAGTATGATTAACATTGCTCAGGATTTCCTTCGCTTTTAACTCAATCTTTTTTGACAAAAATCCATGAACGCATTCACTGAGGACAATTGATCTTAATGAATGCAAAAACGATTTCTTGAGTAACTAATCAGATAGATCGTGGCACATTTATACGGAAAATTAAAGCTCTAAGATTTCCATTCGAGCCTGAGGTAGATTAAAGTTGACCTGATTTTACACATTAAATAAGCTGAAGTGCGTCTGTTCTTAGAACTCTTCCCTCAAGCGAGAGTTTGTTAATATCATGGAACACGGCTCTCATTATAGTAACGATTATTCCACAGATGCTGCAGGGTGGCTGATCAGCCTAGTTAGTAGCAAGTTGGTTTACCAATTTGAATGACATTAGTTTGGGACACCTATGAAGCAAACTTTTATAAAGCATGTTAATTACCCTCTATATCTTTTTTTAGCGTAACGGGAGCTTTCTGGTGTGGCTAGTTTTAGCTTGAGATAAACAGATCATGGTACTATTGAGTGTGACGAATGTTAACAGCGACTTCTGTTCCTTCCAAATTCTATCAAGTACGAGTCATGATTTGTAGATATTCCAAGGTCGCCTGCTCCTATTCCCTTGCCACCACTAGGGATTAAAGAGAGATCGCAAAAGTTTTCTGCACTGTCGTCTCGTACTACTCCTCTCTCAAGAAATCCCAGTTATGTTGAACCCCAGTCGGTTGAAAGGTTTATGAATGCATCTCTGAATGGTAAGGGGGCAATCACATCTATGAAAGTAAAGGGGCAAACATGGTAAAGGAACGATCGCCAATTACATGGTCACTAGTATCATAATATTTATAGACGCATGTATGAATGTAAGGGGGCAATCATCTAAGTCTATGGTCACAAATGTCATAACTTCTGTGAATACGTCTATAGCTGGTAAATGGGCATTTTATCGATCATATTCATGAAAGTATTTTTAAGAATATGATCAATAGTATCGTAACTTTTGTGAACACATTTATGAATGGTAAGCGGGCAATCCTCTAAGCCAATATTCTTTACTATCATAACTTTTGTGGATTCACAACCAAGTTGAAATCATAAAGTTGCATCAACAGCATACATGCGTCTATCCACAAGAAAGGATAACAACAGCGTCACTTCACACAGATAGATATAGCGTATACGCACTGGATAACGCAACATTGTCTAAATAATGAATTACCCATTAGCGTTCCTAATCCTCGATTTCGGAGACTAGCATCACAGTTTTATCCAATCTAATGTCATTCAGTGGTTTCATTAATCTTTTGCGATTGCCTTCAACTGGCATGATTCAATTGTAAAGTATCCACGCTTGACTAGAACAAGGAAAATATGTTTTCTAGTTAGGGGGATTTCCCTCCCATTCTAAAGATGGTTGACTATCATCTTGTGTAGAAGGGTTTGTTCTAGATCAGGGGTCGGCAACTTGTGGCTCCAGATGTCTATACTGCTTTAAGTAGCTTGGGATAATAAGTTACTTTTGACCCTCCGAATCCTGAGAACTGGTATTTTAGCTTTGTGTAGGGTGTGTCTGAGCCATAATACTGGCATACACATGGCTCTGTTTACAAATGCTCTAAGTCTAATAGTCTAGAATCTAGATGATTCAAGAAATGATCTTACAATCTCATGTTACTAGCTCATGCTACTAGCTGTTAGAATCTCTTGTAGAAAAGGTAAAGCTTACCTTGCTAGTTCATACTCTTATATTACTACCCACAATCCAATTTTGCTGAGTTTGCAAGATTTCACTGTCAGGTCATAAATAGCAAGTACAATGCTTTTGAAATCTTTATACTTTTCACCTATAACGTTCATCACATGATCATGTTCACAGACAAATATTTTCGTTGTGGTTACAATAATATTTAAAATGAAGCGTTTACAAGTGGTACTCGAAACCTTTCATAATTAACTATTGTATTCTGAGCTCTAGTGGTTTTGGCCTTAAGTAAAAGCATGTAAACTATAGAGACAATTTTGGCTGTGATGATAGCTTGATAAGTATATGCAACAACAATTGCAGATATTAATCGCCGAGTATGAAGCGATCTTACGATTCGAGTGAGAATTAAAAAATAACTTTGCGTGTATGATGATACTCGATAAGTTTAGGAATGAACTAGGAGCACCATGTTGGGCGGGAAGATTTCTGATATTTTGACTTGATCAATATGATTGTGTCTTTGTATTTGAAAGAAAAACAGAATCATCATTTGCTTGCTGATAGCAGTTAATAGCTACTACTTACTTATAAGATTTGAAACACGGCAGGTAATAATGGAGTGACTAGTTTAACTCAGTTCTTACCGTATATAAGTGTTGTGTTGTCAATAACCGTTTCCTACTCACTTGAGCAAATCTCATTTTTTACTATTCAGCAATTTGGGATATATTGTTTATATATCAACATAATAAAAACAGTTTGTCACTTGATTATCGGTGGCCTGGTTATATTTTGGACTACTGCACCATGGTGATTTCTATAACCGGAACAGCTTTCTCACCCTGTTTTCTAATTCCTCGCATTTTTTGCTGCCGATGTAGCCCAGTAAAAACTATTCTGCCTTACTACTCCTTACACAAGTGCAAAAACCTAACTCCCCTTTTTTAAAGAGGAATTTGCACACAATTTTAGTAGGTTGCAATAGAAAGTATCAGTATTTTGGTAATATTTGTGACTTTTTTATGTTTGAAGTGATCTGATTTCCAGGACATTTCAAGATTAAAATTACCCAAACTTGATCACGGTTGAAACACTCAGATCAAGCAAAGTGTACTTATAATATATATAGTTACAACGAAACAGATGGAATAGAGGCAAGCAACGCTGTAACTCAAACGCCATAGCTGATATCAGCTATAGCAATGACATCATTTTGCATGTATTTTTCTTCTGAACGTTTTAACTGTGATCAAATTTTGTTAATTCTAATTGTGAAATGTCCTGACAGTCAAATCACCTCAAACATAAAAAACAATCGCAAATGGTTAAAAAATATCGATACTTCCTAATAAAATCTACTAAAACTCTGTGCATCTTTAATACCTATAAACATGATCTTCCCACAAACCTTTTTGCAGTGACTCAGAGGCATGCTATTTTTTCCTTGTTTACCTAGCGAAAAATTAATAAGATAACTTGTGGTCAAGACTCATTTTACGATTACTTTAATTCTCGTCACTTTGTCACTTCCACCTGATGCAAATTTTAGTAGGAATGCAGCGAAGCCGCCAACCGAAAAGTACCTACATACCTGCTATCTCTCTATCACCACCAGATGGCGAACATCTTGACAGTCTTGGCCATTATGAAACACCAGATTCTGTACTCTCACAAGGTCTGGATAATGCCGGGGCAAGCCAGCAAGACACTCTGCCACTGACGAGCTCGCTAATCAACTCAGAGCTTAAACCTGATGCACTAAGAAATAGCGTAGTAGATGCTGTTCCTGAAAAGATAGAGTAAAAAGGCTTGACTGATCGCTACTATTTATAGCAAACTGTGTGCCGATTCATTTTGACAAGACGAAACACTTTTGTGTTTGCACAAATGCAACTTAGAGTTCACACTTTAGCAAAAAAACAGCTCTCCGTAAATGAGAAACCTTCCAAGCAGCCGAATCGGTTCAGCCAAAGTATTGACTTCACTCTAGAACAAAACGCATTTGACAATTTACACAGTATTTGTTGTAAATGCAGCCTATTTAGGTTTGTACATAATATAATTAATCTCATATAACTTTTTAAAAGCTGTGGTGCATTCTAGTTCTGAATACATCATTAAGTTTATTTTTGACCTCTAATACTTGACAATACTTTAGTTAGCTCCTGGTTTTAGAGTTTTCTCAAGAAGTAACAAATCTTAGTAAGCTAAATACAATCTAAACATGTTACTAACATATTCGTATTTTACAATTGTTTGGGTTTGATTATTCTGCAGCCTCAAAAATCTACACAAACATAATAAGTAAGACATATGAAGATTTTTCCTTTGAACTTGGTTTTTATACAAATTATAGCAGTATTATATGACATTGGTGCCCAAGAATTTTATAATGTTGTATGTATGTTGCATATGAATTTTATACACTACAATAAAATTTAATTTGCATTATATAAAAGGTTGATCAACTATCTGGAAGTAGGAAGCAACTTCAATAAAAGTCGTAGTTGCTGCCCTTGTGTGGAATGAGCAGACAACAACTTGAACAGACAAAAACTTTTTTTGTAAACATTGTTTTGCATTTGAATAATTTTTTCATAGAAGAGCATTCTTATTTATGTGTAAAGATATTGTTAAAATCATTATTAGCAAACACATTGATACATACATAGAGATAAGTATAAATATACATTTATATGTCTATATGTTTAAATTTCAGTTTTTAAGCTGTCAGTTGTTTGTCTGTCCAGCTATAGCTGGTAAATTTTTATCAAGTCATAGCAAAACAGACTTTATTTAGTCATTATTTGCTAATTACAGTAGACGCTCCTATAATTACAGTAGATGCTCCTATAATTACAGTAGACGCTCCTATAATTACAGTAGACGCTCCCATAATTACAGTAGACACCCCTATAATTACAGTAGACGCTCCTATAATTACAGTAGATGCTCCTATAATTACAGTAGACCCTCCTATAATGTAAATTTCAGATCACATAAAGTACTTATGGGAAGTTTTTACTTTGCACTATGTAAAAAATTCCATATAATGTAAAGTGTCAAGTTGGGTGAGTTTTCAAATTCAATTTGATTGTAATTCAATCTTGCTGCACTTGCGAGAGAAAAGGACTTGCGTATAAAGCTACATCTATTATATATACAACTTTCGCGACATTCTAGTTTGTTGTGATAGATCATCAGATGTGTCGACAAAACCGAGGATAGTTGCTGCATAAATGCTCATAAAAACAAAGGCGATCGATTGGTGCAGGTGTTACAGCGATGGTCTATCAATCTAAATTTGACGAGTTGGAGTATCGTCGGAAGTTCTCTTATATCCTATCTTTGACCCCTGAGTAAAAATAGATAACAAACAGGTAGTACCTCTTTTATATAGTGAAAATATTTTGTTATTTTGCTTTATTGTAGACGAATAAAATATTTGTTACTAGTTTAACTTTGCAGAATAGACTTACTGTTTAGAAAGAACAAGCAAATCGTTGTAAATGAACGCTGAAGATGTGCGCTCCCCATCAACTTATTGTAAAGAAATTACCACTGTCATGATCTATCAAACTTGTGAGATTGATCAGAAAAAAGAAAAGTTGTCGATACAAACCACTAATACGGCAGTTACAGTACAGCCCACAAATTAGAAGAGTTAAGTCAAGTTTTTCCTTTTTGCATGACCAAAGGGGTGAGTTTGGAAAGAACTTGGAATGGATTAGGCAATTGATATGTATTATGCTGTTCTTACAACGTAAATTCCCTATAACGTAATCGTTCTTGAAACGGATTATTTACGTTTTCAGAGGGCCTACTCTATTTCACATATATTATATTTACATATATTCAATAGTGTATTCAAGTCTAGTAAAAATTAAAACTGGTCTCAAAACTCTGATATAGACTGATCGTGAAAGACAATAATTCGCTATGGGCTATCGCAACTTTTAGTAGATGTTTTTTTATCATTCAAAAATATAAAACAACGAAAGAACAAAAATTGCTAAGATTCTCAAGCTTAAGTTGTAAGGTGTTTTCTAAGAAGTCATGCTCCACCTATTGTTCTTGTTCTGTGAATGATAGTAATTAATCGATCTCATCACATTTGGCAGTTGAGACTGTTACCATAAAAGCTGCATTATTAAAATGTGTTCATAACATTAAGTCCCGAGAAATTATAAAACGCTTCACGATTGAAAAAATGTACCCTATTTACCAATGATTAGAGGAATTTTTAGCAAAAACAAAAAACACTTTAGTACGGCTCTTTCAACTGATTCAAGTTTGATCTCTATTTGCTTAACAATTGTGTTTATTGCGATCATATCAATATACATCTCACATGTACCATTCAGTGCAATACACAGACTACATTATCCACTGTGTCTAAACTCTCTATTCAGTGTTTGATCTCCTACCCCTTACATCTCTTCTGTTTCTCAAAGTTTGTTCAATCCTATCTATTTTGCGTTTTGCCATCTATAAATCTCGTGTGCAAAAAACTAATTAGAAGCTATTTATTCTTGAAATAATGGTTAATCTTAAATTTCATGAAACATCATCACAGACTAACTATAATAGTTAACATGTCTATGTTCATCATATCCAAAAGTTCGTTCTATTTCAAGAACAGATAACTTCTAACTAGTGGGAATTCACCACTGATAAATCTCTTTAATATGGTTAAGTTGCTGATAAGTTGGCAAGTAAGTTACCACAATGGTAGAGCTGCCAAACCAAGAGTGGGGCAATGCGTGAGATTTGGTTTTGGGGGAATTGATGTATCAATGATAGTATATATAAAATTGTGGAAAACGGGGCAAAAATTTCACACGCTTCTCACGCATTTTCATTTTTTCTTTGGGGTGATTGTGTGGGTCTCACGCCCAATGCGTGAGAGTTGGCAGGTATGCACAATGGTAATGCACAGTCACAGACCTGCCAACCCAAGAGTGGGGCTATGCGTGAGATTTGGTTTTGGGGTAATTGATGTATCAATGATAGTATATATAAAATTGTGGAAATTGGGGCAAAAATCTCACGCATTTCTCACGCATTTTCATTTTTTCTTTGGGGTGATTGCGTGAGTCTCACGCCCAATGCGTGAGAGTTGGCAGGTATGTGCACAGAGTTCGATGATTATTGTAAATGCGTAATTTAGCCGTCCGCTTATTTTCTACTTGTCCACGAATAGGCGCGGCTTTAACGTAACCTGCTTTCCATACTTTGTTCATTCGGCGAATAAAGAGCGTTAAAGGTTCCTCGTACGTCTTTACCGTTACTATCGCAAGCGCAACACACAGGCTAAGTCATTGCAAGATTTTGCAACGGACATTTGTTGCTCCAGCGTTTGCTTTGAACCGAAATACAAAGCTGATGTATACGTCGAAATGGAGTTCTCGTTTATTTTTTGTTGAAGCACATGGAATTCATAGCGGCATAACTACATTTATTTTATTACTGGCTATCAGTATAGATATCGGGTTGTTTATGATAGGTTATCCACCGACAAAACGACGCCCATATTGATTTATCTCTAGTCGTACAAAGATATTTATTTTGTCCAACCATCATATCGTTTATGTTGTCAGTTAGTAAAAACGATTATAAGCTCGTAATTTTAAAAAGATGTGTGTGGATAGGCTGGTTATAGTGTGCGAATTCGAAAAGCAATGGTGAGAATAGTTTTTCGGTGCTAAAAGTAAAAACCTTTAGGTAGCGAAATTCGCATAAGCTAAATTTTCGAAGTCTACCTAGAACTGAAAGTGCGTTGAATTGATTGCTGAAGCTCTACTCTAGAATTTTTTTGCGTTACAATATATTATTTTAGAGCCCATCTGATATAAGTTCTCTTGACCTCATCTATTTCCTGCATTAATAACCAAAACAAATTTATTGGCCCATTTACTCTCTGAGTTTTAGGAATACAAGGAAGGACAGCTTGGTAGTAATGTGTGAAGATATCAATGTTACCAATTGGAATGAAAATCTCAAAATTTTAACATTAATAACATATTTCACTCCTTATTAAAAGGATGTGAAATGAAAGTCTTAGATGTTTCCTCATACCAGTTAAATATTGTTTTATGCATGTATTATATAGCCTAGTTCTAATCATTTTGTTCATACACAAAAAATCTAAGATAAGGTATAGAAATTTAGCTTTGTCAATGGGAACTTCCAATCAAATGATCTCGCATGGTACAAGATCTTGTGAACTCATGGCTACTAATAAAAACTGTCAATTTGGACTAGTGACGCGCTATTGTCACTGCTGCAGTAGCAATTTTTGGGATATTTCTAATAGAATTTCTAATGTAATCCCACTGTTCCGCAATAACTCTAGCATTGGTTCTCTCTCATGGACAATATGTGTGTGGTAATAATGCCTTTAGTTATATACGAATGACTGAGTGTAATAGTTGATGAAATATTTGACAGCTGACTTATACTACTCAGTTACAGAGTTATCATATGTTCCCCATTGACAAGTTTTTGTGATGTAATAAGATTCACCGCTTTCTTCAGCGGCTTAACCGTCATTTTAGAAATGAAAGTAATGGAAATTGCAACATTGCACCTGGTCTACAAACCTCCCAATTTTGTTAGAACAAATTGTCATATAGCATTTGAGATGGTTGCGACAGCGCTTTTCTAGTCTCTAATCTTGATCTTCATGACATCATGATTTCAACTCAACTTTTTATGTTTTTATGACCCAAGATTATGACTCATGTGAATGTTTTCGCGAAGAGTATACATGTGCTGTGTTTTTAATCGTACCACTTCACCATTAGTAGATGAGTGTATTTAGAAATGAACTCCTTCTATGATGAAAATATTGAACCCTGTGAGATAACCTTCATTAGAAGTGCTTCCTACGACGCTCACGCAAATTGTGAGCATGAAGTAAAACATGGAGAAATGCCCGACCCATATTGAAAAACTCTGCAAATGCAAACAAATGCAGCAGTTTTCTATATGTCTATCTACATATAGACTCGAATCTACATGTTTCCTCGAATAGCAGCTGTTCGAGGAAACAATAGCCCCATTTCAAAATGCACTTTCTAACAGTAAGTACAACTTCTCTTTAAACTACAAGAGCAACAACCCCAACAAAGAAACCAATCAACACAGAAACAGGAAATGCCAAACAATATGGTACAAACCCCCTCCCTCCATACAACAAAGCTGTTACCACCAAGATCGGTAAACAACTTTTCAAGATCCTGCAGACTGAATTTCCACCAGAACACAAAATCTTCAACAAAAACTCCGTAAAGCTAAATTATAGCTGTACTTCCAACGACCACCGCATAATTAGCGGGCACAATAAGCAAGCACTATTGCAACCACCCAACTTAGACAGGAAATGCAACTGCAAAAATCAGGAAAATTGGCCTCTAAATGGGGAATGCTTTTCAAACTGCATAGTATATCAGGCAATCGTAGAGTCTGGAGAACGCGATACGCAAGAGACACAAACATATTTAAAACACTTTTAAAACAAGATTTGCCAACCACAAAACATCTTTTAAATATCCTACCAAACGGCTACAAACAGAATTGAGTAAATACACATGGGACTTAAAGACAAGAACATTCACTATAATACAACCTGGAAGATCATCAAAATAGCGGTGTCATACAACACATCAACAAAATCTTGCCAGTTATGTCTATGGGAAAAGTAAATCATCATATTTGAACCGAAGTTAGCCAGCCTTAACACTAGAAGTGAGCTGATATCCACCTGCCGGCACGCTAGAAAACGCTTAATTAGCTCAATAACATAATTTGACTACATCTTTGCTATATACTATATTTATATCAAACAGTAGTATGGAGCCCTCAGCTTTATAAAGTAATTTTGCAATTTTGTAGCTTGTACATTATATATTTTAGTCATTCTACCTGAAGATTTCAACGCGATTTCATGAAACTATCAGTAGTAATGATTTTAACCTATAGTTTTTAATAAACTTCATACACAGCTCAAATTCACTCGATTATTGAGCACTTTACTTTACAGTGTAAACTACATATACTATATATATATATATATATATTTATGTATATATATGGATATATTTATCTATATTCATATGTATATATATGGATATATTTATCTATATTCATATGTATATATATTTATATAACAACAGTGTTATCCATAGCATTTTCCCTCCGGTGCAATGAGCAATAAACTAATTTCGTAAATCCTGCTAGATAGTCAACTTGAAGGGACGACTCCCACCAATACAAAACCATAAAACTCTCAATGGTAACTATGTACGGCGTAGCAGCCCCAATACTTAGCGCTGATATGGGCACAGGTTAATAATATTAAGTGCTTTCAATGTTTGCATCTAAGGACCTTCCAGCACTGACCAAACTTCTAGTATTGCCATCAGTTGGTTTTTACACATCATTAGCTCTCACAATTCTACTCAGTGACTAATATTTTCAAGGGATTATAAGCGTACAAAATTGAAGCAATAACTGATTGCTCAAATCATACCTGCAAATTTTGCAAGACGTTCTTTTTTATACCATATGTCGAACTTCTTCATTGACTCTAGTAACTGCTGCAGTGTTTTATTCATTTCTGGTGTGCATTATGTCAAAACAGCTGTATAACATTGTACAGAAACCATTGAAGTGTAAAGCTTTAGAATGGAAATGTTGTATTGCCTCTACTGTATGCCCTGATGAACACAATTTTATTTACACTTCGATAAGTCTTTATCTTTGTCTTTACCCCTAGTCTCTTACCCTGTTGATATTTTCTACATTTCTAAGGGATTAAAACTGAGCAATTCATTTTCAGTTTGATTATACAGTAGAAGCTCCTGCAACGTAAACAATCTGTTCCAGAAATGTTTGCGTTATAGGGATTTTACATTATGCTACCATTAAAGTAATTGTTAATTGCCCAATCAGTTTCAAGATCTCAAACCTACCACTATTATAGTCCTCGAAAAAGAAAAAAAGACGACTGAACTTTTAAATATAATGACTGAATGCTAACTGTAGTATTGTTGGTTTGTATCGACAACTTTTTTCTCATCATTGTCGCTCAGTTTATGGTCCATGATTGCGGTAGTTTTACAATGAGTTAAAGACAACGCACACCTTCAATGTCACTTTACCTCGACAGTCTTTTATTTGAGACATCAAGGTCTATTTGGCAGAAGGAAAATAATAAAAATGTTTTATATGTCTAAAATAAAGTAAAACAAATATATAACTTTACTATAATATGAGCAGTGTCTATGATAAAAGATAGCTTTCAATGATATTCCGACTCAGGACGTTCAGATCGGTAGACTTTCACTCTAACAGAATAATTGTGCAGCTTTTGATTACCGGTATCTGCTTAATCGACACATCTGATGATTTTTCACTGTGAAATAGGCTGCTAGGGTACTAGTATATATAATTAGCTGGATGCTCGGCGTTGCACGAGTAATAAAACAGTTTTTGTACAGAAAACTTACTTTGGATCAACATTTACCATTATACCTTTTAAATCAAGGTGTTTGTTCATCTTTGTGCACTGGGCTATTTCTGTTTACCGTGTTTATTTCTGTGTAATTCATACCATACCGGCTGCGGTGCCTACTACAGATCTATACTGATCGCAATAGTCTTGTTGGCTATATGAGTTTAAAGGTTGACTTGCAACAAAATTAACAGTACAGTTGTTTGGTATCAAAAGATTCACCATCTCTTTCTCTGCTGCGTTGTAGGTGCAAAATATGTGGAAATGTGATTACATTTAAGCATTACTTTAAGCATTTTATCACTTATGGGGGTGTGCGTTTTTCTTCTGGTATGGCTTTACACATGAAGCTAGCTGCAGTGTTTGACATGAAGCCATGAAAGATTGGCATGCTTTCCAAGTATGTGCCAAATTTATTCCTTGGTATAGCAAGATGGACAAGGTAGTGGATTGGATGAATAGATGTCCGCAGAATTGGAGGTTGTGAGTTCAAATCCAGTTAGTATAGGATTTCCCATTCTTAAAACTTTATTGCTATAGCTGGACAGATGGACAAACATAAAGTATGTATGTATACTTATGGATCTTATGTATCTATATAAGATCTATAAGACATATAAGATCTGTAAAGATATATATATAGATATACCTTTATATATATATATATATATATATATTAAAGGTTTTTGCACAGAAAATTGATTTTTATTTAGTGTATAACAACAGTTACCATTCTTACTTTCAAACTTAATATAATGAAAAAAGTTTTTTGTAAAAAAAGAGAAAAAATAAAACAACTGTAAAGGTTTTCAAACTTTTTCATACAACTGCAACTTTCAAACGTTATGTCATGAGCAAAATGTTTTGTGCAGGCCAAATAAATTAAGAAAGGGTTCAAATTTGACATAATTAGCAAGTAATAGCTAAATTAAGTCGATTTTGCTAGGATTACAATAAAAGATGATTTGGTAATAATACAATTAATACAAACTAAGAAAACAAAGGAAACATCCTGAGTATGTTGAATTAATAAACCAATTTGTGCATAGAGGCGTGTGTGTATAAAAAAGGTTACTGTTATAGCAGAAGCTATCCATTACAATGTTGAATGTGATGATACTGGTACTTCTCAATACTGGTACAAATGTAAAGATGAGATGCCAGACTGTCTTTGTCTGACCGAACAGAGAAAGAATGTACATGGAGACTATGCCTACTCGAGATCACATAATTGTCCGCGTGAAAAGCCTCTACTGCATTTAGCAGTTGAACGTTATGGCAAACCGGAAATAGAAGTTCGCGAAAACACAAAAAAATATTGAGTTTCATAGAGTTAATTCTATGAGAGAATTTCAATAATACAGTATATAGTAAAAGCAATGAATCGTACGAGCCTTTGTAAACTTGTGGTTAGACAAATGGATTCCCAACCTTCGGTTGCGTTTTGCGTCAGCTCAAATCCAGCAGAATTCAAGCTATTAATTCCAAAAATGTAATAGCTTTAGCCGGACATACCGAAGGACAGACATACAGATGACAAACTTTGACATTTATTTATATAGATTGAGATAACCCTATATGCTTTTATTTCATAAGCGCTGCAAAGTAGAAAGCATTATTTAGAAGGTTAACCATGAGACACCCCTTATTCAAATCGAATTTGAGAACTTGCGCCGACTTCACACTTAATATTATATGGAATGTCTTTCGGCGTACAAATCAAAAACTTGACATAAATTCTATATATTATATGAATTGATGTTATATGAATTTATGTTATAAGATGCATATGTTATAGGGGTATCTACTGTATAGTTGTTGGCATTTTGCCACAGTTTTGAAAAAAAGCTTGCCTTTTTTACCACTGCTCGAAGGCCATGCGGTAAGTTGCGCTTAAGGCCTTCTAACTGAGTTATATTTGCACCGTTTTAGAGACTTACTGTAAACCTAGCATCTACCGGTATATCCGGCACTTAATTAGTTGTAATCATCAGTGTGAGGAATTACCTATTTCATTGGAGTGACAGAAATGGTTTCTATAGTGGTGTGTTTTGTGCGAAACAGACATCTGCTGATTGCAAGTGTTCTGTTTGATCCTTTATTTAGCTAACAATCGCTAGATCTTGGCAGTTTCTCAAATCAAAACAGACCTGCATTATAACAATAAAAACTTTCAGGGTTGAACTAACTGTTAGATACCCTGTAAAACAAACTCCCAGTTCAGTGTCTTATGCTTGAACATCTACATCTGTATAACTTTAAACTCTCTGTTACTTGTGAATTCCTAATTTTCAGGCTTCATTTTCATGTTGAAAGGTGTTTCCTTATTGATCAAAGCATCCCATTCAGCATTGACTACACTTTTAATAGATTTTGCAAGTCCAAGTCAGGTAATGACTTGTACACATATGTTTTAGCAACAGTTCACTTGGCTACCGTAATTATACAGCTTGGATATGTTCTCTATCTTATTACATATTTGTTTACTTCTACGCATAAAAGTTTTTTTTTACAAGCAAATTGTCAATTGTAAACATAACTGCAGTGTGCTAAACATCTAAAATTACAAATGTCATTGCATGATGACAAAAGTTGTTTATATAATGAGGTAGTAAGACTCTTCCCTATCTAGAGCCTGGTTCCCATATATAATGCAAGACCCCGGTGGTAATCTTGTGCAGCAAAGCACTTGCAGCGCTCAATTCGGCGACTAATGTTCACATAAAGCTGCACCGCTGGTGTTCGCATAAAAATGGCCGCTAGCCATGCCGTCTCGAAAGTGCTGACTTTTACATGTACAATGCATTTTAGGAAGGCTTTGCCTGTGGCTCTTCGTTAAAGTTGAACAACGCTGAACTCTTGCATTGACTGCCGACAACTCCCCGCACTACTCGACGTGTAGGTTCACATTTCACTGCTGATAGCCCCGTGGTGCTGTCGCCAGTGCTTGCGACGTGTATGGGAACCAGGCTTTAGGAAGTGAAAATTACTGGCAGTCTTGCACAAGTCACAATAAAGCAAAAATGAAAGCCCTATAGCTTCAACACAGATTTAAATGCGGTATCCTTTTAGTAGGTTGGTTACAAACTTTTATTTACTCAGCTCACTTCCTACATTTTTTCTTAACGAATGTACCAATCTGCTTACGTGGCTGTATTAAATGGTATGTTGGTTAACAGATTTGCAAGTTCTATTCACATTCTTACTTAATCTCTCTCAAGTGATCCTTATCGATTACGATGAATCACCTGTTTAACATAATAGTTTCCAAAATGAAGCAAACATTGCTTACGTCAACTAGTTGAGTCTAATTGGATTAACAACACTCTAGCTAATTGTTTTTAAAGTGGCTCCTGATGGTGAAAATTCTTTTGGAGTATGATGCTTAGAAAAGTGATTGTTACTAAATGATTAACCAATCACATGGTTAAAATTTTTCAATTTATCCAAAAATCATCAGTGAGTGATACCGGTGTAATTGATATGTTGAACAATTGTTCTTTATTTTTTATTCCCTTTTCTATGCAATGATCTGCAGATGTGTTCTCGAATTAAAACTATTTTTTTATCCTAGGGAGGTTGACCTAGTTATATTCAGTTTTACCAAACTACTTGGTTGTTTTATAGATTAAAGCATTTTTAACTGGAAACTAGAGCAAACATTTTGTGTGTTTTTAATTTTTCATTATGATTAAATTATATTCATTAGATTTCTGGCTGTCATTGCGAGTTCTACGATTAATGTAGATGTCTTAATAGTAAGAACAAATCTTTAAAACCCACAGAATTCACCACCAAGTAGAATGCTTTTCAAGATCCTAGGGATGGTGGAGCATGAGACACAATTATTGAACCATAGCTGGAAGTTATCGGAATAATAGATTAGCTTACCAAACATAGGACCACTGTATCTTGTTCAAATATGATTTTTTGCAATGATGTCTTATTGTATATCCTAGGTTGATGCGGAGCGGCATAATGTCCCCAGCCATCAAAGTTGTTTCACTGTTGGTGTTAATTATGGGGTTAGAGGCCACCAGTGACGAGCAGTTATTCTCACACAGCATGTTATACTCGTCTAAAACAAGATATGAACAATCGCGTATGCTGTTCCAGAAATTTTCCAGCTATGTCCGTCTTCCTGGTCATGAAATTATTAGAAATATCGATTCGATCAAATCACATCCAGCTGGCTGTGAACCCGACCAGCTGAGCTTAATTTTGCGACATGGCTCCAGATACCCTTCCAGAAGTTGGATGAAACAGTTTCCAAAAATGATCGATAGGCTTGCGAATCTAGATATGAAGGCGGAGTTCAGTGGTTTAAAAACCTGGTTAAATCCATTTGATGGAGAGCCTAGCAGACTCTCAAGGAGTGGAATGGACGAAAATGCTGGAATTGCGAGGCGATACTTCAATAGGTTTTCAAAGGTGTTCAAGACCGCTTTGCTCTCTCAAAACCTGGAGGTGATTGTGAGCTCTCGACAGCGAACTGGGGATAGCGCTAAGGCGTTCCTCACAAGCTTGTCCCAATTATTACATCTAGATCAAGATAATTTTGCTTCTATGTTGGCGGCGAGGGATGATCTTACTTGTTTCTATAAGAATTGTCCAGCTCATTCCAATCAGGTGAGTTACTTTAGACAAATTCCAAAGGACTCTCTACCACAATTAGTAGTTGTTGGTGTGCCTCCCTTTATTAGTTACAGCATCACTTTGACCTCTAACTCAAGTCTTACTCTAATGTTGACGTCACTATTTAATTACATTTTATTATAAAACTAGCTAAATGCCCGGCATTAAAAAAGGTTTCCTACACAGAAAATCAACATTTATTTACCATCCATTTTTTATATGAAGATGTTTATCTATTGCAGTGCTATAAGGTTAATTACGTTTAAGCTATATCTAAATCTCAAAGTTTGTTTTTCCACGATTCTGTATTTCGGTATGTCCAGGTATAGCTATTAAAATCTTGGAATGCAAAGCCCGCATCTTGTTGGATTTGAACTCATGAAGATTTCACCCGCATGTTTGTAAGCCAATTGTCTAAGCTCTGATCTATACAGTCCTTTGTATTCTATTGCTGTTATCATATACCATATACCCTTTGCTCGATTGCACACGGTAAATGAGGTAGTAATTGAAACTCTATCAACTCATGAAACAAGGTGCTTTTTTGTCCTCGCCTTACGAGGATGAAAATCTTTTTCAATTTTTTTCCACCATATTTTATCAACAAAACATTCTCCAGACATTAGAATTTGTTGGTTGGTGTGCTGATTACGTCGAAATAATGAAGAAGCCGATATGCTATTCGCCGAAGTTTCTCTCACAATGCCTTATAGAGATATATTTGATACTCGCTCTCTCTCTCAGCCCAGCGTTATTATGTCACAATTGAAGTTTGGTTTAGTAAAATACATACTAAAGCTTAGCTTCAAGTAGGTGTTTAGTAAGCTAAATTCGTTTAAGTGAAATTCAACGATTATGTTACACGTCTGTCTTGACAGTAGGAACATCATGGTATGTACATTTTAGTGCAGACCATAACCGCTAAATAAACTAAAGTTACTGCATGTAACTATAGTTACAAGGTTGACATATTATTTTGTTACTAATTTGTAATATGTACAGTACGTACATAAAATTTTAATGATTTTTATCAGGGGGTGTTTGCATTAGGAAATTACTATGGGTTTCGATACCACCCTATATGACATTTGGCCTGATGATGCCAACATTGAAACGAATTGAGATCATATGGTGGGGGTCAATTGTAGAATAATAGAATACAAGCTCTGGCACCTGCAACACCTCATGTTCCAGGGAGCAAGAGTTTCTCCATGTCATCTGCGTAGCTCATGTTATGTACCATTTTCGTGGTTGGTGTTCCCCCACTTCTGCTAATAACGGGATTAATCCTTTTAGCTAGAGCTTGCACCACCTGCCACGAGATAGATATGTAAATGTTGGGACTGAGTTATGACAGGTGTGACTATTGTTATGACAGATTGCTAGTATTATAGATCACTAGCTGATCAATTCCTGCTTCTGTATAAGCTTTATGTAAAATGTAACCTTCATGTTTGCATTTGCTGTATTACAATTATAACAGTAGAAGATAACTCCTTAAGCATTGATAACCAAAGTTATTCTGAAATGGCAACGGACGATGTTGCCCATTGCAAAAAAAACCCATTGCAATCTCCATTCAAACAACGATTTTCAAGCAGTTTCAAATTACTAGCTCCTAAGGGAGTTGTCATCTCGTTTGACTTTGTTTTTACTGATGAGGAAAGTCAACATACAAATTTATGTCAGGTCTGCTTGAACCAGGCCACTAATAAGAATACTATCAAGCACTTGAAGTATTTTCAACTCTGTATAGGCCTACTCTGTATATACTACATTACATTGTCAGTAATTTCATTTCAAATAGAAGTGTGTCACAAATTATGACATAGAACAATACTAAACCAAAAAAGGGCGACAGTCCATGAAATCAAATAGATTTGTTTGAAATATAGTGTTTAAAATACCTTTCTCTGCTAAGTGAACGAATATTATCAGGTGGAAGATTGTTAAAGCAACTAGCGATGATGTTTCAAAAATAATTTTTAAAGGTTGTATACATGTAAGTTGTTCATATCACATAAGTTGAAATGATTTGAAAACCTGTAACTGCTTTGTAAAAAATGAGGAAACAAACCATGAAACCTTTAATCAAAGTAAAATAAACGTCTAGCATAGGTAAAGTAAGATGAGACAAAGTTCTGAAAATATCATTCGTTGGAAAAGATACGCTGGAATTTGATGTCAATTTGCAATTAGTCGAAATGTTCTATTTTGAGACAAAATAAATCGTTAGTGACATATCTTGGAGCTAGGTTATAATAAATGTGTATACTATAAATAGTATGGCAAAAGATACACTGATAATAAAATACAATGATAGATTTTGAGTTACTGTATGACCTGCAAAACTAGAGTACAGTCTTATGTATAATGAGTATAATGATAAGATAAACTCATGTCAACTTTTCAAACAAAAATCAAATTATCACTTTTTCAGCCGCCACTCAGCACATATATATTTTATTTCTGCTCTCAATGAATGCTTTTGCTTAAGGTTTTAGTTGATTTTCAATCGATCATAAGTTATGCAGGCGTGGGGAATGATTTGAAAAGCAGTTGACTGTTGTTTCAACAAAGTCACTGGCACTGGCTTCGTTATAAATCAAGCCTGCATCTGATGGCATTGGTGTACATGAAAGATATTTCTAGATGCAACAGGCTGAAAGACCTTTCAAATTTTTGGTCGTTTGTTTCATATCTTGGCCTGTTCGCTTTCTATGGGTAGTTTTCATGGGTAGTTTTTTCTCACTAATCAGTAAATGACTAGTATTTTGTTTGCGTTCTTTTCGTAATTTGGAGTTATCGTATATCACATACAGGTTATGACAACTTTTGTTCTAGCAATGCATGTATTGTGTTTTTTGTATGAAATACAGTTTTAGAAGTACACGTGAGAAGTACATGTAACTACATGTACATCTTGTTCTCTTTGCAGTAAGGGATTCTGAGTGTTTAAAAATGCGGTGTTTGTTGAATACCACCACCTAAAACAACATTGAATCGTTTGTAATATGACTTAAACTGGGTCCTGAGAATTTCAAACAAACAGGCTCATTCTTATATACTGTACACACACATTCAATACTAGCCACGCTGCCAGACTTAACATGAAATAAAGAAGATCTAGTTTGCTCGCTGCTCTTTAAAGTACAAGCATGACGGCAGGCTATTGTCATATTTGTGGAGTTGTATGCAAAGGATGAGCTTCTAATTACCCAACTTTCTGTTTATTAACAAAAACATATTTTATAAGAAAAACATTTTGTGTTGCTCAGCATACCTGAAAGTTGTGATTTTTATTTCCAGTATATCTACTGCAGGTTGAGCTGGAAAAGCGTACCAACTTTTCTGAATATAATTTGTTCCTGGAAGGTTCAGAGATACGGCAGGTAGTTCAAAGGGTCAGCAAAAGACTGAGCCTTACAGGAAATGCTGACCTCCTGACCCTTGGTGAGTACGACAGTATTTATATTCTTTTCTCAACCGTTTTCTAATTGCCATTCTCGCCAGCAGTTGCTGTATTGTGTAGAGGTGGAGCGAGACATCTCGAGCATCGACTACTATCGATCTCGTCTTGACCTAACTATTGCCAAACTTGAGACAGTAAATAGAACTATAGCGCCTGCGCACGGCTGTTAAAACATGGCGTCTTGCGATAACAAAAACTCCATGTATTGTAATAGATTGGGGGCAACTGCCTTTAAAGTTATACCAGGTCCGTTACTACCTGTTGTTATTGATTATGTTGGCCACCGAGTCTAATCATGTAGTCCGGACAATTGCCCTGTTAATATATTGTAGTCTGGTTCTATGTTGTTGAAACATATGCCAGGTCGTATCCAATTACCCTCCGGATCCGGTTTAATAAATAAGACTGTTGCGGGTAAAATGTCTATATTTTATTGTATCGCGTCCAAACACCAACTGCCCTTCATAAAATTCGGACCTATTTTATATACAACCAATTGCGGGTAAAACTTGCCCGGACACGGAGAAACAAACTAAAGGCCGTGTCGACCATGGTCCGTGTTCCGAGTAACAATGACATTATCGTTAGTTCAATATAAAAATATATACAGTAGTTAATATAGTTTCATGAGTACAATTTAGATATAATTCACATACTACAGTTAATACACAAACAAAACTTAACATAAATGAAACAATAAGAATGAAAGTGTTATCGTGTGTTTTTTTAGTTGTAGTACTAGGCTATCGGTTTCATTACACATTTCATTACAATATAAAGTAAGACCTATTCAATAGATGTTAAAAATATACATGTGCAAAGCAATATATTTGTAATAATTATTACCAATCAAGCTCAAAATCCTTAGAAATATACCTTCGCTATTTTAGAGCAGTTTGTGTTACTTTTGTTTACAAAAAATACATGCGTATTGCTATTAAGACGTTGTATTTAAATTGTTTACACCAGGAGAAAATTCAATTTAAAAAAAGGTTTATCAATTTCATATATCAAGTGCGCTAGCCCTTCTGTAATGAAATCATCACCAAATGCTCATTATTTTGCTGTTTCGTGTCTCGAGTCTCGAATTTTTACAAGACAGTATCTCGAGTCGCGTCTCGAACTTAAAAAACCTGTCTCATTCCACCTCTAGTATCTCATCTCTTTGGTATTATTCTTATTCCTTCTTGTTCTTCTTCGTTATCGTTTGTTTTTTTTGCTTGCGACTATCTCACTCTTCATTTTGATTTATCATGCTTTTCACAGTTTACATCTTTTAGCTCTATTCCTGTTTTCTTTGGCCCTGAAGCTGTTTCTTGTATTATAGAATAGGCCTACGAGTACCCTTTCAGGCTGGTGAGCCGTGAGAGATTGTCATGTGTGCCAGCTATCTCCACAATTATTCCGCAGTGCTGTTAGGTGGTCAAATAGTACAGTTGGTAGTGGGCTTGATTCCTAATCCAAGTATCCAGGTTCGATTCTTGTACGATGCAATTCTTTTCCAACATTTTCAGTGTGGCTTCAGATGAACAAAGGGACACTGTTTCTATTATAGTGAAAATTTCTCTCACGCCTTTTTCATAGCTACCTTCTAGGCTGGCACTCGAGTAAATCCTCGGGCATTCATACCGCTGATGCTCCAGTTGAATGCTAGCATTTTTGCTTATATTCGGGTGCTTTTGATAATTGCTTTGTGGGACAATTATGTTTTTAAATGAAACTCGATAATAAATGTAATTCGAAAAAAATAATTTTGACATAGAATAGAAATTCATAAAACAATATTCGCTGTATGACTCTGTTATATGAGAGGCTTGTGTTCTTTGCTGCTTTGCGAATAGAGAAAAACAATGAATATTGAATGCAGTTTTAAATTGAATAATATGTAGGCCTATAGGATTATATTTGATATGAAAGGCCATGTATGTACTATAAAAAGCTTTTATTCATTAATACAATAACAATTTAATAATATTGCATATTGTTACATATTGATGCATGCAGTTATTTAATCCGCTGTGATAATGATAAAAACTACTTTAATTTTTACCTGATTATGAGTATTTACTACAATAAGAACTCTGTCTGTCCAAAGCCATATTTGAAGGTTGGGAAAAAGATTGCATCATACTGGATTCAAACTAGCTACTTTCAGCTTGGTAGCGCAACACTCAGTCGCCTGCTGCAATCGTCCGCCTTCCAGCGTTTCGCAATACCGTAATCGTATGTATCGTTATTACCTTTGATGATCTCTCACGGCTCACTGGACTCTCAGGGTAATGATTTTAATAAGAGAAGAAAGGTAGCCCGCAGCACCTTGTAAAGCTTTACTACGGAAGGAGAATTCTATATTTATTTTGGATCAAGAGAAAGTTGTAAGGTTTTATCTATTGTGACTCAGTCGGCAGCTTTGGCTACTTATTTCAGGAAACTTGGCAGCTGTTTCTATTGTTTCATCATAAATTTTGTTAAACAGAGTTATGTAGGTCAACATGGCAGAGTCAATTAGATTTGAGAATTGCAACAAACAAATCGTTTATGTTGTACAAAAACCCATCTTAATCTGTGAATAGTGAACAGCATATTAACAAGGTCACACTGTAACCAAATTCAGAATTGAAAATGTTTTAAAAATAAAATTCTTAAAAATGAGCATATAAAACGTTGCAAGCTTCAGAATAGAAAATAATTTGTATAAATGTATCAGAAAAGATCTATAGTTTGCTTTGCGAAACAGTCGTTACAAAGACTACAGTAGAACTAGCTCTCTACACCTTTTATCGTCTGAAGTCTGCCTCAGCCTTTGATTCGTTTTGCTTTTACCCCTCGTAAAGCTCCCTCTATCACTGTAATGAGTAGCCCTGCATCAGTTGGTTTGTTACAAGAAACAATCCTCACAGATGTTACAGAACCATTGCTTGTATGTTTACACTGTATGGTGATGAGTGTCATGAAATATATATACGCCCTTGTAACATCACCTCTAGCATTACTGTAAGAAGTCGTGGTGCTGCACCTACTAACAGATAGTTGACCAAATGTTTAAAGGTTGACTTGCAATAAAACTCACATTACAGTTATTTGGTATCAAAAGATTAACCATGTCTTACTCTGTTGTGTTGTAGGTGCCAAATATGTGGAAATGTGATTACAAGCTTTCAAAAACGAAAAGCCGCCGTAGAATGAAATCTCTTTATTTCGATGACGTAGCCATGAAATTTGGTTATTGTCTTGTCACGTGATATTCTCACGTGAATTGAAAAGCCAATAAAAAGCTCAATATAAAACTTATCGTAGCACTAGTTTATGAGAGACACTTCGGGTTTTACCGAAGACTCCGTATCAAGTATAGATGCTCGCTACTTTACTGTTTTGTTTCGGCATTATCTAATTGTCAAGTCGTAATCTGATCATGTGACCCAATACTTCGCAAATAATTTTTTCAGCACTTTTCGATGAACCCAGGTGACCAACAGGCTCGTCACGATTATCAGACAATGATATGTACTCCTTCGAGCTAAGGTTAAAAAGTTTAACAAATTTTTACGGTAAGTTATAAGAGATCACTGCTAAAAGTCACAACATTACGATGATGATAAAACAGACGCGTAAGAACAATAGACATGGTTTCATTGAATGCGTGAAGTATATTTGTGAAAATATTTCGATGAATAAGGTTGCATGAAAGTGTAAACAGAAACCATCTACCGCAACTACGTCACATTTGAGCCGTTTTGCAAAGAGAATCCAAACTACGGCGGTCTCGTGTGGCTGCAATTAATTGTTCATTTTTGAGCTTTTAAGAGCTTGTAATCACATTTTCACATATTTGGCACCTACAACACAACAGAGTAAGACATGGTGAATCTTTTGATACCAAATAACTGTAATGTGAATTTAATTGCAAGTCAACCTTTAATTAAAAATTAACACAACCCGCTATTAAATTTTAAGGGAATCGTGACAGATTTATCCATGTGAATACTCTTCTAATTCTCTGATATCTCAATAAAATGTCAGTATTTTGCTAGCTTTTCTTGCTCTTTGGGATTACAACCCGCAGAGCAATGGTGTGCGCCATGTTTTCCCATGCATGGGACCATTCACTCACTTCCACTCATTCCAGCTGAGCACTCCATATAAAGCGTCAGTTTAAATGGTTAATCAGTCAAACTTCTAGACATCAAGTTTGACTGAGAGTTGAAAAATACAGACGGTTTCTCCACGATTTACAATGGCAGTTATATCGCTGTTTTAGATGACATCTCCGCTATGTGGATGGCTTGCAGGATGGAGACTGCTTTGTGTGCTGACAACTGTACCTCTCCCTGGTGTAAGATATTCACCACCGATGATTCAGCCGTCTTGGAGTACGCCAGTGACCTGCAGGTACTCAGTTGTTTTGCACCCTCCTCTTTTTGTCACGTGGATTAGAACAAACTGCCGGTGAACAAGCTGTTCACCGAATGTTTGGCAAATACTTTTTTTGACAAATTTGGCGAATATGTCTCAAATAACTGCATTGCTAGTTGATTATCTTTACTGGTTACGAATTAGAAATACGTGTATAGAGTCACCTTCACTATGTTTCCATGATGCGCAGGGCTTCGTAGTTGCGCCCTCTCCGAATCATGGAAATGGCGTCTTCGCACTGAAATCACTGTGCGCTGATCGGTGTGAAGCCAGTGCAAATTCGCAGCATGGAAACAGCAATTGCGCAGTGGCTGCGGATAGCTCTCATGCCGTGGAGACGGATTCTTCAAGGGCCATGAACTAGTACAAATGTTATCCCGCTAATCTTGTTTTTCTATACTTCCGATCTTCATTCACCTAAATTTAATTATGGTCTGTACCCACGAGGATGATGAGGTGATTACTTTCCTAGACTTTGTTATCAATGCCAACACTTTTCGAAAAATAGGTGGCAAGTCCTAAATTAACGTTTAAATAATATATTACTTAAAAATACTTACTAAAACTATATTACTTGGTAAAAATTGTGTTAAGGTTTGTAAAACCTTGTGAATGTGTATTGTAAATAAAAGTATAATGATGACAGAAGCATAAACAGACCGTTTCTGACATTTGGTATCCATGATCGATTCAATTTCTCCGTCAGGCGATTCAATTTATACAATTTCTCTTCTCTGGCTAATTTGCTGAAAACCGCTGCGCAGCATGGAAACATACAATCCCCCCACTTCGGAGGGGGTTGCATCGCAGTACTGCGCACCATGGAAACATAGTGTATCTCTTTCATTCAGTCATTTGGAAAAGTGCAAGAAACTTTTATGCCATAGTAGCACCGTGGCAGTCCAGTACGCTGGAAGGGATTGGCAGGTGTGCCGATGAAGCGCACAGAATGAATATGTGCACAAATATTCTCATACCTCGGAAGGCGAACTATTAATGCAGTTGGTGGGGTGCCAGGTTACCAAACTGAATGTCCCGAGTTCGAATGCTGTATGATGAGATCTTTTTTTGCAACATGTAACTGTGTCTTTGGACAAATATATATACATGTCTCTTGTTAGTGTAAAGATTATACTAGTTTATTAAAGCCGTATGAATGTTTCTCTACTCCAATATCCTGATGATCAATTGGTTCAACTGTTTGATGAACGGATAAAACTATTCTCCAATATTATGATAAACTGTAAAGCTGTGTTTTTTCATAATCATCCTACAAAATTCCTAGCAGCCCGGGCTGTTGCTATCACATAGTTATATATACGTATATATGGAACTTTAAGAAAAAGACTTGCGGTGGTTGAAGCTGCATAGCATGATGTTCACAGGTCGATCTTTGATGACTGTCATGAGAATGAATAATTTATCGAGGTTTCTGAAAGATAGCCTGAACACAAGCAAACTTGTCATGCATGATTATTAGTACACACACTTGTTATGGACTTATGATGAAGAGGAGAGGAGGATAGTTTGTTCAAAATGCTCGGAAAGTTCATGACTCGTTCATCAAACCATCAAAAACAGTTATTTTAATAATTCGAAGTACCTTTTTATTGACTGGGTCATAACGATAATGAGAATATTTCATCATAACAGTTTGCAAAATAAATGTTTAAACCGTTTCTTATTTTTATTTCTGTTTACAAACAGTATAAAGTGCTTTAGTGTGACAAAATACGGTGAGTCGTATTTTGTCACACCAATATATTGCATGTTATTTAGTTCCAATATATGCAAATACATATATTCAAGAGCTAGTGACATAATAAACTATACTAATAGTACGGCAACAAAAATTAACAATTTTGAAACAAAAGTATTTGCATCATGTGCTCGGGCAGTTGTGTTTTAATTGTTGCTTTTGTTTGGACTCATTATGTTATCTGTCTGTTCAATACCTTCCGTATAGTGTCTTGGGACCTCAACTCTTCTGCACTGGTGAACTAGTTGATATTAGTTTCTGCACAACTCTTTTAGCAAAGCGAAACCTTTTTGTTGCCACTTAGAATACATTTTTTGCACAAACAAAGGAAAACCACAGGTAATTTTGCACATGCGTACTAATCAGAAGTGTTAGCCCCAAAATAGCAGTACAGGCTCTATTGTAGATGCTAAACCGTTTATCACATATGTCGAAGTGTCAAAACCGCTTTACACAAAGAAGTACTACTAGCCTAAAAGTTTTGAATGAAAAACCGTAAGCTTTGGTGCAAGAAACTGAACTTTGATACGTACAGCAACAATGAAAGAATAAATTACTAATGTAATCGAGTCGTTGTTAGCACTATTTTGGGAACAATTTTTTACTGATCACATTCGGGTTCGTAAAGATCAAATACTGTCAAAGTGGTACTCAATTAAAGGTGGAGTTCAATTAACTCATTCGCACCCGACTAATTTCTAGGCGATTAGCCCCAGATACCGCTAATATTTCGTAAAGTCGCTGTAATTAAAATTACTACTACAGGAGACAGACTTGAGATAATTTACTCAATCAAAATTCACGAGAATCAGCCAAGGCTCCTCTTTCAAATTATATTACATTTATGTAGACTGCTCATATCCCTTTTATGTAAATCCATGCCTCAAAGAAGGTAGTTTCCGGAAATTTTCAATTTAAAACAAATTGCCATTTGCTAAAACAACGTCGGATTTGCACCATAAAAATTGCAAAATTCAAAAAGTTTGACTGAAATTACTTATTTATTACATACAATACATACAGTCAAACATGGATAACTCGTCCACGGATAGCTCGAACACATGGTTAATTCGAACATTTCCTTTGGTCCGTTCCCACGTAATGATAAATTGCTATAGATAACTCGAACTCAACACTGTTAATTCAAACTGTTTTTTTGCCCAACAGCTACCGAAACGGTTGTTTTCGCTTTAGAAAATCACTTTATTCAAAGCCATAGAGGTAAACTTCATCTTTTCGTAATTCATAAGCGTCGTTATTACCACCATCGGCAAAATATTTTTGTCAACGACTTTTCTAAAAGTTTGGTGAAATTTGATTTATACTGCGATACGATGAATAGTACGGGCTAGCCGGGTCACGCGCAAGAATTTTCGCCACGCACATACAAAACAAAAATCGCATGTTGTTTTGTATGTGCGTGGCGAAAATCTTTGAGTGCGTGACTCGGCTAGCCCGTGATGAATAGTTTTCCGACGTTGATTCCGTGTTGAATCAACGTCGGAATGTTGAATGTTTAAAACATCTTAAAAAATGTTGTAATTAAACGTATACGTTGTCTGAGCTACAAAAAACTATTCATCGTTTGACCTAAACACAGAATACGTGTGTACATTCAATAAGGATCTATTAAAAAAGCGTGAGTGATTTAGAATGTACCGTAAAACCTCGTAAAACTTCTAATTGAACTGCCTCGGAGTGTTGCTCTTAACGAATCCCAGGTAAAGTAAGGTAATCTGCATAAACTTCAAGAAAAAACGGCAAAATTGATCGTGGGTAAAACCCCAAAAGAAAAAAATGTCTTTTCTTTTGAGCATTTCAACAACGATCAAGTTTTGCCAATGTCAATTTGAAAAACGTCCTGGCAATAACATCACCTCAAACAACAAACCAATCTCAAGTGATAGAAAAATCTCTATACTTTTTCATGAAAACGTTTTAAACTTTACATTAGAAGCATTTAATTTGAAACAAGCCATTTGTGCTTTTGATTTATATTATAGTTTGTATATGTACATGTATCTACTAATAAATAAGTAAATATATGGACTTGTGACAGTGCTCTGATAACTTGAATGCTCTGATAATTCGTACACTTTTGCTCGGTCCCTTGAAGTTCGAGTTATCCATGTTTGACTGTAGTTATAAATATTATTTATACATATGCAGTTAGTCATGAACATGAAAATCGTGAAACTCTATATTCCTATATTCCTCAAATCTATATTCCTATATAAATCCAAGAAACATCATCATGTTTCAAATAATAAAAATATGTTCAATAAATCTGTTCTTGACTTTTCAGACATCATAGACAGCTCGAAGAATCAATATGAAACTGTCGAAACTGAAAGATAAGGCTAGTCTGATTACGGCTAGCAGCCAGAAGAGTGCATTTTTATTCGATCATGACGATTCAAATTGGCAGAATTAGAAGTTAATAAAAATTTTGAAACATTAACAATAATGTTTTAAGATGTTTTATGCAGTCTTCCAATGTCTTACCACTTCTCAATCTGCATATTTACTTCTGGAGTTGAATTTTGTTTATCGCAAATGATAAAATTTCAAGTCGGCATGATGATTTCCGGTTTTGGTAGATTTTGAGATGAGTACTAATTTGGTTTTAACTTTTGCCAGAGACGTCATAGAGGTATATTTTAAAGTTTGTCTGATTGGCCAGAAATTTTTCTTTCCAACTAACCAAAAATATTCTTTTACAATTTAACAAAACGATGCAAGGAGTTGGTAAATTTCAGGGGCGAGTTAACTGGCTTTGGGTGCCTAGCAACGTTATAAATACGCGAGTTAACTCGCGCCTGGGTGCGAATGAGTTAAAGGATTGCATTCAATTAAAAAGTGGCGTTCAATTAAAGGGTGGCGTTTAAATAAAGTGTGATACTCTATT
This sequence comes from Watersipora subatra, assembly GCF_963576615.1. NCBI lineage: Eukaryota > Metazoa > Bryozoa > Gymnolaemata > Cheilostomatida > Watersiporidae > Watersipora > Watersipora subatra. The sequence continues at coordinate 35,187,078 of NC_088717.1, forward strand.
TCTCAACCCTTCTCCTGTATTGGCTGTCAAATAGAGGTGGCGTTCAAATAGAAATGGCATTCAGATAGAGGTTTTACAGTATATTACAGATTATTTAGCCCTACACTTTGTTTATTTGGGTATGAAATGACTTAATTATTCAACACACTGCTGTTCTCATATAGTCTGTGTTTTATTTTGTTTCAAAGGTCAAAACTTTTTAAACAGTTGTACGTACAATTATGTACCATTCTCCATTTTTACTAGTTTTGCCACAAAAATATTTAAAATCTTGTAATTTATAGTTTTGAATACTAAAACACTCAATAAAAATAAATAGGCTTTGAGGCTGCAATGCTATGGCATCTTGTTAAGAAATAAGTTGTTGCTGTTATAGTGATGCCATTTGCCACTTAGTGTTTAAATAAAGGTCATATCTATTGTTAAGTTTCACATGAGTCATAGTGAACCCACTAGAAACCCACTTGGATTTGTAAGGAACCGATATCTCAGGGTTTGTACCCGAGTTTTACAAATTCTCATATATTGGTAATTTTTTAGGGCTACTGGCAGGAGTCATATGGTTACCCCATCAATTACGAGCAAAGCTGCCCTCTTTTAGCTGATATCGTGAATAATTCACTTGCTATGGATCAAGACTCGAGGTAGATTGTTATTTGTCTTGTCATACATGGCATTTTAATCTGAACATTTTTTCTAGGCAATTCAGAAAATTAGTGGCTGTTTATTTTATTGCCGTAATAGATACCGTACTTTTCGGACTATAAACCGCACCCCTATATAAGCCGTATCTGCTTTATTTTCCAAAAAACTATAATAAAACAATACATAGGCCGCACCTTTGTATAGGCCGCAGAACTCAGGACGGTGCTTTTTAAAACAGCAGCAACTTTCCGGTTTAAAAGAGAAGTGCCTAACGGCACTGTTTCGTATTAACCGACGCCTTTTAACAGTGTCTAACGGAACAGTACTGTGAGGCATTGTTTCGTATTTTCTTTCACCGCTAGAAGCGCACTAACCGGAAAATCTGGTTAATACGCCCTAGCGATAAAAAAAAAGCCACAGAATAGCCGCACCCTTATATTAGCCGCATGGCTCAAAACATCAGAAAAAAGTAGCGGCTAATAGTCCGAAAAGTATGGTATATGGTTTTCAAGAGCGCTATGTGTACTTATCTGTAGCATTTGTTGATTATTTACCACAGTTTTTCGAGCAAATTCTTGTAAGAATATTTTAACCAGTCTATGAACAGTCGGGTGCGGCTATTCTGTGCCTTTTTCTTTTATCGCTAGGGCACATTAACAGAAATCTCCGGTTAGTGCCCCTCTAGCGGTGAAAGAAAATACGAAACAATGCCTCACAGTACTGTTCCGTTAGACACTGTTAAAAGGCGTCGGTTAATACGAAACAGTGCCGTTAGGCACTTCTGTTTTAAACCGGAAAGTTGCTGCTGTGTTAAAAAGCACCGCCCTGAGTTCTGCGGCCTATACAAAGGTGCGGCCTATGTAATGTTTTATTATAGTTTTTTGGAAAATAAAGCAGATGCGGCTTATATAAGGGTGTGGTTTATGGTCCGAAAAGTACAGTACATGTACATGTACATGTAAAGCAAGAGAGGAGTAAGTAATATCACGAGATATATTACCTTTGGGATGAGCGAACAGAAGTGTGTTTGACAATGCAGTAGACGTAGTTTACAGGTGGAGGTTGTAACAGAACTACCTGGCACAGCTTGCTGTAATATAGACGTAAGTCATGTTTAAATTATATTTGTGCTTTTCATCATTTCAATGTATTATATTTTTATAGTCTAGTTGAAATCTTCACCAGTATCATCACTTTTTTTTATAAAACTCACCCTTTGATAAACCTTGACCGCCGTGTGTTGGAAATTGAACGTAGCAGGAGATATTAGCTCAAGTTTGACATCAGATTTGCTTCTGACAATATATAACTCAGACTTGATGACGAGGTTAGCTTTTTTGCTACTGAAGATAATTCTATGGCTGTATATTGGATTACTCTATTGCGAATGTTTATGTAGATTACCTATACAGAGCCACTACACCGTGTGATGTCATGGCACAAAAAGTTCTTTTACTTTTATTAACCTGTCTTAAGAAATGCGCACGCCAGTGATATTTATTGTGAAACTGCAACTATCAATCACTTTAATATCATATATTGCTGAAGTTATTCCAAATATGCTCAACATTGTATGTCACCTGTCAATATTGTATGACATGTGTCTACAGTGCATGCCAAGTGTCAACATTGTTTGCCATATGACAATGTTGGATGTCACGTGTCAATATTGTATGACATGTGTCTACAGTGCATACCAAGTGTCAACATTGTTTGCCATATGTCAATGTTGGATGTCACATGTCAATTTTGTATGACATGTGTTTACATTGCATGCCAAGTGGCAACATTGTATGCGTTGTGTCAAAATTGCCGTGATAGTAGTGCTGCATGATAACACGATATAATTCAATATGACGATATATTTCAGTGGATGGTTTTATGTTTGGTCAGTTTTCAAGTCCATACGGATATCGAAGCCGATATTTTATTGAAATATCAGCGTATTCCATTTTGCAAAAATGGAGTTGTCTATTCTCTTTATTGTAACGAGATGACAACTCCTGTTTTTAACTGATAGCTACCTACATGTACATGTATATCATCTGTCGTTCATGTTAAAGCCCAACACTATATATTGAAAAAAGACAACTCCAGTGTTCGATATTTTTTGATATTCGATATATTTTGAGACCAAATAATTGAATGTACATGCAAAGATATCGTGCAGCACTACGTGATAGCCAGCTTTAGTGATTTTGGGCATAACACAGAGTCGCTATGTAAATTTCAACTCAGATAATGATTATCAGCCCGAAGTATCTGTTGTATCCCTGTAGCTTAATGGATTAGCTTATCGCCCTATGGATCAAGAGTTCTGAGATCAAATCCCCTCTGATACAGACTTTTAATTGCTAGATTTTATTCGCTATAACTGGACACGTGGTTTAACAAAAAGACAAACTCTGAGGTATATATATCGGAGTTATATATATATATATATATCATATTGAAACTTTGAAATGATCTCTCTAAAAATGTTTAATTTTGCCTGATAAGCAATTATCAGTCATACATTGTACGATGTTTGGACCTTCTAAATGTTCCGTTAGGCCATATGCACATGCAATAGTATTCATATGACTGCAGCTTGGGTTACAAATCTTATACTTTGATGCATAAAACTTCCAGAACTTCACTGTGCTGAGGGTTTGGTTGTCTAATTATCTGTTTCCAATTATTTTTAGGTTGTTTTTGTCTCGCTAGTGATCTGATGGTTTTCTAGTTGTTTATAAGAGTTGTTATTGTGGTTACACATGCATATAAATATCTGATATGATACCCCATGAATGTACTAGTATTTTCATGATTTATTATATCTAATCTTTGGCCAATCGTTTGTCTTTATACTTGTTAGCTCCGCCTCCTTATCTCTGTACTTCGGTCATTCTGAGACACTCAATCCTCTCCTCGCCATTCTCGGACTTTTTAAAGACGAGTCGCCTCTCCTCGCATCAAACTACGAGCTACACAGAGAAAACAGGAAGTTCCGCCAGAGCTTCATGGGAAGTTTTGCTAGTAATCTCGGTTTTGTGAGATACAAGTGCGAGAAAGGAAATCAGTCATCGAATAGCGATTGGCCAAGTCAGCTAGACACATCTATGATACAGCTGATCTTCAACGAACACATTATTCCATTTCCTTTCACTAAGAAAGCCGCAATCAGTTTTGATGAATTCTTGAGAGATTACCATCGATACATTTACCATTGCAACTTTGATCAGTTATGTGGGCTCTCAAAAATAGGTCACGAGGAATTATAGTCAATTATTGCAGAGGTCGTTTTGTTGGTGTAAATAGTTTGGATTTTGTTGGAGTTTTTTACCTCCTCCTAAAAATACTTTCAAGATGGCACCTCATAGTTTACCATATTTTTCTAGGATGTTCTCGACGTCTACAATTTTGAAATTTTGGACTTCCTTGTCAGCATATTCTCCAAGTTTTCAACTCTGTCGATGATCTGTTATGACTCAAAAAAATTCACCTTATTTTTCTGTTGTTTCTCAATCTAATGATATTTATTTAGTTTACACAACTGAATCTCTGAATCATAATAAACATTAGTCATATCTGAATCCACTAATTCCAGCTCTTGCATAACATTTTGATAGTTGAAAGACTGTTTTGAAGATGTTGTAATTTGTTAGTTGCACCCATTCGCTCTTATTAAAGATCTGCGATGTTAGCTTTGGGACTTCCAAAATGCTGTAATCCTTGGTTTTCGCTAAACTCTGTTCATTTATGTGAAACTCTGCCAGGTGTCAAACTGTTCATACAGAAACAATCTTTATAGTGTAGATGAGCGAAACCTAGTTTAATTGTATAATATTTTCATACCAGAATCAAAATCAAAATATTCTCATATCAAAATATTAATTGCTTGATACAAATTCACGTTTGCCTATGAAAACAATGTTTCAAGGTACCAAACATGAAAGCCTTCTCCTTGAAGCCGGAGCAGACAGTGGCTACCCGGTAATTTTCTGTCATAACTAGCATTTTGAGAGCGGACAACTCATTTAACCTAGCTATGTTGTGTTTGTCCTGTTGTTGCCTGTTCTCCACTACTTGCTAGGACTCATGAGACAGGCCCTTCTATTAACTGATGTCCACCAGCTCCTGCAACTTTGCTTGCTTCTGACATGGTAGTGTCATTAATATTAACGTTAGGTGCCTCAGGTAGTCACATTAATCATTAATATGGTTGTTTTATACAAAATTATGCATAACTACAGTTTTTACATATAGGACTATGTCTACTTAATATGTCCATAAGAAACCAAATAAAGTAATAGTAAGGAAATATGTTTTTCATCAACACACAAGTTTTACGTTGAAGACAGGCAAAGCTGGTTCTAACCTAGTCTGTCTTGACAAACTGTTGTTTTTCGGAAGTTGTCCCATGTCGAGCGGAGCGAACAAAACAACAGCTTGTCACAAGACACACGGCACCTTATGCATCAGCTGCACTTATAGGGAGTTGTTCTCTTCCGTCTATGTGGCTTTGGCTGCCATGTTATGTCGGTCGCTCTATTGGTAATCATAACAGATTTTGCCCAAAAATTTATGTAGAGAAAATAAGATAAAAACGTTTAACCAGAGACCAGCCTCTGCGATAAACTTTAGTAGAATTTAAGAACTTAGGCAACAACAGCAACTAAACATGTTATTTGTGCGCTCAGTCAGTTTTATTTGTATTTTTGAATCAGTCAGTTTTATTTGTTCTAAAATAAATTCAGCTTCATTGCTGGCTCATTTATTGTTTTCAGTTAATTAGATCATAAATAGAAAAGTTATATGGATGCCGAAATTCAGGTACCATAGCCTCTACTCCAGAAGTTCAACATTAGCCAGATCAGACCATTACGGTATGACTTTTTGCAACCTCCTTTGCAGTTTGAAGATATGTTTATATTAACGTTTTTATCTTATTTTTTCCTACATGAGTTTTTGGGCTAAATGCGTTATGATTACCAATGGAGCGACCGACATGACATCACAGCCAAGCCGCCTAAACGGAAGAGAACAACTCCTTTCAGTGCAGCTGATGGATCAGGGGCCGTGTGTATTGTGACGAGCTGTTGTTTTGTTCGCTCCGCTCGACGGAGGACAACTCCGCAAAAACAACAGTTTGTCAAAGCAGGCTTAGTCCTTACCTCACCTATACAAGAGATTGTCTGTGTATTGACTGAGTTTATGGCGGAGCTAAGGAGCTGGCCTTTTTTAGATTATGGTAATTTAACTAATTAGCACAAATTATTATATTTTTTGGCTTTATGCCTTTATATAGGTAAGTTAAGATTTTTTATCCTATCTAATTGTCCCTGCCAGCTTTTTCATTTCCCGTGAGCCTGGACATTGACCTTAATACATTGACTCAAAGCTGTCCGCACAGGTTTTTTCTATTGCATGCTATTCTTCTAGTTATGAAAGTCCAAAGAAATTTTTCCTAGCTGCTGCCACTTAAGCTAGCCTCCATGAGACTCCCACTTTTGAAACTAGAACAGAGTAGCGTAGAACCAGACTGTATGAAAGAGAGCTGCATACATTATTGACTTCACCGCAATATTTAAACTTTGTTGTCTGTCAAAATATCTTGTTTGTAGGTTTAGCTGTATAATGTTGCTGAGTGCATGCTAAGGAAACTATTTGTTTTAAGATGTTCCTGTATTCATGGTCATTTTATTATAGCTCGTGTTTAGTCACAACCAGACCGAAAACTTCTCTCAAATTTGGTCAGACATGTATAAATGTTGCCTATTTTTAGACCCTCTGAAGATTTTACACATTTACGTGTTATTGCATTGAATGTGTTATTGCATTGAATGTGTTATTGCATTGAATGTGTTATTGCATATAATGTGTTATTGAATTGTTGTCGGTCAGAAGATTGCTGCTAGTTTTACTGAATGTAGAGTTGTTCACTTCTTTGAACTTGGGCAGTTGTAGTAATAACTCTTGTTTCACTAAACTGACTGAGCAAATATACATGTACATGCATACGAGTTGGAGCGCATGAAGTTTCTAGCAAATTCAGCTGTAGTTTGTTTATAGAATGCAACTAGCTAAAAGCTATCCCTGTTAAATTTTATAAAGTAACATCAATTTGGATGTCCACAGAGGTTTAAAGCGCAGGTATGTTCATCCTTGTATTCCACTTTTAATTATTTTGTGTAACTTTATATTAAGACATTTGAAACAAAATAGCTCCGAATTTGTTGTAAATGTTTGCTCTTTAATTTAACATTCGTGTAAAATATGCCGAGTCAACAAAGGTTTGTAATAGACATAATCATAGACTTATCTATGATAGTCACACGATAATGGCTCTATGTAGAGAGAACTGTTGCCAGAGGTTCGTATATGATGGATATTACGTCTGCTGGCATTAACTAAGCCAGTTTTACAGCCAATTAAAAACCAATCATTAGTTTAACTCTCTGTCATTCCAATACAGCCGAGTTGAGGAGTTCGGCCATCATAAGGTAGTTATTTTTAGTTATCTTTTTATTTTGGCTGACTTTCTTCGTTACTTTGTGATCTTCACTTTTGGATTGTTTGTCTAACAAGACCCTTGAGCTTATGGGCCCCTCAGACAATACCTCCTGGGTGCCGGTGCTTTTAGGTTTGCGCTTTTTTGGAATTTTTGTAGTGACAGTTGACTCATTGGAACTAACTTTTGATAACTTCGATGTTTGCCGCTTGCCTCGTCGTTTCAAGGAGCTTGAAGATTTATTCTTCGTTGCATTTCTAAGATTATGAACACTCTTTTTGCTCTCTGATTTTGGCAGCATATCCTGTTTTTGGTTAGATTTACCAGTCTCTGATTTTGAAATCTGTATATTCTAAAATAAAGTGAGGAAATGGAGTGAATATGTTTTTTTATAATTTGCACAAATGACTAAAAAAATGGGATTATTAAACTGTTCTTAGAGATTGTGTCTCACTGTTTACATAGCAACAGTTGAGCCCTTTCCGTTAGACTACCCACACTAAACCCATATGTTAGATAACAGGCTATTACCTGACTCCCATTTATTAGATTTTCCATTTAAAAGATTTTATAAGAAAGCTTCAGTGTTTTTCTATCACTTGTTATTGTTGTTTGAGGTGATCTGACTGCCAGGATGTTTAAAAAATAAACCTGACCAAACTTGGTCGCAGGTAAAATGCTCAGATCAAACAAATGCATGATTATGACGCCTATAGTTGCCCATTGACGAAAAAAACCAACAGAATAGAAACATGCAAGGCTGTAACTTCAGCTGACCAGCTGATATCAATAACTACAAACCCAGGCAGCTGCGCAACTAGTACGTATTTTTCTTCTGAGTTTTGTAGCCTTGATCAAGTTTTGTAGATTTTAATGTTGAAACATCCTCGCAGTCAGACCATTTCAAACATAAAAAACAACGGAAAATAATAAAAAACACTGGTACCTTCTTATAAATTACACAAAAATGTTGTGTAAGTTCTAAGATAGATGGAGTAAGACTACTCACTCTGACCCGGTAGTCAGGAATATAACCTGGCATCTTTAGCAGATAAGCTTTGAATACTTTAGCTGTTTTTCGCTTGTCAATTGATGTATTGGTTAATGAGAAAAAAGGTTTTTACCTCCAAAATATTGTCACAGCTTGCATAGTGAGCTATCAAACATTAAAACTGCATAATACCCAAGCCTTGAGTGAGGTAAAGTCTACGCACTGCTACACACATTGGGATGTACCCAATACTTGCATAGTGAGCTATCAAACATTAAAACTGCATAATACCCTAGTCTTGAGTGAGGTAAAGTCTACGCACTGCTACACACATTGGGATGTACCCAATATACTTTGGTTTGTACCACAAAGGTTTCAGTGCACTGGAAAAGCAAATTTAAACAAACATAAATTAGGTATTTTTTTTAGTTGGTGTTTTTGTTAAAGATTATAAAGTTACTCTAACATCAGAGATTTGGAGATTCATTATCAATTTCTGCAATTTTTGTCTTTGTATCTTAATCTTTCATGTTGTTGATGTTTTAAAAGCCAAACATAAGAAATGTTTACTTTTTTTCATCATTATAAATAGAAAAACCTTTTATTACAATTAAACACGATCTATATCTACCCGTTTTTATTTATATTATGTAGTATACAGTACAGTTTATGGTGTAAAATGTAAAATACTTTACCGAAGTGTATTTCTCGCCTTGGAATGAATTAAAATTTACTTAGATTCATTCTAATGGAAAAAATTGTTTCGGATCTTGAAAAATTTTCGGTTCCACTGTTCGCTATTAAAAGATATACGTCGTTGGAAGTTATGAAGTTTTAAATTTACAGTGGTTTGAAAATATTTACAATTGTTTTATTTATTTTTAATTTAGTTGTACCTCACAAAACATGTTCCTCATGTTATGAAGTTTTAAGTTACAGTTGTTTGGCAAAGTTTGAAAACCTTTATAATAGTAGTTTTTGTTTTCTCTTTCAATTTATTTCAACTACACAAAACATTTCTCGCATGGAATGTAGTTTGAAAGTTGGAATGGAAAATGTTTTCATATGTTAAATACAAAAATTTTTTCTGTCTAAATAATTTTTTATTACCTGAACAATGCTGGGTAGCACAGCTAGCACATGTATATACTAGACGGATACCCAGCGTCGTACAGGTATTAAAAGCAGCCCGGCAATGGCAGGTAATGTAGTTGCCTGCCACTTGTTATTAGCTTGGCACATCGCCAATGACTAACTTGAACCAGCTAGTATTCATTTTGTTAAACTTACTAATAACAGCCGTGAGCAAGCGTTAGTGACGTTGTGTAATCCAGAGCGTGTTTTAGCTGACATAACGACTAATATTGCCTAATGAATCATTGCATCTCGCGTAGCTCAATCAGTAAGGATATCACCTGGTGAATGGACTGAACCTTTCTTTCCTAGATTTTAATAGCTATATCTGGACACACCAAAAGACAGACTTTGAGATTTATATATTTAGATAGTATAAAAAACATATACATAGTATAGAAAGTATATATATGGTGTAAAAAGTATATACATGTATATAGTATATAAGGTATATATACCGGAAACCTCTAATTGAACACCCTAGCACTCTATTTTTTAACCCTTTGTTTATAGTAGCGGTCAATTGGAGTTGCGGTCAGTTAGTAGCGGTCAATATAGTAGCGGTCAATTCTACTTGCAACATTCAAATGGAGGCTGGCGGTCTATTTTTAAATGGCTCGTGAGAATTTTCGGAGGATAACTTTAGCTCTATTACAAGCGGAGCAAATGTCGCCTATATTTTGCTCTCTTTTTTCGGTTGAGTGATGTTAAACTTTTTGGATGCAATAAATCTGCTAAATTACCTCCAAGTTGTCTAAGATCTCTTAATAATTATGCATCGAGAAATTGAGAAATATTTCTACCAGTTGATAGCTAATGCTTGCAATTGAACTGCAAGGATATCATAGCCTGTGTCCTTCTTTGCAATTTGTTGGCATTTTCAATTTTTATCTCATTCTAAATTTGAAAACACATTTTGACTTTATATCTATATTTAATACTATTGCAACAAATGTTTCATAATTCTACTCATGGATAGGTTTGCTACAGTTTACAGCCAAAACTAGCTTTTTTTGTGCAATAAAAGTGGAGTTTTGAGCATTGATCCATTGTAAGCTGTGCCAAGATAGCCGCAAAGATGCTATTAAATATCATGCTAATAATCTGCATATTTATAAGTTATACGATGATAATTTATCAAATGATACAAATATATACTCATGAACAAGTGACATAAATGAACCATACTTATATTACTGAAGAAAACAAAAATTTATGTTTTTAAAACAAAAATATTTTAATTTTTTTCGACTGTTTTTGGTTATTTCTATATGGTGCTGCTTTCAAAGTTTTAATTAAAAAGCGAAAAGCTTTTGAATTTGACAACAAATGAATTAATTGTTTTTGATATAAACGATTTATTATTAATACAATTTTGTGGACACTTTTCCCTTGATCAGTTAATATTATGGGCTCGTAAATATCAAATAATGTCAAAGTGGTGGTTAAATGGAGGTGGCATTCAATTGGAGAGTGACGTTCAAATAGAGGTGGCGTTCAATTAGAGGTTTTATGGTACATTAATTAACACTGCAGAGTTATTCTTAGATTAGTGTAGTAAAGTAGTCTTTTCAGCTTCCTGTACATAAGGTTGCTCTTATGATTGTGCTATAAGTATTAAGTATAATTAACTGAATGTTTATATTTGTAGTTAGTAAATAAATTTGATTAAGATGGTTTGAGATTATAAAGAATAGCTTTAAACAACTAATTGATATTTAAAACGTAACACATGCTATCAAAGTTTTTACTATAAGATACAGGAATGGCAGCCTAACAAAAGCAAATCTACATATACAAGTAAACAAACAACCGCTGCTTTGACTTCACGTAAACCTTTTTTAAATTTACAGTTTTTAACTTTCAGCTGAAGTTTGGCTAGTGTCGAAACATAACTCTTGTCAAAACAAAATGGTTAACAAAATCATTGATGCTCCCTAGTCAGACTCGTAACATAATCTAAATAGTTTTTTCTGAGTTTGATCAAATTTTTAACCAGAACTTTGGCTAATAATTTATTATAGAACAGTTATATTATAGTTTTTGCAAGGGTGCAAAAATATTTTCATTGAAATAACTTCATGAAGCAAACTTTTTTCACTCTGACAAATTCCGGAACTCAGCAAACATGTAAAACTTCAACTGCAATCTAAACAAAGAAAAATATTGTTTCTTCATGTTTTGCGCTTTCTAAAAACAAAGTTAGTCTTTTTAGATTTTCCTCCAAAGCAAACCGAGTGCAAAACATTTGTTCAAAACCAACTGTCCTTGCCATATCTAGGTGTTTAATGTTTAAGTGGAAAGCTTCCATATATCTTAGAAGCAAATTTAAAAGTTAACATATTCATTTACTTTATACTTTAAAATTGACTGGTTTAAAATGCTGTTATTTTATATATTGACTAGTGCCCTGACAATCTTGTACATGGTTGGTGACTGTCATGCGTACTAAGCAGTTGTGCAATTATTCTAATAATGTGCACAGAGAGTTATTAGCTTGGATGATAGCTTGCTAGCTTGTTAACTTCAGTGTTATGAGCTTGGATGATAGCTTGCTAGCTTGTTAACTTCAGTGTTATTAGCTTGGATGATAGCTTGCTAGCTTGTTAACTTCAGTGTTATGAGCTTGGATGATAGCTTGCTAGCTTGTTAACTTCAGTGTTATTAGCTTGGATGATAGCTTGCTAGCTTGTTAACTTCAGTGTTATGAGCTTGGATGATAGCTTGCTAGCTTGTTAACTTCAGTGTTATGAGCTTGGATGATAGCTTGCTAGCTTGTTAACTTCAGTGTTATTAGCTTGGATGATAGCTTGCTAGCTTGTTAACTTCAGTGTTATGAGCTTGGACGATAGCTTGCTAGCTTGTTAACTTCAGTGTTATGAGCTTGTATGTTGTATGATGTAAAATCTTACTAACCTTCAACTACGGCTTGTAACCGCTGAGCGCAGCAGCTCACACTACAGTAACGATTAGCCTGTCACCTTATATTTTTGCTTCTCAAAGTTTGTAAATAATTATAAATGAATGACTTGAGAAAATATATCTTATTTACCACAAAAAGTTATAATTATCCATCACTAAGTGAATTATACGGAAGTTCCTAAAGTTGCATATTTAAAAATTACATGCCAAAAATTCTTTCTGATTGCTTTCTGTTGCAATGTTTTTATGGTTTTGGGTAGCCATGATTCACTGACACGCATTGTGTTTCTCTTCTGTTCTACTCAGTTCATCAAATTATTAGAATCTATTGTCTAGCTATTTAACTATCCTTGGTTTTTTCATGACGTCATTTTATTGTTGTCGGCCATCTTTATGGACAGTTTTATTGTTAAATACGCGAAAGTTTTGCCATGAATTTTTGAAAATGATGCTTTTGTTTGCAATTTTTTTTATTATAGGACTAAAGCAACACCAAAAAGTACTATTAAATATAAGAATAACGATCGTTTTCTACAAATAGGCAGCTTTTTTGTGAACGAGCGCATGTGCAAACGGCTTGAAAAACGGTGGATTGTCTAACACGCCTGTAGAAATAACAGACTAGCTATGTTACTACTCCAACCATTCTAAACTTAATCAATGATCTAAAGCAAACAATGCTAACCTTAGATGTGGGTACACGCTCTGTCTTCACTTCTGTCTCTTCATTTTCACCCGGCTGCTCACTAGTCAACTTACTGCAAGTATAATGATGCCAAGCACAGCGTTCAGGTATACAACAAGTTGGTATCTATAGTAACTCAATAATAACTGTTCATATAGTTTGCCCTTTTTTAGTAATTAAATTATCCTGTACCTCAAGAGGCTCATGCCATAGCGGAAACTTAATTATGATAAAATACCAACATTACTGCAAAAATATGAGAACTTTTTAAATATGAAATTATAACTTCTTACTATTTCTGCAACTTTAAACTTGTACGCCAGCAAAATAAATTTTTATGATACATTTTTGCTAAAAATAGCAATTTAAAATAATTTCTTTCAATCAATAATTTGTTCTCAAATGAGTGTGTCAGGAAGGTTTCATTTTCACTAGAAATACCGTATGTGAGACGAAATGGCAATGTCAATAGTCATTCAAAATATATTTAGCAGTGTTAGGTTAGCCATGGAATAAATAGTGGATTTATTACTATTCATCACAGGAGACTGAAGCATCAACAGTGGTCATGCAATTCCATCCTTGAGTATGTAAATTTTAATTTAATAGCATCTTAGAGAATGAAATAATTCGAGTGTGAACGCATTTTTACAGGACTATATGCTTGTGTTTACAAATTTGTAAATGCAAAAATAAAAAATGAGTAAAACTTATTATTACATTAAATAAAACTATAACTTTAATATACGTTTTTTAATACAAAGAGTTGTTGATCTACTAACATGTCTGTTTACAGTTGCTACTAGGGTATAGCAATTCTAGAGTAGGAATGGATGATAAATACTGATATGCTAATATTGTATCTTTAGGAGTTGTCTTCTCGATATATCAAGTTATCAATAACTCCCGGATACTGGTGACGCAATCAACTATGTACCTACCGAAATAAAATAACTATTAACCTATCGGTCTAATAAAACATTGAGTTGACAAAAAAGAATTTAAAAATTTTCAATAATTATCAAGGGAACAAGGGTTGTCATGGCAAAAGATCTTCTGAAATGATAAGATTGTGCGTATGCAAAAATAGTCTTCAAAAGATTCAGTTGGGTGCTTAGGCTTCAGTCAGCATTTATTAGGATAAAGAAAATACCTTTGAATCAGCAACAAAATGACAGCCACAACAATCGTGATATTGTGATTCTTGAATAAAAAGGATGAACTGCAGAAAAAACAATCTGCAGCAAAAAAAATTGGCAGACGATATATTGAAGTGTGAACTATCGATTACAAGAAGAAACTACTGATAAGATCGATAACACGATAGGGCAGTTTCACTTCGATATATATGATCGAAAAGACAACTACCGAAAATCGCTATCGTTTATCGTTATTTTGTCCATCTCTATTCTAGAGTTTCAATGGATTGTGTCATGACCAGATGATTTATGTCTTGACCTCCTGCCCTTATCTTATTAATCCTTATATTTTATTTAAACATATACTCATTCTTTATCAACATTTTACAGCATTTTGTGACTTTAGAGTTCTGTGCACTTTGGTCACTATTCATAAATAAACAAGATGACATAGATGTAAATTGGCTTGATAAAATAGTTCTGTTTATACTAAATAGGTCTGTTTGCATAGAATATTTCTGTTGTTATCAAATAGTTCTGTTTGTATAGAATATTTCTGTTGTTATCAAATAGTGGCTGCCAATATTAACCATGCTTGAAAATAATGTTTTAAAGTCACTACAAAGTAACACAAATGGGACCTCATACTTCTGTTGACCATCATATAATTAATTAGAAATTCCACTGTCATGCAGCCCACGACCAAAGTGATATTGGAAAAAATAAAGGGTACTGATGGTTGAGAAATGCGATATTAGCAGTCAAATGGCACTGCAGTGCAATAGGATAACTGCAATGGTAGCTGTAATGTACTGGGTGTGGGTGTTATTATATACAATAAATAGCAATAATGAAAAGAAAAGATCATATATTTATATCTCTCCCCTGCAATAGGAGAAATGCAATATTGGCCAATATTAGAAATAAAATGCACTGATATTATTGGAATAACCAATATTATTAATATAGTAATAATATAAAACCAATGCAGAATTTTATTTACATTTCAGAACGTCATAGCTAGCAATATCAAGAAGTTGTGATATTTATAAAGATTTTAAAAAAATCTGTACTACGTAGTCATTGTTCTGTAGTCATCCAAACTTATAATTAAATAATGTAATAACCTCATAAAAATCGTTAAAAATATCATCGCCATTTCCTTTACTTACACTGCGTTGGACATCAGTTAGAATACCAAAGTACTAAAAAAAAACTCTAAAATGTCAGTTACTTTTAAATTGGCAAAAATGAAATGATTTAGGTACTCCTGCGTTAATTACAGAAACCTTTGGCAATTCGACAATGCTATAGACTGGTGAAATGTGCATGTTATTGTTTTCGTCAAATGTGCACGACTTAATCGTTCTATTCTCTGTCGCTCAGCGTTTTAATTTTTGGTTTTGACATTGATAAAAGTGAAGCTTAGCAAGTTTTAATAACGATTTTCGGCCAAATAAATCTGTCTATTTATGTATAATCCGATCAGATTGGTTAGTTTTAGGAAATTGCGGTAACCTTTCAAAGGCTTGGTAACATATTTAAATAGGTTTATATGTGTTTTGTATCATTATTATACTTAAACGACTTTACAGAAAAACAGTTAAATTTGTTGATAAGATTTCATTACAAGGGTTTGGTGACGGCCGTTGACGGATAGTTTTTTCGAGAGTTGTGTGCACACGTGCATTTATCATAAATCTCCCAACCAATCGCTCCACTCGTGTTTGGTCGTGGATTATAATATAATTAACAGATGGTTTATATAAAGACAAATGCATTCTATACACTGTATAAAGCTAGTGCTTTTTTTCTAAATGAGCCACAACTTGCTTTAACCTCTAAGAGAACATACCACAATAGTTCAATAGACCAAATGAATTGAGATAGAATTACTGCAATTACATCTAAGGAATAATTTTTTCCAGAGTTATTAATATATGCGGATTGCAGCTAAGGTGTCAAGGTCATAAGGTCTGCTATCTTACTTTATAGGTCCATCTAGATTGCATTGCTCTGAATAGGCTAATGCAACTCCAACCACAGCTCCAACCAGAATGAGCGTTGCTACGGCAATCATTAGATATGCCCAGCTTGGTATTCTTTCTATAAATAGATTGTATCATATGTTCGCATTCTGCATCAGCAATAGTATTGATAACACGTCACCAGTTTCATCAAAGTTTGTTGAGTTTGAAACGTCAAATTATTTTACTACAGTGTCTTTTTGTGTTTTCAATCTCAAACTAGTACCCAGGCAATCTGATGTGCCGTGAAAGATCATCATGAGTAGTAAGTATCTGTACAGTAATGCCAAAATACACAAAAGTGATTTACAGGTTCAGACGGTAGCGCGCCTGACTGCTAAGCTGAGTTTCTGTGTTTGAATACCGTGGGATGCAACCTTCTTTCCAAACGCTTTAAGTGTGACTTTAGACAGATGAACATACACTGTTCTTCTTATAGTAAAGCTTGAATTTAGAATCTGTCCTCAATTTTGAGATAACTAATGCTGATAAAGCTGTCTGGAGTTATTAATCTGTAGGAGAAAAGATAAAATCTAATTTGAGTTGTTTTTGTCATCAGCTCTTTCAGTTGAGACTAAAAGGCTGCAAAACTTATCCTATTTATGAATTTATATTGTATGTTTGTAATACATGGCTTTAGTTTACTCTCAAATAAAATTGAACCAAACTAGTTTGCTTTGAAAAAGCAACTATTTAAGTTGTTAAGTTGTTGCAAACTAAGTAATAAAAACCTAAGTTCGTCAAAGTTAATTGGCTAAATCCCTCAGGAAATTCTCATACACCTACCAACTACACGTTTCACAGATGGATCATCCTTCACAGCCAAGGTTCCTATGCATCTGCCAGTGACATTGTCCTTCTTCCGTTTGTCATAGCATACGCAGGTTTTCTGGCTGATTACCTGCGGGCTATTTTCATCTTGTTCAGGCTTACAGATAGTCTCTCCAGCAGCATCAACTACCCATGAGCAGTCTAACTGGTTTCGACATCGCACTAAAAACACAAACAGCAGTAAGTTTTGTTTTATTTTGCCGTCATGGCCAGACTCGTATCGAAAGAGCTCACGGAAGCATAATGGAATGTAAGCCTGATTTCTCAAATATGCATCAACCAAAGTTATTACCCTAAATTAACTATTAGTGGAGAATTTTCAAAAAGTACGTTTTTCGGAAATGAAGCTAGTAAAAACAAAAAAGTGAATGCTGACCACCATGGTAGAAGAACAGAAATAACAAAAGACTTCAATCCTTCATCTACTAACTCAAACTACTACTAAAGTCGTTGTATTCCTACTTTTACATTTCTGCAAAAGTATAACCATAGATCCAAATGAATATATGTATATGTGCCTTATCTATTAGTTAAAAAAACTTACAGCTGACTTTTATTTGAATGCTGAGTCTAAACTTTGTTTTTCTTTTATATATTTTCTGATGTCTGTTTTATTACTTGTATGTATTATGAAGCCTAGTTTCAATTTAGTCATAAGTGGGTTTTGCACTAGAACAGTAAAACTTTGATAACAACTAAAGATTTAAACTTGTCGATTAGAAGTTTCTAACTTCATATAAACCACACCAATCCTACTTAATAAGAGCCATAATGTGATTTGAAGAAAATCCTACCTTGTTCCTTACCTGATCTTTTACAATTATAGAGTTAATTAAAGTTACAATGATACGTTTAAGATCTAAAGCTATAAAACCCCAAAATCTATGCCATTAGGCATTCAAATAGAATTGCATAATTATTGTTTGTGCAAATTCTACAAGAAACATCAGGGATCTGTTACATCCACATACACAAACACAAAATACATCCACTGTTTATGTTGAATATATAGTTCATTTTCAACTCTTGAGACATGCCTTGACATTTCCAGCATTGTGCAATTGCAATGAATGAGTAAAACATGTGCTATGTTACTATAGTATGTTGATCTGTTGACAAGCCAAAGTATATCTGTAAAATTTGTTTGCATGTTTAAATGCATGCAATTACAGTAAAAGTATTTATATCTTATTGCTTAACTACTGTTAGACAATGTTGACTAACCTTTATTATTTTGTACCAAAACGTGTTTCATTACGATACATTACTCAATATTTTTTATGGTATTTAACATATAATACCATTGCAGTATAATAGTTGAAGTATATTATTCTATACCATGACCATACTATATATTGCATAATAGTTTAATTATTTTGCACTGCACTATAATATCACACTGCATTGATCTACCTTATTCTGCCCTAGCATTATTTATGTTAGACCTATACACTAGCCAGGTCCAAACACTGAGAAATTAAATCATCATGAGTAATCAATATAGGGAGAGTTATTCTGTGAAGCAATAAGTCTTGGGAGTGGTGTAGGGGTAGCAGGCTTGCCTTTGAACTTAACTTCTTAGGTCTGATTCCTGTGTGACAATCTTTTTTCATAACGCTTTTAGCTGGGTTTTGAACAGATGGGCGGACACAGCTTTTATTGTAGTAAAGATTGTATTACATGACTTTACAATATTTCGCTGTATAGTATATTATACTTTATTCTATTATATTCAATTTAGTGTAGTGTATAATGTACTTCAATATTATACTCTATTATATACAATTCTTAAAATTACAATATTATATTATTTTATAGTGTAATTCAGTATATATTTATAATATATAATATACAATAACATATAATTATTATATGTTATTGTATCAATTGTATAATCATTATAATTATAATGTGATACTGTATATAATATGCTGTTACAATATATTATTATACAGTATCATATACTATATAATAATATATTATTACACAATGTTACATTGTACTATATTATACTTTATTGTATTGTAATATATGACTTTATATTTTATTACAATATATTATAGTTAATTGAATTATGCTATGATACACTTTAGTACAATATATTACATAAAATTAAGTTATGTTATATTTTATTACATTGCTCCTATAGTATGAAAGTTAGAAGTTACTTACACAGAACAACTATAATCAACGTGTATAGAATAAGCCTGCTAAAAAAAAACTTGCAAAATTCTAGCCTTAATAAATATCTCGTTATATTTTATAGTTATTATTAACAAACTATGAGCCAAGTTTGTAATAACAACTAACAAGCAAGATTTAGTAAAAAAATTATAATAAAAAGTAAAAATAATTTTATTTAGCTGCAAGAATTTGCTTTTAACTTTCCAAAAGTTACTTCTGATAATTCATCAAGTTACTGATTTGTCTTCTTTACAGTTTCTTAGAGATTCACAAAGTTTTTGCATAAGTAAATAGAAAAAATTGTTTTATGTAATATGATTTTAGGAGACATTCGTTACATTTATTTGTCTTAATTTTTTAAACACGACACATGTTTTTCAAAATCTTGTCTCCAAGCATTTAGCTCAGATCAAAACGCTTGCAGGTGTTTCACACATTTACTATTATTGTCACCATTTAAGTCATTCCTGTAATGTGTAAAATGCAGATTTTGGTCGCTGATCATATTGTATTTTGCTATAAGTTAAAGTGTTTTGGTACTAAAAATATTCAATTCCTTTTCATCTTAATCAAAAAAGAGAAGCTGTTCTGCAGCTTTTTACTAAATAAGGTTACAGTTGCAGTACATAAATTTCTACAGAATGTTAATTTGTTAATCGTTGTAGATATGGAAGGAAATAAATGCTAAGTTAACTTAGGCTTTAAAAGTGAGATGCTAATTCTTGACAGTAGTAAATCTTCAAGTATTCTGCTGTTTATGAGTTTAGTGAATGACTGGGTAAAACTCTCACTTCGTATTTCATGTTGAAATAGTGTTACTTAAAAGTAATAAGCACCCAAAAGACATAGAGAATGATATACAAATTTAAATGGTATTTGTCTAGCAGTTTTGACCATGCAACTATGCTGAAACTTGATTTAACTCCAAAGTTTCAGAGGGTGTTATATCATGCAGTCACACCTCGGCATATGAGTTTAATATGTTTTGGAAGTGAGCTCATATGTCAATTAACTCGGGTCTCAAGGCAGTAGTTTTTATATAAAATAGCCATTCAAAAATTAATCTGTTGCCATACTATGACAACAACACATAAAACAGAATATTACAATAGAAAAACGTGTTTATAATTGCTATAATTCAGTACGTAAAACCATCTTCAGTACCATCAATAACTGGCTCATGTCTCAAAAAATACATTTATCTCAAGCAAGAAACTTGGTTGAAATTCAGCTTAAAGATTTTTGCTGTAAATGGAGGTATGAATGTACTTTGATTGACATCATTGCATATTTTACTATTTGATAGAAGAATGGCTAGAAATTATATTTTAAACTGATTCATGCAAAACATACCTTGCAATAATAATGATAATTATTAATTAATACTACAGTATCATATGGCTGAGATGCGTGCACGGGATGGGTCATGAGCGGTCACTAAAAACACCATTCTGGTCACAGCTATACAAATGATATAAGCATAAGGGAAGACCTACATGTACACCGAGATACAAAGATGTAGTAGAGTGTAACATGAAGTTGCGGTAGTTACATGTAGATAAAAATAAATGGCATGAGAAAGCAAGAGACAGAGCTGCATAGAAGTCAGTGAAAAGCATAAGCATAAGGCAGTCGTTGATGATACTGCCAACTGCAAAAGAGGCAGAGAGAAAGAGAAAGGGGTGGAGGGAGAGAAAAATGGAAGGAGAGAGAAGGAAAGATAGAGGGAGAAAGGGAAAGGGAGAGAGAAGGAGAAATACAGTGGAAGATAGAGAAAAAAATAGAAAGAAAGAGAGAGAAAAATAGAGAGAGAGAGGCCGAGATGGGAGAGAGAGAAAAAAGGGGTTAATGTGTGGAAATGCTGGTGGGTTTACTTAGTTTTGCAAAATAATATTGACTGCACTAAGTTGTTGGAAACTACCTTTTCCAAGTGTACAACTCCATCTATCAGCATCAGAATTACCAATTTTGTTTGTTTTCACCATCCCTGCTTGACAGTAGCAAAAGCCAAGTGGGTGACACACACTGTTGCTGAATACAGAGTGACACCCTGAGTCATTGTTGATACACTGGAACTCTGAGATTACCTGATCTTTAATGAATGAGTTCTCTAAAAATAGATTAGTTTCCAAGCCGATGTAATCACTATTACAATTTAATGAACATTTTCATATTTTTCAATCGAGCCATGACACAAAATGCTGATCAATTTATTGAATCAACAAAAACCACTACATGAGAGTATAGTAAATAATATTTTCATAAGTAAATTAAATAATGAAATTAAATGCCAAAGTAAAACAGTTTTTTATTAGAATTATAACAATCACAGAAATTTTGAATATATAAATAATTGTTGCACAAATGAATGTTCTTATTGTGAAAGATCCCTGAGTGTTAGTAGAGGTTTTTCCACTTGTAAAAAACTCGACATGCTTTTTACAAATAAGTTTTTACTAGCAGGAATGCACAGAAGGGCAGATTTACTAGCAGGAATGCACAGAAGGGCAGATTTACTAACAGGAATGCGCAGAAAGGCAGATTTACTAGCAGGAATGCACAGAAGGGCAGATTTACTAGCAGGAATGCACAGAAGGGCAGATTTACTAGCAGGAATACACAGAAGGGCAGATTTACTAGCAGGAATACACAGAAGGGCAGATTTACTAGCAGGAATACACAGAAGGGCAGATTTACTAGCAGGAATGCACAGAAGGGCAGATTTACTAGCAGGAATACACAGAAGGGCAGATTTACTAGCAGGAATACACAGAAGGGCAGATTTACTAGCAGGAATACACAGAAGGGCAGATTTACTAGCAGGAATACACAGAAGGGCAGATTTACTAGCAGGAATACACAGAAGGGCAGATTTACTAGCAGGAATGCACAGAAGGGCAGATTTACTAGCAGGAATACACATAAGGGCAGATTTACTAGCAGGAATGCACAGAAGGGCAGATTTACTAGCAGAAATGCACAGAAGGGCAGATTTACTAGCAGGAATGCACAGAAGGGCAGATTTACTAGCAGGAATGCACAGAAGGGCAGATTTACTACCAGGAATGCACAGAAGGGCAGATTTACTAGCAGGAATGCACAGAAGGGCAGATTTACTAGCAGGAATGCACAGAAGGGCAGATTTACTAGCAGGAATACACAGAAGGGCAGATTTACTAGCAGGAATGCACAGAAGGGCAGATTTACTAGCAGGAATGCACAGAAGATTCTTAAACTCCAGCTTTTGTTATATACTCAAAATTTTAGTAACTTTATAAATTTATTATTTTGGCAAAATTGCGAGATTGATGAATCATAGTTTACAATTGCTTATTAGAGAAAGTCATTTTCAGCTCAAGACACAAGTTCAAAGACAACTTTGCCTGTTTTTTGCTACGAACTTCAAATGCCATCAAAATCCTTTTTTAAAAATTATAGCTGTTACATTGGTAAACAAAATTTCCAGTTATTTTATGGAGCTAAAATGCCTTATTTAAAGGGCAGCGTCACATCAGCAGTTGTCTAGAAAATTCAGTCGTACCTCTACAGGTGAAGCACAACACATTTTCTGGATCAGTATCTTCTTCACAAATTAGCCACTCGTGTGGGCAAGGATTTGGTTTGCATTTATCTACAAATAACAACCCATAATTAAAAATAAAGTATAGTTGAGCAGACATTGTTGTTTATGTATATCTCTCACTTTCTAATATTCACAAATAGCTTATGATAATGGAGCATATATGTTAGAGAGAAATGAAGAAACTACAATAATATAAAAAAGACTAAGTGAACGAACATGGAAGTGTAAGACTGTAAGAGTTTGAAACCTAATTGAGTGATTTAGCATGAAAAAATATGAGGATGAGTGACGCACCAACAGAAAAGAAAAGAAAAACAGTCTGGTCTGAGTGATTTAGCGAGTGAGTAAAACGATGAACGAGGGGCTATTTGAAACAATGACTCATGCAATCTTCAGCGGTTTTCAAACAAATTAAAATTTTTTTGAGTAATTCTATTGCATAACCTTGCAAATACAAATAAAATAATAGCAAATGATGTTTAATCAAAGCAGAACTTTTTTATGTCATCAAAGTTACCCTCATTAAAATAAGTCTTTGATTTAAACCTTAGATTTGATTGCTTCAAATAACTCAAACAACTATTTAATTCTTACAGGTTTTAGAAAAGTGTTAAAAAATATGACAGAATAATTCCACTCACCATACACTGCACAGTTAATACCGGAGTAACCGGGTTTACAGAGACATGAAGGTGGAGTTGTTTCCTCTATGCACTCCCCACCATACAAGCACTGCAACTCGCCACAAATACTTTCCTTTATTTCACATTGGAGTCCTTTGTAACCGATAGCCTCAGAGCAGTCACATACTGTGGTTGATGCATTGCAGACCCCTCCATTAAAACAAGGAAGGTGCACTAAATAGAAAAAGTTCATAATTAAAAAGTTCAGCAGAGGCACTTCAACTGTTGTTAAACCATTATCTTGTACTACTACTTTGTAGCTTTTTTATAACTGTAATTTTAACATTTTACAGCTTGCTATTACATAGTTTATTAACTGAAATCTTAAAATACTTCTAAATTGCATAGGAGAATATGTGGTATTTTTCACTGCCTCATATCATGGTGCCTGTGGTCAAAGCCTGTATGGATAAGCTGCAAACCATGATCAATCAGCTCAGCGTTGGGATTTCTCTTCAAAAATAGCTCCTCACAGAAGAAGGCTAAACCTTTATGAACACTATTATACCTGCCAGAGTACAATTAAGAGCTACAAACTAATACCTCAATACATGCTGACTAGCTAAAATTCTTTAGATGAACCTTGAAGCCGCTAACTGTATCCATTCGCTTACCTTTTTCACAAACCGTGCAACTCTGACCACTGCAGTGTGTGTGAACAAAACTGATTCTGTTCCCTAAAATATCAAATAGTTATATTCAGCTGTTTCTACAGCAAATTAAACTGAATAAAATAGCAATATATATCTTCTTCTCTGAGCAATTGATGATGTATTTTATGTCTGTCTGTGCTGCTTTTTTACTTTACACCGTGTATATCATAGTTTACACACTTCCTGCAATTTTTACAAACAGAAAATTGATGGAAACTAGCAAAATATAAAGAGCTGCATTTGTTTAAAAAAATTAGGCTTCATGAACTGAATATTCATTGATAAACCAATAGAGAGATTTGACCTTCACATTGCTTAACATAGTCTTCCTTTGTATCAAAGGTATAGGTTAGCAACTCATCGTGAGTCTCATTTGGAGAGGCTCTTGGGGGCAATGAAGGAAGTATGCGGATGTGCAAAAGGGAGGTTCTGATGAAATCTGGAAACTCAATGTGAGGGACGGTCCACTTCCATTCACACATCACAGGTAAATAATCTATGAATTATACACAAGAGGTCAGTTTAGTGATATTCAGTAAAAAATTGTAAAACAAAGATACCATTTGTGAAACTTACTGGGTATATTACTTACTGGGTATATCACTTACTGGGTATATCACTTACTGGGTATATCACTTACTGGGTATATCACTTACTGGGTATATCACTTAGTCATTAATTGTATGAATGCACTAAGGGAATGTCCAGCATTGCACAGGTAATAAAAAATATTTTGCACATAGTTTTTTAATCAACATATACAACACTTATCATTCAAACTTTCAAATGAAGGGGTTTGTTTATTTTTGTGTGTGCTAAAAGTTTATTGAAGCTAATGATATAAATACATATATTTATAGCATGGCGGTAAAATCTAGACACCTATTCCTTGTCTAGTACACTGAAAGTACTACGCAAAAAATAAGTGTCTAGATTTTACCAGTGCTAGATTTGAGTGATTGGAGATTAGCAGGTGTAGTAAGCATGTCCACAACTATTCCACAGTATAGAATGTAGCCGCATGACACAGGGGTTAGAATGCCTGCTTGCCAAACTGATTTTTTCAGTAACTGAAGTTTAACGTAACAGTTGTTTCTTCGTAACTATTTTAATCGCTATAACTGGACATTCAATATACAAAAAAATATATATATATATACATATATGTGTATATATATATATATCTATATATATATATATATATATATGTATATATATATGTGTATATATATATATATATGTATATATATATATATAAATATATATATATATATACATATATATATATATATATATATAAATATATATATATATATACATATATATATATATATATATATATATATATATATATATATATATATATATATATAGTATTGCAGAATTTTTTCTCTGAATGTTATATATTTATTTTTTGAAAAAGAACCTTAAGTTAGCTCTAAATGTCTATTAGTGTCATTAAATGACTTTAATAAACATCTGGAGCCTTACAGCGTAAAATATCATAACTTTTCTATAAACTTATTAGTACTTACTACAACTGTTCAATTATGTATCTGATTGTATCGGCAGCAATAAACAAAAAACAACTAAAATGAAAAAAACAATAAAGTCATCTTTGAATATTAGTTAAATTTACTCACATACCAAACGTGAAACAGTGAAACAGGTGAAAATCTATCAATGCTAAAAACAAGCTCATTTCATGCTAGCCACGTCATATCTAATTCTCTTGATTGCTCATTCATTAAATATGTTTCTTGAAAACTTACACAAAATCATACAGCTTCTAACTAAATGTGAAAAACCTTACTGGATGGTCACATTTGAAAGGCAATAAGGTTTTGTTTTTTAAAAACATCCATAATTTGTATTTAAGCTCACTTTTTACCATCTACAAATTACTTTGAATAATAAATATAACTCTACATACATTCAACTTAAAAAACATTATAACTCAAAATTATTACAACTATTTACAAACAGCTATAACTTACATTATAACTTAAAAGTATTATCAGCTTTTTACAAGCATTGAGATGCTTTAAACGACTGTTCAATTGTGTATCTGACTGTATCAGCAACAGTAAACTGAAAATAACCAAAATAGCCATGCAATAAATCTTTCTTTTAAAAATAATTAAAAATAACTAACGTACCAGAAGTTTATGTGCTAGAAATTAAATACGGTGCATTTGAATATAGTTTTAACCATTTTCAAAGTATTGTGAATAATACATATTACTCTACATACATTCAACTGTGGTATTCTCAATGGAGACGGCAACATTTTTAGCTTCAAGTAGATGTGTGTAGATAACTCCCAAATTATAAGAATTGGCAGTCCGAGTATAGGTAGTCGCCAACCATTCCGAGCAGCCAATAAACATCTACTGTACATGCAAAGATTTGGATATAAGATTACCAGGCTACATACTCATGTCTGGATTATGAGTATTGTAGTACTATCCTATTGTAGATAAGTTTGGGTGTAAGATTTTTTTCTCTATTGGCAACAATAAAGATATAACGAACCTGTTTTATTATGGTCTACATGGCAACCAATCAGCAATAGAGCACTATTCACATGATATATCAGCATTCCACATAACAGTTTGTAGCATAATAATAGCTAACTACGAAATAACGGCAAAGATATAAAAAAAGATAGTAGCATGTCTCCACTTGATAAAATTATTGTGGACATTGAGCTAGATTAGTTTACTAACAACAGAGAAATAATGCATGATGTTACTCAAATCCACCAGTATTAGATTAAACTTCTAAAATTACACACAATTACTTCAAATACTGTAATGGGAGGCAATAGCTTGGCCAAGAAGGGCCAGCATGACTGTCCAGCAATACTGAGACCAGGCGGCCAGCTCGACCCCTTTAAGAAGTTAGAGAGTTGGGTAGACCTCCTCAGGGTTTGCCAAGGCAAGACCGAGCTAGTGTAGTAAACCTAAAAGAATCGCTAACTATTCTAGCGAGCAAATTATAAAATGGGTGATCATCTTACAAGGAGCGGTGAGAGAGCAACTCCATAAGCCTTTATTTAAAATAGACTGATGAAAAGTTAATAGACATCATTGACAGGATTTGTACAAAATTTTTTGCAATGAACATTTAACAAATTTAATTTTTACTGTTCACATGTTCAAATGATTGATTTATGTTCATAATTGTTTATCAGAATAATCTATCTGTTTCAACCAAGCACTAGTTGTTAAAGTCATTTAAGTAATGTTTTTCCATTTTTGTTGTTGTTACTGTTTCTCGTGAGAACATTTTGTATTTAGTCTTTATCGTTATTAAGAGTTGTCTTACTGTTTACAGAGAATGTTATTTTCTACATAGTATATGTAAAGTTTCGTTAGAGTTTAGATTATTGGACTGCAATGGCTAGTTTTTCGTCAATACTAGTTTACACATCAATCGATGTGGTTGGCGAGTTTGAATAAGAATGTAATGTCAAGCCGTTCCGCTAACAAGGAGTACTGTTAGATTTTGGTTTGAAACAGTCAGCTGGTGTTTTGTTCTTAAAAGAGACATATTATAATTACTGTAATAAAATCGTTTATTTGTTGAATCAATATCATTATTTTATCGCTATTAAAAGACTAACAGCAAACTCGGACAAGATTACAACAAATGATATCATTTCCGATGGTTATTAGAAGACTTATCAGCAAGCTCAGAGACGATTGCAACCAACAATTAAATAACAAGTGAGTTGGTTTCAGCTATTTCCTGTTGAGTTCAGCAGGCTGTATCATCAGCAGCTTTTGGTTTAGCACAGATACCTTAGAAGTAAGAGTTGTCTCTACTCCACTCCCGAAAGTTTTCTTCACTGTATTGCTGGTAGCTTTCGGTTCAGCGTAGATACATTACAAGTAAGAGTTGTCTCCACCCCACTCCTAAAAGTTTTTTTTACTAGGCCTTGACCTTGCCAAATATACAGTTAGGCCAAGGGCCGGTTATCAACCTGGCCGGTAGCTGGAACAGGTATACTTTACCCGACTGGTTGGACAGCCAGATCGGCTAACCAGCCAGCAAAGAAGAAGACCGACCTAATGCATGGCGGAGCCAACAGATGAAAGATTGGTCTGCAACCAAGCTGACAGATGAACAACCAACCTGTTACCAATTCAGCTCTACAAGGATTGCCTTGTTACCAAATCGATCTTTTTGACAGAGGGTGGAGCTTATTGATATGCATCACATAAAATGAGCCTAGATGATCTCAGCAAGGCAGAGCACATGGAAGGCTTACATACCTGATTACTAAGCAATTTTCATGTACATGTATATGTATTACTACCCTGGCAGCCTAGTAAGCCAAGATAGATCATCATGTGTTATGACTACAGAAATAATTATTCCGCAAAGCAGCAAGGCAATCAGTAGTTGCTTGAGTTGATATTCCAATGTTCAGGTTTGATTCCCATGTGATGTAATCTTTTTCCTAACACTCTTAGCATGGTTCTAGACAAAAGAACTGATATGACTTTTATTATAATAAATATTTTCAAATGATGAGGTTGATCTATAGCAATTATAATGCCTGTGTTTTAGAAGTAATTCCAGTCTGGGTTTTCAGTTTACAGCCCAAGTTTGTGTATTCTGTATGAGCAAACTAATTACATTTAATATCTTAAAGAAAAAACAAAGTAATGAAATCCCGAATGAATTTGCATCATAGAATAGAGAAACTTACCGTAAACTCAATTGCCTGTTGGATAGGATGAGGTGTAGATATTTCACATGTTATGGTTACATGATGTTTGTCTTGTACTGCTACTAAATCACTACTCTCAACTGTTATAGAACCAGTTGATTCAATACGGATGTTAATGGCTCTCACATCTACAGCAAATACAATAATATTGTTTAAAGTGCATGTAAAGTATATGCATCTAAGAAACTGATTTAGTGTATACAGATAAGTAAAGTGAACTTATAATAAATATAGTTTTATGTTGATAGAATAGCTACAAAAACTCAGTTATCAATCATCCTTATTTAATATTGAAAATTCAATATATTATAGTTTATTGAATGATCTAACAAAAGCAAACTGGTGTTGCATGTTCACTTCAAAACTAAAAAAGCTATATATTGTGGGATATAAAATGCATTCTTTAAAAAAAGACCACCAATTTCATGCGCATCCACAATTAAAATAACTTTTAACAACTTATTTTGATATTAATATATATACATTTTAGCCGATCCTAAATTAGATATCTAAAAGTCTCTAAAAAATAAAATTTGAAAAGTTAACTTTTGCCTTTAAAGTTGCTTCAAATAAAAATTTAAAATACCTTTATTTTTAGCAGAACACAAACTCCAAGTAACTAAAATTCTCACCATCGTTGGTAGGATAAGTCACAGGGCTGTATTTTACGTTCCTTTCAAAATCCACTACAGCATTATCAGCTTGTATTGTTATATAGTTGATACTTTCTGGCAGCCATCCAATGACATTAAGTGCAACTCTTTGTGCCATTGCAAAGCCAGCTGCAAAAAGTTGATATCCAACAATAGATAAGTAACTAGAAATTCCACTGTCATACAGCCCACGACCAAAGAGATGGCCAGAGATATTGGCAAAAAAATAAAGGGTACTGATGGTTGAGAAATGCAATATTAGCAATCAAATGGCTCTGCAGTGCAATAGGATAACTGCAATGGTAGCTGTAATGTACTGGGTGTGGGTGTTATTATATACAACAATAAGCAATAATGAATGGAAAAGATGTTTATATTTTCCCCCTGCAATAGGAGAAATGCAATATTGGCCAATATTAGAAGTAAAATGCACTGATATTCTTAGAATAATCAATTTTATTAATATAGTAATAATAGAAAACCAATACACAATTTTGTTTACATTTCAAAACGTCATAGGTAGCAATATCGAGAAGTTGTGGTATTTATATAGGTTTTTAGAAAATTTATTTAAAAAGTGTTTGGTCATGACAAACAAAAAAAAATGAAAGGAAAATATTACACGTTTATATCTCTCCCTTGCAATAGGAGAAATGCAATGTTGGCCAATATTATAAGTAAAATGCACTGATATTATTAAAATAACCAATATTGTTAATATAGTAATACAGCAATTTAATACAGCAATCGAAGATTTCTGCAAACTGCAGCAAAATAAAAGCTGTTATAAAAGTGTTATAAAGCTGTAGGCCTAATTTACTGTAATGTATGTAAACTATGTACTATACACAGTTTGAAAGTTGGTTGCGTTGAATGTAGAATGGTTTTGATAAGCGATCTTTAACAGAAAGCCAGTAGGAGCATTCACGCGTATAAAACTGCAGCAAAATAAAAAAAAATGTTATCGTCATAAACGGGCGTTGTAGTTCGGCCCTAGCTGGTACGTAAGTTGTAAAGAATTTCGGCTAACGTTTTAAATAATGAAACCTTCGGTGATTGGACAAAAAACATAGGCTGATAAACGGTGTACCACAATTTCATACCTGTAAATCGGTCTACGCCTCAAACGGTCTACGTTTATTACAAAAACCTTCGAATAAATTCGATTACAAGTAAACAGCACTATAGACTGGTGAAATAAACAGGGTTTTCTCGTGAAAAACGCACTACTAAATAGTTCTACAATCGGTCGCACGGCTTTATTGGCGTTTCAATTTTCGGTCTTAACTTTTATTAAACCGAGCTTTTCAAGCTTTTTGTGACAATTTTCGTTCAAATAAATCTGTCTATTTGGGTATAATCCAATCAGATGGGTAAGTTTAAAGATAATACCGACGGTTTACAAAGACTTGGTAACATATTTAAATAAGTTTAAATGTGTTTTGTATCGTTATTATACTTTAACAACTTTACATTCCAATGCCTAAATTTGTTGATGAAATTTCTAGCCAAGGGTTCGTCTCATTGTTGATGAATAATTTTCGCAAGTTGTGTGCACATGCGTTTATCATAAAAACTCGCACACATCGCTCCGCTTGTTTGCTCGTGGGAACATTATTTTGGCAAAGAAGTTTTAGAATTACAGAGTTTCTAGAACTAGTTTAAAAATATTATTTTACATTAAAGAGTGATTTTTGCTGTTTTTATAGTTGCACTAAGCACTTTGAACAAGTTAGGAATTAATTATAACAACTATTGTTTACAACCATTGTGCAGAAATTGTTGTGTTACACAAAATTTTAGGTATTTTGACATAGCACACACATGCACATCGCACACACAGACATTCACACGCACACACGCACACACGCACACACGCACACACGCACACACGCACACACGCACACACACACACAGGCTCACAAACACAGACACCCACACACAGGCTCACAGACAGACTCACACAAACACACAGACACACACAGACACACAGACACACACAAGCAGACACACACAAACAAACACACACACACACACACACACACACACAGGCACACGCAAACACACACGCACACACATGCACACGCGCACACGCATGCACACCTGCACACATGCATGCACTTGCACCCTTTTAGACACATATGCACCATTACATTCATGTACATGCTTATGTGTATGCATTCATGCAAATACTGGTGTAGTAACACTTACGTCTATGCACATGTCACAAATACATCTATATATGTACTCTAAATAAACAAAAGCAGGTCCACACATATAAACCCTTTTATTCTCAAAGAAAATATTTGCAACTAAAAGTTGCTTAATAAGCAGTAGAATTAAAACATTTCAACCAATGTTAAAATGTCTATACTTGGTAGAGCTCTGTAACATAATAAAGAAGAGACAAACTAAGAACGGACATGATGTTAATTCTGTGAGAGGCAAATCTGGAAGTTAAAAAAAGACAAAATACAAAAAGTCAAAGGTTCACAGTTTGTAAACTAACAACGCTTGTTGTACCTACTCACCACACACACTGCAAACACTGCATACGTCTATTACAAATCAGCTAGTTGTAAACTGCTCTTCTCATCAGAACGGTAGCCATAATTTACTATCTTAGCATTAGTACCCGAAATTGCTTAAGTGCTGGATGTAGGTACAACCACATGCTACAATTTACCTATGTAATCTATTCTATGTCTTCTTCTGTATAGATAAAGCGCAGTTATTTTGTCTGTCTGTCACTTTTATTGAAATATAATTGCAGGTATTTAGGTAAAAACAAACATGGATCTCACACCTCTTTTTTTCACAAATTTTTATTTCTCGAAATCTATATGCTGATGGAACCCATAACTAACTTAATTAATTACTTTACCCTAAAATTATTAACTCGCCCAAAAATTTGTATAATCCATATTTGTGCGTTTACCTAAATGTATAACTATACATTTCTTATCTATAAGCGAACAGACAAACCGACAAAATGTGTTTTATATACATATACATGTATATACTGTAGATATATATGAAGGAAAAAAAAATTTATTCGCACCTGAGTCATTCAAGACAATACTTCTCTCTGAGATGTTACAAAGAAAAGAGGCTGGAACTGGTACCGCTTGGCAAGAACTTAAGGTGAAAGAAAGAAAGCAAGAATTGAGTGGAGTCCAGAGGAGGGCATATAAGTCATGGTCTACTATCACCTCCGGTTTGAACTCATTACTTGGATGGCAAACTGTAAGTACGCGTTTGTTGTTGTATGATACAGAAAAACATGTATAATTTAGAATATTAATAGCAATGGGAATAATATACTATTCTTTCTTTAGTATTGACAAAATTTTTAAACAATAAAATTATGCACCTTTATAAAAATTTTAAGTACTAATGGTGTATTATAATATCAGATCAAATTAACCATTGGGAAAATCTTTACTCTTACGTTTTCTCTACCGACCTGAAAGTAAAAGCGGTGTTTTCACCAAAGGTTTGCAACGATATTATTGGTGCTCATACAACAAATGGGTTTGCATAGCTTAAACTGTGCGAGAAAATTCTTTCCAAATGTATTTTTGCGCAGTATAATAAATATTGGCAAGCATGTGAGGTTTGAAATGACACAGATCTCTTGTAGTAAACCCATTCTTGTGTGCTAACAACATCACAGCAGCTTCTGAACTCTATGAAATAGTTCTGGCTATATATGCTAAAGAACACATCTGTGTATGATGCAAAAAAGAAACAAAATGTGATTTTTAAAAAATTCCTGAAATGCTTAAACTCTCATAAATGAAAAATTTTACTTTTTGAATAACAATAGTTTTAAGTAACCTAAAATGATCTAAAATGCACTTGCTAATAAGCAAGCCTTTTAAAGCATTTCGCCAAACTTTAAAAGAGTTGACCTTTTGACTTTCAAAGGTTGACTAAAGAGTGAAATAATACAACTTGGGCTCTAAATAGAGCTGAATAAAGTAGAAAGTTTTAGGATTTTTATATCAAGTACTGCTAGATATCATTTTAGAATTTTAGAGAAACTAAGAACCTAGCCGTTTATCAATGTTTGCCCAATATTTTCTAATAAATATGCTATTGTTTTACTACACTTGAACAAACATATATGAATCTAATTTTTAATGTATGGGGTGCTTTCAAAACTTACAAGCTTAAACTGGTATTTCAAGCAGCCATGTACAAAGCCAATCTCTGGTTATCATTAAATAAATACCAACTCAACGAGTTCATAGCAATGCAGACCAATATGACTCCATTTAACTGGAAAGTTATGTGAATGTCTAACCAGAAGCTAAAATCTAAAAGCTGGCTGTTGAGGCGTCTAGGCAAGTATATAATTTGTGGCTAAGAGAGTCTGACAAAATTAAAACTATTTTTTTATGTTTTGAGAGCTTCATGAATTTTATGATCTCACCATAAATAAAGATCCACTTATTCTGGTCATCATAAGGCATGAACTAACTTCAAGATTAAAAAATTTTAGTTGAACTTTTGTTGCAACTTGTAGAATCTTTGTTTTCATAGTTCAACAAATTTCGTTTTGCATAATTGAGCTAAATTATTAAATATAAACTTTTGTTAGAGTCATAAACAGATGTATCATGTTTTTGGGCACAATTCTAATGTCGTATCATTTAAAAAATTGAGTTGTGAGAGTGATGCCGGCAGAACATTTTTGTGCAGTTTGATGTGTGTCAAGTGCGTGCTCAGTGCTTAAAATATGCATGTGAATTTTATTTTGCTATAAACTTGCAATAAGCTTAGCTATGTCCAGCATCTTTATATTTCAAGTCAGATAGTCTGCAGGTGGGTGTTTAATAGGCTAGTTTTAGGAACCTGATGAAATCTTTAAGCTAAATATTTTAAGCGACCTGGCAGAAAGCGCAGAGCATATATGACGGAAGTTTGGATCAACTTGGGCAACAGTTGTAGAAATGTATAGCATTTGCGCAGACGTCAAACACACAATGACAAATGGGATTTATTTAAGATAAACTTGCACAAGATTTTAGCAGATTTAATCAGAAAGTAATGGTATTTTTCTATCAGTGGCGACTGTTTTTGACGCTTGAGGTGATCTGACTGCCAGGATGTTTCGAGACTAAAATTGATAAAAATTGATTGCATAACTGTTAGAACGCCCAGAAGCAAAATACATGCAAAATGATGTCCCTGGTTGCAGTCGTTGTTACAGATAATATCGACTATTGCATTCAAGTTACAGTGTTACGTGTCTCTATTCTATCGGTCTCTTTGCAACTATAGTTGTCATAATCACATGTCTTCTTGGTTTAAGTAAGTTTATCTCTAACATAGAAAAGCTTTGGTTAGAGCCGCTGGTTAGAGCTTTGGTTATAAACAGCTGCATTATGTGTTTACGCGCAATTACAATGACATTTCAGTCGATATATGTTGATGTGAAAAAGTTTTAATAGAGAGAGAGAGAACAATTACTGATACCCATAAGATTAGTAACTCTACCAATAGATGTGAAAATGTGAACTGTCAAACCTACACAAGTTTATAATGAGCATAAAATCTGCTTGGCAATTTACTCAACCTGCAAATACTTACGCCTTTCACAGCTTGTACAGTTTGATGTTTGACAAAGTACTGGGCCAGTGCTGTTATATCCATCTGTAAGAAAAGTTTCGCTTGCACCAAAAAAATAAATTGTGTTTACAAACAAGAATAAGAAATAGCACGCAGCAAAGCATAATATACTTGATAAGCTATGTACACACATGAATTGTACTACGTGTATTCACCTGTTTATATTCTTCAGTGCTTAGCTAACTAAACAAGTTTTTTAGCATGCAAGACCTTACCCGATAAACAACTTGAAGGTTGACTTGCAACAAAATTCAAGCTACAATTATTTAGTATCAAAAAATTCACCATGTCTTAATCTCTTGTGTTGTAGGTGCCAAATATGTGGAAATGTGGTTACAAGCTTTTAAAAGCTCAAAAACGAACAGTTAATCGCAGCCATCATAAAAACTCCGTAGATTGGAATACCTTTCTAAAACGGCTCAAATAGAACATAGTTGAACACGATGGTTTCTGTTTACACTTTCATGCAGCCTCATTCGTCAAAATATTTTTACAAAGACACTTCACGCCTTCA
The DNA here is from genome assembly GCF_963576615.1 of Watersipora subatra. NCBI lineage: Eukaryota > Metazoa > Bryozoa > Gymnolaemata > Cheilostomatida > Watersiporidae > Watersipora > Watersipora subatra. The sequence goes on from NC_088717.1 coordinate 35,222,593, forward strand.
ATAAAACCATGTCATTTGTCCTTACGAGTCTATTTCATCATTATTGTAATGCTGCCACTTTGAACACTGATATCTCAAAACCTACAAACAAATTTGTTTAATATTTTAACCTTAGCTCGAAGGAGTGCATATCATCATCTGATAAACATGACGAGCCTGCTTGTCACCGTCGATAGTTGAAAAATTCTGCAGAAATTGTTTGCGCCATTTGGCAGGAAGTATGGGCCCCATCATCAGATTTCGACTAGATGATTAGACCAAGCTGAAATGAAACTGTAAAGTAGCGAGCATCTGTATTTAATAAGGGATTTTGGGTAGAACCTAAAGTGTTTGTCATAAACTAGTGCTACAAGACAATATATATTGAGTCTTTTATTGGCCTTTAATTTCACATGATAACATTACGTGTCAAAACCATAATCACAATGTTTGAGTACATCATCAAAATAAAGAGATTCCATACTACGGCATTTTTGTGATGGCTGCAATTAACTGTGTTGTTTTTGAGTTTTTATAAACTTGTAATAACATTTCTACATATTTTGCACCTACAACACAGCAGAGTAAAACAAGGTGAACCTTTTGATACTAAACAACTGTAATGTGAATTTCGTTGCAAGTAAACCTTGAAAAATTGCAACTTGAAAACTGCTACTTAAAGCAAGTAAGTTTTTAAACCTGAATTTCTTTTTTGGTTGTACACACATAAAAATGCTAGAAAAGTTTTAACTATTATAAAAGTTTGTTGAATTTCTCCACTGATAAAAAAACTCATGCAAAAAGAACATATATTAACAATCTTGGTAAAGAACAACGCGGTCTTCATAATACTTGTTATCTGCCTTTTTTGAATCAAATGCTGCAAGGTACAAACTACGAACACTTCGGAACATAAAAGATTTATCATGAAAATGCAAGACGTAAAAACTACAAATAACAGTTGTCTCTATAGTGATGAGAATGCTTAGAGCTCAGCAAACATAATTGTTGTTGCTCAAAATCTGCCTGTAAGGTTTTGCAGATGTAAGCCCTTCATTGTCTCATTACCAGTATATCAAGCTTCCAGCTGTGAGCACAGAAGGTAACCTTAACTAAAGTTTGTATCCGTCTGTCTGTCCGAAGCCATAATTGAAGTAGAAAAAACGATCATGCAGGATTTGTCCTCTGAATTTTCAACATAGTGCACTGACAATCTAATTCCTGCCCCAATCAATTACTATCTGCCATTGCAGAATCATTGTGCATAGCAGGATTTTCTGGACTTAATTAGCACACCTGTCAATCTTTCACAGCACAGCGGACTGCCAGATTACTAGTATTAACAATAATACTAATAACAATGCCGATAATAATAACAATGACACTTTAATCTGTGATAACACCCTTAAAAATAATAGTAACAGTGATAATAATAATAGTAATAGTGATAATAATAATAATACTAACAATAGTGACATCTGACACCCACCATCACATATATCACTTGTATAATTGAAGTAATCTAATGTGCTGGGATCATGATTAAATGTCTGCAAACTTGGTCTATCCAGGTCCACTCGAGAGGCATCAGAAATGCAGCCGGGTTTTATAACTGTGACGTTGAATAAAGCACTGCTGTATACAATGGATTCCAAAACTGTAGTTTTGGTAGAATTTGTTGGATGAGTCCACCGCACTCCACAGTCAACCAGCACATATGCTGCATAGAAGATAGAACATGTTTTGCAGTCATACAAATGAGTTTCCTATTGAAGGTTTTTAGCATTTTTATGTATGTACAACAGAGATATGCTAAAAACTAAACTCAAGAATAAGATTTTACTTTCATTAGGTTGCAATTTTTTTTAAATTGTCTGAGTTGATACTACTCTCTATATATGTTTGTTCAAAATGTTTTGTCTGTTGTCTGTCTTTCAGTAAGTCCAGCTATAGCTATTAAAATCTTGGAATTGAAATTCCACAACCTGATGAATTTGAACTCATGGAGATTGCATCCGCAAGTTTTTTTGACCACATACTCTACCACTGAGCTACGCAATGCATGTTGAATAAAGACAATATCATATACTGTATAGCGTGTGCACACATTAAATGGCGTATTATTTGAAACTCTTTGAATTCTAAAAACTCTATGAAACGCAAGGATTTTTTTGTGAACTTCTATATTTACGGCTTTTTGTGAGGTTCAATTGCTAAGTTGTGGTGAGGGTCAATACATTTTACGTGGTGAAAGTCAATACTTTTCACGTGGACAATTGTATAATCTTGAGTAGGAATGGCCTCTACATTCTCTCACCATTTGGTCAGACAAAGACAGTCTGATATCCCATTTTTAACTTTGTAGCAGTATCGAGAGAGACCAGTATTGAGAGGTACCAGCATCGTCTTGTTCAAAGTTTTGATAAATAGCTTTTGGTGGAACACTAACTTTTTTATACACACACTTCTATGCAGAAATTGTTGTTATTAATTCAACATACTCAAGATTTTTATTTTGTTTTCTCAGTTCAAATTAATTGTATCATTACCAAATCATATTTTATTGTAATCGTAACAAAACCGTCTTGATTTAGCTATTACTTGCCAGTTATTTCACATTTACATCTAAACCCCTTTATAGTTGTTTTATTTTTTAAATTTATTTGAACTGCACAAAACATTTTTCTCATGATCTGAAATTTGAAAGTTACAGTCGTTTAACAAAATTTAAAACCATTACAGTTGTTCTCATTTTCTCTCAGTTTATTTCAACTACACAAAACACTTTTCTCATGATATGTAGTTTAAAAGTGAGAATGGCAAATGCTGTTAAGTTAAATACAAATAAGTTTAGGTTCTAAAGACATTTTTATTACCCGGGCAATGCCAGGTAATACAGCTAGTCTACACTGTGAAAATAATCATGCCCATGCACCTGAAGCCATGGTTGAAAGTTGGTGAAAATATTGTTTCAGAGAACATTCACGCCTCCAAAATTCAACATGCCCGTCCAGCATGCTACCACCTGTATCAGCAGTTCACCTTCTAGAAGATTTATGACTGTCGTACACTAAAGACCAATGAACCACGATATATTGTCAGGTGTAATAAGTATGTGCATAATTATTCCTTATTGTGGAAAGACAGTGGAGTGGCACAGACGGTCACGCTTGCCTGGGATTGTAAATCTATTCGTTTGATTGTCATATGGTGTGAACTTTTTCTAACACTCCAAGCATGGCTTAAAACAGATGGACAGAAGGACACAGCTCTTATTACAGTAAAGATTTAGCACATGGTTATTATCTGGTCTTTATCGACCAATCTGACAGTCTCTTACAGGCCACTAAACAACCAGTGTCTTAGTGAGTTATAATGACAGATGTTCAATGTACTGGCTCAAATAAAAGCTTATTAGAAAGCTGCAATTGCCTAAAAATAATTAAACTCACAGTTTTGATTATTTTTGCAAATATTTTAGCTCTCAAATTTAGAAAATAGACATTCAAATTATGAAATTTTTGTCCTGTAAAGGTTTTATTTGACCATTACACTTTTTACGTAAAAGAAAGCTGCCTTAAAACACAGACGCAAACTACTCTGCCGGGTGTCGTTTAGTGCTTTGCCAAAATAGCACGCTATCTTAAAACAACTGAGACGTACCGGAGAGTGTGATCCTTAGCTACTACAAACTGAATATACTGTACTTTTGATGAGTATTATAGGGCTACCAGATACTATAACCTGACTATCAAGCAACCCTGCTCCTAGTGTATATAGTCACTACACACTAGTGCCAAGACTACCTGTTTTAAGATTGATAGCTTGTCCTTTACAATGCTATGGCAGGCATTCTACTACTCATGCTTTTAGAAGAGGCCTTATTTGGAAGCAATTATTTTATATTGTTAAATATACAGTGTACTCTCTCAATTGTAAATTCCGAAAGAGAAAAAGCTTATTCGATCGCATAGCAAAATTTATTATAGAACAAAAACAAAAACAAAATTTTACATGTAAAGTTTATGCTTAAGAAAGTCTACAGGCTTACAACATGTAGTAACATATATACAACATACTTTAATAAAATAAATTTTATGGGGCAATATATATGTAAAGCCTTTTTAAATAAGAATAGCAGATCATACGGTCTAGTAGAGCTGTGTTACAGCAATGAATAGTGTGATGTAACCAGGCTGACAAACCCAAATATTGGAAAGGTGACCATTGTTAGTATAATCAGGGTGCATATGGCTTTAAGTTTTTATCTTTAATGGCACTGTGAATTGTGCTTTCTATAGTTAGAAAAATAAAATTGGCAATTTTTTTTCATTTGTCTCTCACCTCAACGCTGCTCCTAAATGAGAAAGGCCGCAAGTAAAATTCATTGAAAAGCCTCACAACTAGACAGTTTATTTACGTCAAACAACAAGCATTGAGAGCAAAATAAATACTCATTTTAAGTATTTGCAATTACGTACAGAAAAATATATGATAAGATTGTTATAATAAAGCAATGAAGTTGATTTTATAAGAAGTTCAATCAGTTTAATTCTAATCACACTTTCTTTACTGAGAAACCGGCTGAGAAAACGTGTTTCTACCAACAATCTCAAAGCCTTCTAATAAGTGAATATAAAAACTGTTGATAGTCAAGAGATACAAAGGATTATCTCATTACAACTGAGGATCAACTTCACTGAAGTTTAGCTAAGCTTTAGTTGTTATAGATATTTAATAGAGAGATTGTCAAAAAGCTAAACGTGTGTTGCAAAGCTTTAAGATGTCAGGATTATGTACTTATTTTATATAAGAGAACAAATGCTCAAGCGGGTACAGAGAATTATGTATGTGAAAGCATGTTTGTTTAGAATATCTTCTCAACATTACAAAATTTGATTTCTGGTATTAGAGCATTTATAAGACACTAGAAAGAATACAAGTACGGAAATAAAAGTTGAATTTGAAGTTCTGATGGGTCCAGTTAGTCTAGCTTATGAAGGTAAGGAAAAACACTGAAAACATTGGCACTCTAATTGTTTCTTTGGTCGCTGTTAAGAGAAAATTTAACTTTTATATTTTACAAAATAGTTCTTTCCTAATTCTGGCTAAATAAAGTACAAAAACAGAACATAGTCAAAAAGTTTTATTGACTTTGTGTTCTGGAGGTTTATAACTGAAAGAGCCTTCCCAGCAAAGCTAATTCAAACCTTTTTAAAGCCATGAATTCACTGTTAGCTGTAACACATAACTTTGACTGAGCATAAAATTACAAAAAATATTGTTTTATTTTTTCAACTCTATTAGCTTTAATCAACACCATAAACTCTACTTGTAATTACATGGCTTTGTTGGTATCAATAAACTTTAGAATAAATATAACAATGTATCACAGTTCAATATCAGCCCTGAGTGCAGTTGGTGCTCAATGTATATTTACCTCTAGTAGGGGGCTGGTGAAAATAGAAATTTGGCAGCGTAGCAGTGTGATGTTTTACTCTTTTACCATTGGAGTCACTCTCCCATTGAGTAGATGAATATGTAGTCAGGTTGCCATATTCCATGCAATTTATTCTGATCTAAAAATGCGGAATAGGTAAAAAAAATGATGCTGAGTTTATGAATTAACAAAAGAGCTTCCGGTTGATTTTTGCTTGCACCTCCATGCGGTATTACAATTGGTGAATTGCTCTGAAAACAATAAAAAAAGTTAAACCCACTATTATTTTTAATACTGCATAACAATACAGGAAGTTTTGGAATGTAACGCTAGTTAAAAACTTGCTATTATGCTGGTACACTATTGCATGAGTACTCCAAGTTATTTTGTAATTTCTCATTTTCATCACCAAATGCTTTTATTCAAGTAAAAGTGCTAAAACATTCAAGCTGATAAGAACAGCAGTGCAGTTCATACATTTAAGATACATAAAGTGATGTTGTAAAATGGTGTTCAACACTCTAGATGTATAGCTTATGCTTGTTATTACTTCTTCAGTACAAAAAGTATATAAAAACAAATAATTAACTCTAACAACTCTAACAAAGCAGGGGATGTATATCATAAGTATCTTGGATACATTTCGTTATATGCACTATTATTATGTTTTCTACATGATAATAATTAATTTTGCTACTGATCTTTATGTCATGTCAGACAACTTGAAAGTAGCTTTTGAAAATTGCTCATATTATTCTAATTGTTTCATGTTTTGAGATTTTCGCCTTCTCATTGTTCAATAAAAAATATTTTCTAGAAGTAGTAGCAGCATGTAGAGCGAACTTTCATAAATCAATAGCTCTTCTGTGTAAAAGACAATATCTGAGCCTAATAGGTGCAAATAATTTATCTTGCCTTTAGACTATCTATGTTTTTTTTAGATTTAAGATGAAATTTAATAAACATAACTATTCAACTCTACCAAGCAATAATTCTCAGCATCAGGTCTCCCTCTTAAGCTCTCTTAAAAGAAATATATGTAACGAGGAACAGTTTATAAGCTATATATGGCTATTTTTTATTTTATCATTGTGTGATTAGACTTTTTTTGAAAAGTTGATGTAGTTATTTATGTAATGTGCCGCGCTATTATTTGGTTAACATTCAAATTGAATTTTGTGTTAGTTACCTTGATCTGAACGTTATTGATGGGGTATGGAGTTGTGATTTCACAAGAAATATTGAACAGCTCTCCTTCATGAACTGCAAGTCTGGCTTGGTATCTATTTTGATTTTCAGCTTCTATCATAGTAGAGTTTAATGTGTTGAACATTCTGAAGACAGTTCTTACAACAGCTGACATTAAAAAAAAACATATGTTAAGAGTTTTCTTTTTTAGAACGCTTTAGAAATATTAACAAATAATTCTGTTTCAAATGTTTTCTAAACTAACTCCAAGTTTTTTGCTACAATACCTAAAATATAGAACCTCTATGTTACATATGTAAATATGCTAAATACATGTATTAGTAGCAGTTTAGTATTTATGGACTTTTTGTAGCATTAGGGATCAGTTCAGTATAAAACCTT